>NC_046618.1:4746024-5068027 GCF_900324465.2 Anabas testudineus
CTGCTGTTGCACTGTTACTAATGGAATAACTTATCACTTCAACAACTTATTTTCTTATTCAAGTAAGCCAAGCAGAAGAAACAGCTTTTTTAAGTTACCTCTAACAGGCAGCCTATTTCATATTTCTGCAAAAAGAGGTGAGCTATATTAAGCAGGGTATATGCATCCTGAGGTTTCACAAAACAGAAACGGGCAGGCAGACAAAGCAGTGAAGAAACTTTTTGGCAGCATAACCAAGCAGCCAAGCCCGGCAAAAATAAAAAGTACAGGATCAGCATCAGATGGGTTTTCACTCAGACACGTAGAAGCTGTGGAGCGAGGCAGCCTCCAGTATGAGGAGAACAAGAAATGTCACACTGAAAAACAAACAAGCAAGCAAACAAAGTTTGTTTCACATGGTCTGAGTTTCTGATTCCATTAACCCTTTCCCTGGGTATCTGTCTGATATTATCTCTCATCATTTATTCTCCTTTTTCATTGAGCATTTAGTCAACACTGATGCATATTATACTGTACAGTGAAATATTTCTGCTGTTACCAGTCATCAAGTTTACAGGGATGTAAAGGGCAATGTACGATGTGTCTTTAGATGCAGTGAGTTATGCTGTGGGTTAGAAGTGGAGATCTGTGTTTATATTTGTTTATATTTTGGCAAATTGGCAACAGTGAAAGTCTGTCAAACTGCTATGAGCAGTTCTTGTTTGCAATGTACCCATGGATGTACAGTAAATTTGAATATCACTTGGTCACTTTGGGACTTCTGGAAGGCAGGTGTCTGATTGATGGACATCAAATACAAACCAAAGTGTCTCCAGTGTTTTTAGAGCAACAACAAGCTCCTCTTCACTTTCACTTCATGAATACAGTACAACTCTGCCAAGCTCCCTTAAGGAGGCGTTACAGTTTGATGCACATGCAGAAGTGCTAAAAGACACATACACTTTACATATTATGGAAAAGCACTAATACACGTGTGCACACATGTACACCCACAGTCTGTGATTACCTCCTAAGTCACCACAGAGTATTGACACTGTCATACTGCCTTGCCCTGTACTTTATTTTCTCTGTACGTTTTACAGATGGTCAGTATTTCTCCTGTTAAATCATGCGCGCCACACACAGGAAAAAAATGTCTCGGCGGACAGACCTAGGCTAAAAATAACTCCAACCCTTCTGGTGTTGTGGTGCCTGGAGATAGCTTGATTCCTTCTCCAAGAAAATGAAAAAAGAAAAGAACGCATTAGGCTAATCCACATATTGCATTATATTTGAGGTTTGAATGCATCTTATGGCATTTAATCCCAATCCATCATATGTGTATAGTAATTGAATCAGCAAACCAAGCATAAACAGTGAGCCTTCATTTCCCCTGTTTTTATAGTTGGGTTGACTGGACCAGCTTCTTCTGCAGTCCTTATAGACCACTATAGATCAGAGTCTTGTATGATAGCCAGTAAACACCACACTCTACCTTAAACTATTCACTTGACTAACACAGCTGGTTAGTTACAGAACATGTCCTAAGAGTAAATATTGCCTGACAGACTCATTTCAGGGTGAAAACTCCCTAAAGCCAACAACCAGTGTTCAGGTAATTACACTGTTAAATCAAAGGTGTTTTATTTTGTGTTTCATGCACTTCCTGTAAATTTCATAGTTTTACAGATTCAAAATAAATATTTTGCAAGCATTTTCATGGGATGTTAAACTTGGATAAAAAAGCTGATGTTTCTTAGAGATATGAATGTTGTACTATTGGCACAATTGAAGCTCTGATTTAAGAAATTACACTGTTATTATTTTTATGTTTGCTTCTTTATTGTATACTGTTCTCTATCTAGACCCATCAACCAACTTAGTTTCTGTGTATAGGTAGATTCTATTGTAGTTCAGGCTTTAGAATATACTTTCTTTACATATGCCCCCCATAGGCGCCTCATCATTTAGCAACGAAAGACACAACAAACTAAAGGAGGCTGCAAAAGTCTGGAAAAGCATTAAAAAAAGAAATGCAGTTATTGCAAACAAAGGGATATATCACTAATTTCAGGTTTTCGTCTGGGCTTTTAACTTACTTTAAAACTAACTGTTCGATTACTTTTGCTCAAATAAACTTTGTAATCTATGTGATCTTATACAAAATGTGTTCTGTGCTGTTTAACATGTTTAGATGTACATATTAATAAACTGAAATATTTTGTTAATATTTTGTCTCATATTAATTTATTGATCTTAAACCCAAATGTCTTCACTGTAAATTAAACACAAATTAATTAGACTTGCTGTTCCCATACTTCTGGATGGGACTTTATGTTCTGCTCATGACTTCATCTACTCTATTTACTGCACATTTAGGTGCTTTTGGTTGAAAATAAAAAAGTACAATGTTTATGTACTGTAAGGAGACTGGTAGTGTGTAGTTTTAATTTTACTGTATCAGCTTTGGACACTCAATATGTACCATGGTAGCAGAAATATGTAGGCCTAAATGCAAAACTGTATTCCACATTTATAATTGTTCAAGTGCCTGATTCAATATTAAACTCAATATTTCTAGTAAGTTATGTCTTAGTGGTATGTTGTTGTTGTTTTCAGTCACATACAGTATGAGCCATCTCAGTTGCATATTTTCCCCACTCTTCTTTTTCACATGGTCAATTTTGTCATTTATTCCAACCAAATGCACGAGAGCGTGTGAGAAGTATCAGCATCCACGCATGAATCACATTAACAACAAATGTGCTCTTGTGGCGCGTGTACTCGGGTATGATGACAGCCAGCTAACATTCATAGTGTTCCCACCAGGCTGACAACTTGATTACTCCACTGTTGTGTCATTAGCATCAGTTTAAGATGTGACAAGCAACATTCAACATGCAGTCAATACATGAGGAAGCAGTTAGCAATATGAGTTTTAAGAGGAAGTCCACTGAATAATGAAAATCTCTGAAGTGTCTTGGTCATACATATGGAAAATTTGTGAGCTTTGTAATGTATTAAAGTCCTGGTTCACCATTTTTTGAGCTGGTCTTAAAACCATACTGATGTGCCTGTTTGCAGAATGCAGGAGTGGTCTCATCATAAATAAACAATCATTTAATATTCTACATAAAAAATCCTTCATTGATATAAGAGAATCTTGTGAAGGTCAAGTTATAATGCTAGGGGATGTTGGTTGCCTTATTTAGAGTGTTTCTACATTGCCGCAAAATTGGTTCAACAGCCCATATCCATAAAGTATGGAATTATATATCTGTATATAAAACATAAAATATACAATCATCCATCTTTGACTTTGACTTGACCTGGCCAGTGTGTAAAAAAATCATCCTAACTTCAGTACTTCAGTAACAAGAGATACCTGAGTTTTCATGCAAAAGTTACCATCCTAGCATGCAAACAGTCTCCATCCCCCCCGGCTGTTCACAATCACATCCAGTATTGCAGCTGAAACACTGCTCAGGCCGGTGGAATCAGTCAGCTCTACACTGATCACATATGCCAGAGGGGAGGAAAAGGCATGTCCTTGCCGTGGCTGTGATCCATCAATTACGACAGGCATTCAGTCCACAGACACAATGTTATTTAAGATGACAGAGTGCTGTGGAACTGACGATCTCCATCCCACGTCCTGCCACTGTTTCAGGCCACTGACTCCATATCAGGTTTAGTCCATTTGCTGTCCTCTGTCAGCCTGTCAGAGGTGGGCGTGTTAGGGATGTTTTGCTGCCTCAAGGGGATGAGGCAGACACCTTACCATGCAATAGTGATGTTAAAGACTCACTTCACATCTGATACTAACATACAACTACTGTACTGACAACACTCAAACTTAGAAAGCTCCATTAATGCACAATGTAAACAGATTTCTAACAGGAAGTGAATCCACATAGCACTGACCTTTTCAAAAGGAATGCCCAAAATGAAAAGATTATATTATTATTTTGGGAAATATAATTACTTTCCTTAGAAGACAGCAGCCAGTTAGCTTAACTTAGCATCAGGATGGACACAAAGGAAAACAGCTCCACCCATAAAGCCAAACTTGCCACTATTACATGATTATAAGCTACACATCGATACTGACTAATGATCACTGCTGACATGACATGGACTATGTGTTGAGTGAAGCTAAATAAAGAAACTAAAAATAAAAAAAAAAAACTATGACTATGAAAAAACACCTCTGGCAACAGAATTTACTCAACATCATAATTCATAGGATGCTAATGCCCAGAAGGCCCAATTTCAAATACTGAGTTATGATCTTAGTTTTATTGTCACTTTGCTCACAAGTTTGTTATCAGATAATGGCAGGATTCCCTACAGGGCCATAATATAAAATTCAAAGGCTTTACCATGAACCTTCCATAAGTGCTTTCAAGATCTAAAAAGGTTTATTAATGTTGTTTATCTGCTGAGAGATGTTCTAAAGGGGTAAACAGTCTGGTTGATTTGGTCATGAAGGAAACCATCTAAAGAGCAGCATGTAATGAAAGAAGTGTACAAAACAAGTTGTAAAATGTATTGTGATATATTCCTATAAACACAATTTATTCAGCTATAAAATATCTCCTAGGAGAGAGAATGTATACAAAAGCAACAGGTTGATTTCCATAAATATGAAAATGGAAATAAGGATGCCTTATAAAAAAAAAACATGGTGATCGGATATTTTTGTAGCTTCAATATTTAAACTGTTTTCAAATCTGTGATTTGCTTTTGCTATTTGTTGTCTCAAATCCAATTGAGCTTCAGGGCAAGTTGAAGATGTACATTATTACCTGCAGCTTCAATCATTTATTGCCACAAACACTTTTAGATCTGTCATATTTTTGCCAGAGCTTGACACAATCCTACAATGCTAACATCAAAACAGCGTGTGTGCATTTGTCAAAGTAAACGACAAGATGGGGAATAAAGGAGACACGTTGTGAGTTCAGTATAAACCAAATGTTCCCTCCTGTTTCTCTGTTTACTCCTTTTCCTTTTCCATGAATCCCCTTCTCATACTTGGATATAAGGGTTATAGGGACTAGGACAGGGACTGGAGCTGTGGCTGCGGCTAATTCAATTTTCCAGGGACCACTGGCAGGCATGTTGCTCTTCGAGCAGGGCTATTAACTTAGTTCTGCCCATTACCGTTCTCCTCCTTGCTCCTCCCTCCTCTCCTTGTCTTCCTCACCCCTTTTGCCATCCATCACACCCTCGGTGATAAGGACACAGGGTAGTGCAGTTTAGAAAAAAGACAGAGGGCATTTGAGATGTGAAAGGAGGAAGAGAGGGAGGAGATCTCAATAACTGAACTCACTCTGTTGGAGAAATTAGACTATGTGTATGTACAGTTGTGTGTGTGTGTGTGTGTGTGTGTGTGTGTGTGTGTGTGTGTGTGTGTGTGTGTGTGTGTGTGTATTTTGAGGAGGGGCTATAAAGAAGGAGCCAGAGGTCAATCCTGAGAAATGAGTTAATGAAATGAGGTGGAAAGGCCTAAATATGCACCAAGCATGCAGACATATGGACACAGACGTAAACAAGTAAACCAAAGATGTATTCACCAGGTCATCTCAAATATCACAGTGTTGGACATCAGGCATGTTTCCCTTCTCAGAAATGACTTCACTATATCTGCATCACCATAAGGACCATGTGCGTTAGCAGTGTCACAGTACGCGTGATAGGTACATAATTATATAATAATAATATAATATAATTACATAATCGTATATAATGTTAATGTTGGACCTCTGTTGAAATCAGTATACTGACAACTGTTGTTAAATATTGGATAATTCTTCTAGAGGAGGACTCACTCTGCAACACTAGTTACAATAGTGATACATTTTAATTTAATATGCTTTGTAAACTCCAGGTTAGATACAGTATATGACACTAATCACTGTCCTTCAATGTCTCTGCAACGCTGTCCTCTGTTGTGTGAAGCTCTGTCTGCTGCCCCAAATCTACAAATTAGGCTATCAGTCAAGTGAGGACATTGAGGCTGTTTTGTCTGAGCAGAAGTTCTGCATCACATTAAAATATGAAAAACCTAAATCGTAGACCACAGCTCTGCTTGTGCCTTGAGACTTACTAACACTAGACTTTTTTTACAGTGGATTTTTTGGCTCGTCATAGCAACAAAAGCACAAGTGTAATTAATAACACTAACAATAGCTAAGTGGCCCAGTGAGCTATTAAATTGAGCCCACATGTAGACCTGTAACTGGGACATTTAATGGAATACAGTCATTACTAGTTCCTGTTATTAATTACACCTCACGTCAAGCCAAAATGAGCTGAGGTAAGTGTCTCGTATTGTCTGTTACTAGTGAAGTGAAAGAGTTGGTTTGATCTATAGGGCTGTCCTAATTTACTGTAAGCACAATCAAAGTTAGACGTTAAAAAGGAGTTAAAATCTCAAAAATGTATGTACAGTACCTTCTCTCTGCTGCTGTATGACCTCAGTGTTTATACTGAAAAATCAGTGCAAAGCTGCACTAATCAATATTATAATATTAATAAACTGAATATTGAAAGGAATCACCTAACCTAAGTCATATTAATTTCTCTGAGGCCTACAAGATGTTTTAGGAGCTATATCTATCAACTATATGGTGCTGTACATATTATATTATACTCATAAATATATCCAGAAAGCCTTGGCACAGTACACAAACGTGTGTGGACAGCATCTCTCTTCTGGCTTTGGCACTTGTCTATTTTACATTTTTCACCCAAACAACAAAGATGTGCAGCAAGCACCTGCCTAACTGTCAGTCCACAAACCTCAGACATTTTCTGCAGGGAAAACAAGAAACAAATCCGCTTAACAATCTACATTTCCACAGTGGGAATTGCTGCAGGGCACAAACAGCCCAGAGCCAACCAGGAGGGAAAAAAAGAATTACTCTGAACGGTACAAAGCTCTAAAAATATCAACCACTGGTCTGTCTGTCTTGTATGTTGGAAAATAAAACCCCTTGGTTCCTTCCACGTCGCCCATTTCCCCCTGCAGAAAACAGAGCTCTCTGTGGTTTTACAGGGACAGCACAAACTCTAGCAGCAAACTCCTAAAACATATGGACTAAGAAAAGGGCCCTATATTTAAAACCCCCAATTATATTTAATTGTAGAAAAACACGGCCAGTTTTAGCCACATGGGTTGAGGCTGTGAGCTGAGCTTGCATTGTGACTGGCCTGTTTTCACTGGAACCTAAAGCTGGAGACAGAAACATAGAGAGGATAGAGAGAAAAACAGCAAGAGAGGGAAGGAAAGTCAGAGTGTAGATAATGAATGAAGGAGAGGAAAAATTAGATTGAGCAGGGGAGGGTGGATAATGAGTGAGAGAGAGAGAAGGCAAAAAAAATGATAAAAAAAAAACCTCCCTCCATCCTGTCCTTCTTGTCTTGTGGTGCAGGGTTATTTTTAGCTACGATGGGGAGTAACACGGTTCTGTACAGGCAATCATTTCTGCTGCGGCACAGTCATCGCTCACCACGACATCTCTGTCACAGCAAAGGAAACACACATACATGCGCATGCACACTACAGTTCAACAGGTATCGCTTTTTAAGGACCTGTATCACAGTCGCTACTTTAAATTGAACCCACCAGTATCATGTATGGATACGCACTCTTTAAAGCGACCACTTCACACCATGACACTGAGCAAGAACCAACTCACAGTGAAAACTATTTTCCTTCTGACATATAAAGTAACTTCATTTTTATCCTGAGGTGGTGCGTGTTCTGTATTTAACACTTGGCAGCGACTTCACAAAGGTCAAGCATCTCACTTTAAAGTGGTTGTCATCTTTCATACATGTTCACATGGCAAAGTGCGCATACCAGCAAAAGTGTGTCAGGTCAAGCCAATCATGTTGAGGATTAGCTGAGCATACACGCAGCACATTCATGACCTGCAGACCTCCCTGTATTCTCCAGTTGACATTTGCTGGGTCGTGGAGAACAAAACATATTCACAAACATTCTTGAAAAACTCTCAGAGAGTCTCTAACCTAACCTAAAAACATTATCAAAAGGCTGCGACTCCTAGCTCAAGAGTGGTCAAGGAAACCTCTCAGAGCGACTCTGAGGTAAGGCCAGACAGTTTTTATCTCAGTGAGGAGGTGTGGTTGACCTCATTGCTAGGAATGACACATTGTTTCAGACTTGATTGGTTGATCAAAATATACGTATATTGCATGGACCTGTGCGAAATGGTGGCTTGGGCGATTTGCGCTATGAGTGTGAGAACTCGTTAACTGGTCGACTACAGCGTCAGTTTTAGGCATAGTAAGCCACCATGATGGATGGTCATGTAGCAATTAGTGGTGTACATGTACATATAAATTGAGTTAGTATCAATTATATGGCCTTTGTGTGAGGCATGGCAATTGCCATACAATTGAGGTCTTTGTTGACTCTTCACTTCCATGTACACTTACTGTTATGTTAAGACATGGTTTAAGTGTTAATATAGTTTGATGTGATGTATATCATTACAGAATATATTATAATAATATTCTGATTGCTGGCCAGTCTAGATGGAGTTGGAGTTGGTTAACATATAATCCACACTGAAAACAAATGGAACTTTGCTGCTGCCAGTCTCTTAAAATTAAAGTTGTAATGTTAGACCTAACTTTCTGCATTTCCTGGTGGTGCGATGTGGTTGTGTATGCCGTCAATTACAGCAACAACATCGAGGACGCTGTAAGGTTTCAAAGTCCAGTGGGAATAAATGAGGTATACCACAACATGAAGCTATAAAAGTGCTGTATTATTTTGTCTAATCACTCACTGATGGAAGGATGCAACAGACACAAATCATTAGTGGGTGATGCAAGCACATCTCTAATGAGATCGGCCACAAACATTATCCCTACATGATCTACACTGTGTGTTATCTCACTGTCATTCAGTGTTTCAAGAATATTTCTTCTCTGTCCTTCCACCATTTTGTCATCTGCTTAAAAACTCTTAAGCATCCTCCTTCCTACTCCTACTCCATGCTTCATGAATAGTTTTTATTTTTACTAGGGCTTAGTCTTAACTTTAAGGGGAAATTCTTAGAAAATGTTACATTTCTAATTTTTGCCACTAGGAGCAACCTTTAGGCTTAGGAAACTTTGTGAATACGGCCTCTGGTTGCTAATACAATACGACTCAGTGCTGCATTACTATGCAGAGATTGGGATTATAGCAGTCAACTCCAGTATATTTCTGGATAGAATATATAACAGATGGTAAGGTATGCAGCCAGGGATTGGAAAGGACTGGCATACTAAGGTACAATTATATCAGCTTAAAAGGCAAAGCAGCACTTATTTATACTTGCTTTACTTTTATAGACAGGCAGAAAGAGGAATCCTACAGTTAATGGAGAAGACAGCCAACAGGCTTGGCTACAGACGAGCTATGCAGGTGGTTTTTGCATAATATAAGAATCATTTCCCTATCGCAGGGTGCAATTTGAGCAATGCAATCAGACATATGCATAGTACTTATTTCAAATGATTTCACCCACATAACAGATCTGTTTTGAGTGGTTTGAGTGCATGTTGACACTTAAGAGTAATAAAAATGATTTCAAGCTTTTCAGTAGAACAGGCTTAGCTGGTTATAAAATAAAGTGACAGTAAGACAGTAAGTAAGCTGAATATTTTCTCACACTGATCACAATGCAAAAATGTATATTTTATTGTGTTATTGCTGAGTACTTGCCATATTTTTAGTAGTGATTAACTACTTAATAATAAAACATGTACTTCAAGGGATTATGCTACAGTAGACTGCTTCAATCTCATGCTATTATTTCAGGATCCACAGTTCTTGTTCTAAAGGAATATTTCAACATCATAAAAGACATGTTGTCCACTGACACCACTGCAGATACCTTAATCACCTGCAGACCTTGTGTCCAAAAACACAAAATGTGGGCATTTCAAAAGAGATTGAACCAGTGACGTTCACAATCCTTCTAATAATATCCTAATATGGGGTTGAATTGATATTGTCCAGCATTAGCAATTCTTAGGAATGTGGACTGGAAGAATTTTGCCTTGTTCAAAAATTGAAATTGAACTAAAAAAAACAGAATCTGTCTCTCCTTCCTAGAAATCCCTTTGTATATTCCACCATACTGTGTACTTGATTATGGAGATTTCCTATATACCCATGCTGCTGCTGCTACCACTATTTAACCACTGAACTTTCTGCCACAGTGACAAGTGCTTTGTTACTGCAGACAATTATCACAGTTATCACTACGAGTTGTACAAAAAGGTCAGATGGTCATCATTGCCATCTACAAGGTATTAACATATTGTACCTGCGTCTTCATCTGTAAGGCCTTATTATCTAAGCTGCTGAGATATTTAACATCCATAGCTGAGTTAAGAGCTCATACCATGACACCAGATCACAGGAGAGACTTTAAATGTTTCTCATGCCAGCTGTGAACTGGGTAATACTAGTTACTATGCATCTCTCTAGAATGAGCTGCAACACAGCTTCATATTTTTCTAGCAAAAGGGATCCTAATCTCAATGACATTTGTTATTAAATAAAACTAACCTTACTAATTTATGCTAAGCTAAGCTAACTATTAGTTAGTTGTGGCATCATATTTAGGCATATAGACACAATAGTGTTGTCAATCTTCTCAAATACTTCTTTTAATACACACATATTCTTCTTACCTGTGATGAGCTCTCGGACCTCCATGTCATTGGTCTTCCTCAACAGGCGGATGAGGGCAGGGATGCCATCACAGTTCTTGATGGCCACCTTATTGTCATTGTCCTTGCCATAGGAGATGTTGCGCAGGGCACCACAAGCCTTGCGGTGGACTTCAGATTTGGGGTGGTCCAGAAGCCCCACCAGAACAGGAATTCCCTTCAGCTGACGCACATCTTTCTTAATTTTATCATTTTCATAGCACAGGTGCTGCAGGTAGGCAGCAGCATTGGACTTGACTGGGTCAATAGGGTGGCCCAGCATGGCAATGACTTCGGGGAGGTCTGGGTCACGCCAGCGTGGGTCCTTGCGGATGCTGTCGATGGATGGTGAGCGCCGGCCGCCCATGCGGTCCAGACTGGCCATGCTGCCCCTCTCTGGCTGGGCCAGTGGCGCTGAATACATGCCATGGATATATGGGTGGCGCTCATCAATCAGCTCTGCCTCAATGGGGTCGTCTGGATACCCTCTAGAAAACGAGAAGAGAGGACAGTGAGGACAATGGAGATAGAGAGTGACTCAGACAGATTTGTCTGAGAGAAGAATTAGGCTGCTGGGGGAAATACTTTGAAAGAAGCCAACTGAGGTGAATGCCACTGACTAATGAGGGGAAACAGAAAAGCAGAGGATAGGGTGAGTGAGAGATGGAGGCGATGAAAGGGAAAAAAGAGGGAGCGCAGGACAGTGAAACATGGTGATCTGTGATTCACAGGTCTGTCAGAGAGACTATGGTGGCAATTCCCTGCAATAAGAGTGACAGGGTAGGCAACATCCTTATTATTCTACCCTCTCAAGTGAGGGCCAAAAACAAACATGTCACAAAGACTGATTGAGAGACAGGAAAGATTGTACAAAGAAAAAACAGACATTTCAAAAAGAAGCAGAGACAACGGCAAAACCAAAGACAAATCTTTGAAGTTAAGTCTTGTGAAGTTTTTTTTTTTTTACACACTATATACTGTTGAGGAGGGATTTGATGTCTCTCCCTCCAGGGAATAAAGAAAAGAGCAGTGCTGTCCCTCCAGGGAGGATCATGAGCTACTGTGATGCCCCCAGGGCTTCCCTGACTCACAGCGCCGAACGCTACCCTGCGGTTTCATAACATGTTAATGACCATTTTCATCATCATTATTTGTTAGTATGAGGCTTCATCGCATTATTACTTTTAGAGTTGCGAACAGTACTGAGCTGTATTTGTTTTGGTGATAGAAAGGATTGTTGTCAATGAAGGTGGGGAAGGTGGGTTTGTAGCAGCTTGAGGGTCTGAGTGGGGGTTCCTTCATTGACTTACTACTTCCCAAGTAGTACTTCTCTGAGAGAGTACAATCTACACTCTGTTTTCTGGGGTTCCTTATTTCAAAGGCAGCCTCATTAATTATCTATAGGAACAAGGACAAAAGTATAGGCGCTCAATTCCAGTGACAGATCATTTGTTGCAGGAGTGCAGAGTACTTATTTTACTTAAGGCTCCTTCATCATGGGAACAATTTTTCACTAACTCTGAGGATGGAGACAGGAGAGTCACATTTTAACCTGGCAGAGAAGTAGCAAAGTATAGTTTTGAAACTTGAATCAAAAATTCTTCTTTTTTGAACAGATAGCAGTGAGTTGTCCAAAAGGATGAGAGAATGTTTGGAAGGAGAAGTTATGACTTGGATAGAGGAATTTAATTAGGGTTGTGTACTTTTGCACAGCATTTATCATCTCCCCCAACCCCACCCCACAGCTAGAGACTTGTTTATCCTCATTACATAATCCAGCTGGTCCACTAACCATCTTTGATGTATGGTGGTGCAATAAAATGGTGGCCAACACTGGTGGTTGGCAGGGAATTCCAGACCAAGCTCTAATTTTAATGAGTTTTATGTTAATTATGTGTTTTTACAGTTCTTCCCAGGGATGCTGGGGAAGGAGGGGGAGCTCTACATTCCATCTTGCCTTCTCTCTGTATTTCACTGTTGATTTTTCTTTTACACAAGCCTCACAGTAACATACTGGCTTTTATGGCACAACTTTGTGCATTTTATTGCCAGGGAAATCGATACAAGATGAACTGGTAGACAAACTCCTGCCCAAGCAATGTAACAAGATACTAAATCCCCTATTTAGATGGATGGAAAAAGGATTAATAGAGATGGAGCGAGGCACCACTGCAGTCGAGAACAGCCCTGCTATAAAATGCTGAAGCAGCATGAACCACGCTCAACCACGTCGTTGATGGTGGTGGCAAACATTGTGGCTGTCATGGTGCACATGACATGAACAGCTGTGATTTACTGTACAGGTGTAATAAGAACGTCGTCCAGCCAAAAATGGGAAACTGAACACAGCAGAGCTGTGAACTCTTACATTTCCAAACATTTCTTTTTTAAGTCGTACTCTGTACAGCTTTGTAAAATAGAGATGGAGAGCCACAAATTCCTATAGGCAGTTTGTCACCACAGTATGGTGAAAGAAATCAAAAGCCTGATTACAGCACATCATTTTGAGAATGACTGCTTCTCTGAGGTTTGGCAAAAACACTGAGCTGCACAACAGTGTGCTGGTAGTTCTAAATGCTTCCCTGTGCACACCAAGATCAAAACACATACTCTCATATTCGGAGGCCATCATCCAGCTTTCAATTGCTGCGGCATATTGGACATGACAAGCCAATGGGAGGTAGGAATAACCCCCGTAAAGAAAGGGCAGCACACAATCTCAGTATTATCGCTGTCGCATAGACCTACATACATAACCACAGTCTCTTTCACACACACAGTATCTCTTTCTTTGGCTTTCTCTCTCATTATCTGTGGCACAGTGTTTCTCTCTCTCTCTCTCACACACACACACACACGCACACACACACACACACACACACACACACACACACACACACACACACACTCTTCAAGACACAGATAAGATGTACAGTTGTGCAGATCGTGGCTCATTTAGATCTAGGCTGATGCAGCGGGGCTTTTGGTAAGGCAGGCGTCGTGAGGCTGAGTGATGGGAATGTCAGGATTTGCATTTAAATTGGCGCCATTGTGTGTACAGGGAGGGGTGTATTCATAGGATGTGAAAGGGCTCTCCGTCGCCAGACGCGATGCTCCGAGCATGATTACAGCAGATCACTCTCCTCATGTTAATGGAGCTGCTAAATGTCCAGGCTATTTCTGTGTATCTGGGTGCTTGTCTACAGATGCGTGGGTGTGCTTGTTTTGTTCTACGTCACAAAGACTAGACAAAGATAGTTACAGTAGATGTGAGATATACACTCACTCATATGTTCTGCCTGACTGTCGTCTTTGGCAGGACCATAAAAAAAGATAAACTGAGAAGAATTACAGACTCCGATGATATGATGTTTGCACCTCATATGTGCACATTACATCTTCACTGTGTTTATGAGCTGTTCACTGATTGTCCCAGCTGAGCAGCTCGCTCATTTTGAATTATGGGCAATAATTGCTTTATGATGAACAACAGTCTTTGTGGGCGAGAGAGAACAAAGGAGTGGAAAGAAACAGCAAAGCAGGCTATTCACTGTCACCAATGTTTGTTTTTATTCAGTTAAATAAGACTTAGAACACTTACTGTAGGAGAACTTAGAAGTTGCATCTGTAATGTAGGTGATGCTTCTGAGAAACCAGATACAGAGAGGAAGTATAATATTAAATAGAGTATGTTGCTCTTAGCATAAGCCTTTTGACAGGATCGATGAGGAGGTTGGGGTTTGTTCACTAGTGCCAGATCACTTTCATGGGCCGTTCCTCGCAGACACCACAAGATTGGAACGAGACATTCCCCCTCCCTCTCAATTAAGGAATGACTTGAATGTGCGTATGTATGTCTGTGTGTGCAGTGACCCGTGGATGCAGGTGAGCAGGTGCACTGAAGCAGGAGAGATGAGCCATTAGAGACTGGCTTAAATAATGCCCCTGTAGTGTGGCAGGGTTCAAAAGCAGCTATTAATCACACTGGACACACACACATGCACGCACACACAGAATTAGAGAGAATAAGAAGATGGATAAGGGGAAACCAGATGTCTGTCCCTCCCTCAGTAGCTACATTCCTGTTACCTTTGATCAAAGTACTAGCGTACTGTTTATAATATATATTTATCTTTAATTAAGTTTTCTGAGCAAAGCTTTAGTGTTATACTGAATATCGTTTAAACTGTAAAACAACAGTAAAGACACATATACATGTACAGCAAGAAAAAAATTAACACCAATGGGTCTAAAAAAAGGCAAACATGTATTTCTTTGATCTTTAATGCATAATATTTTCTCAAAAATTAAAGAAATTTGCCATCTTCATCCAACTTTTCATCCCAGTTTACACTTAAACATATTTTAGAATACTCAGCTGAGACATTACATTCTACAACACCTTTACCATCTGATGTACACTATGTGCTAAAATCCAACAGTGAGGCATGCTTCCACATCATTATATCCATCCACACGCTATCACTCGATGGACTCCACCACGATGACAAAATGAGAGCAAAGCGCCAATGTTGGAAGCCATTTTAGTGCTAAACATCTTCATTTTTGTTGGCGTATAATTGAGGGCTTGGAATGAAGTGATAAGCTGTAATTAAACTGCTTTAATTCTCAGATTCATTACCGTTGTCTTGTCTGGGTGAAAAAAAAAAATAATGAAGACAGTACACTGATGTTTTAGTGTTTAGATGTGATGTGTGGCCATGTGAGTGCAGGAAAAAATGAAAGAATGGAGGAAATACTTGCTACTGAATATATTTTCTGCAGCAATTAGCTAGGCAGCAGTCAGTCAAGAGTGGATTCAATGTGTTTGTGGTTGGGCTTTCACATGAGCAGCTGTCACTGTGTGTGTGTGTGTGTGTGTGTGTGTGTGTGTGTGTGTGTGTGTGTGTGTGTGTGTGTGTGTGTGTGTGTGTGTGTCTTTGCTTATGTCTGTGTGTGTATGAATGAATGAGTGTATGTGGCTGTTAGAGCTGTGTTGTGACACATGTAAGGCAGGCTACAAATTGCCTGGCACAGCAAGCACCTCTCACTAGGAGGATGGGGGAGTGACTCAATTTTCAGATGTGGATTGGTGTGTGTGTATGTGTGTGTGTGCATGGGAGTGTGAGTGTGTAAGAGAGAGAGAGAGAGAGAGAGAGAGTGTGTCAAAGTAAATTCAGAAGTGTGTAAAGACAGAGCAAGTGATTAGGCATCTGCTCTTAAAAGACAAGTAGTTGCAAACGTAAGTGTGCACATAAGCTTAATTAAAAAAAGGCCCACAGGCACATCTTGTCAAGAAGTACCTGGATTCAGCATAACCTTTGAACTTGCCAAACACACACACACACACACTCCAACACAAATATAAACACTTTCTTGTCTCTCAACCTCCTTAGCTCAGTTCCTCTAGGCCTCTGCCTTTAGGCCCAAACATTCAGTCCTCAGGTTGGTGGTGTAGAAAATGTATCTTTAAAACACACATCCCACAAACTCAGCTTCAAACCCCTGCTTCAGTTTACTTGAAGGAGCCCCCACCTTCCTTCCACAACAATGAAGTGATTGGAAGCTATTAGGAGACAAGAGTCCATTTTGGGATCTTATTGTTGGAGGCTAACAGGCTTTTTTTCTGCCCACTAGAGTCTAGGGGTTGTACTCCTCTCAACAAAGGCTGCTCAAAACAGGAAAGGCTTTAAGAGATAATACACAAAAGCCTCCTGTCCTCTCCCTCTCTCCCTCCATCCTCTCTATCCTCTCATCCTCCCCTCATCACGTCTCCAATCATTCCCGCCTCTTTACCTCTGACACAAACACATGTTCACTATCCATTTGCAGGAAAATAGCAATCAAAGACTTGTTTCTTCTTCGCTTCCTTTCACAAGCAAGTTGCTCAAGGAGAAGAGACATATGTTTACTTGCAGACGGTGTAACGTTGTCTTTTTTATGGCGAGAACAAGACAAGTATCCTTTATTCCCTCACATTTTAAAAGGCCTGATCTCCTCTTGTGTCAAAGCACTGCCTGCGCTCATGCACACGAACAAGAATTCATTGTCCAAAATAAAAAGAAAAACAAGTATAGTGTGTGAACTTGTGTACCTTCACAAAATCATTATCTGGAAGCTCCAGTAGAGAAAATACAACAAGACTCAATCTGTCAGGTTTTTAAGTATTAACACCAGGTACTGAAGTTTAAAAATTATGCAGATCTACTGTATCTTTGTAAGATCCTTTCTTTGAGCTAGAATAACAGACCAAGTGGTTCTGTTTAGAAATAAGGCTCTAATCTCAATTTTTTTAGCATTTATCCTCACCTGATCCTAGGCCCATCACGAAGAGGTTCCCGGTGGGTGCGACCCCGGTTGGCCCCCTGCAGGGTGCGTCGGTTGGCAGTAGAGTAATCGGGCTCCAACTCATATGGCTCCTCCTCTTCAGGGCCCAAGCTGCGGCGATCATCCTCCAGGCCATATGGCTCGGCCTGGAAGCGCTCTGGCTGTGAGCGGTTCAGGTCCACAGTGCTGCTGCCCATAGGCACCTGGGGCTGGGCCACATGGCCATAGTCATCCTTGCGAATAGGCAGTGTGTAGCTGTTCTCTGGCCGGTAGCTGTTGGGCATGTAGGGGTAGCGAGGTGGCCGAAAGTTGACTCCACGTGACAGGCTGCCGTAGTTGTCTGTCAAATCAGCGTAGCCATCATGCAGGCCATAGTGACGAACATACTGGCTCTCAGGTGTCTCGACGTATGAATCATTGTAGGAGTTGTTGTAGGACCGTGTCAGGGTGGAGGTTGCTTGAGGAGTGATAAAGCGATCACCTCCATTCTTCATGAAGCGCCGATCAATGGAGTCGGTGTAGCTACCCAGTGGGGACGAGCCCTCAGTCAGGGGCAGGCCATCGGGACCAAGTGGCACCTGACGCACTGTTCTCGTTGTCACCGTCTTAACCATTTTAGTCACCTGCACAGAGGAAGAAGTACAGCTGTCAAACACTGTGGCATGGCAGAACAGAAAGCTATTAAAACAAACCTATGTTAGGATCCAGCTGACATGAGGACATGTCATCTTAAGGCTGCACACACACACACACACTAACCTAACACACAGACGCTGTCCACTAAACAAAGACACTTGCTGTCCTAGCTGCCTAATTAGGACATGGTCAATAATAAGTAGAAGATGCTGAAAAATAAACAACTTTAAGTAAGTCATAACTTTGACTCTTAATTATAACATGCATTTTAATTTTAAAATTCCATTTGTGTTAGCTCAAGTTTACTAACTTGGAGTTAGTTAAACACCATTTTCAACACTGGGGAAAACTGTGGTGAAATGTTATGCCCAAAAAAAGTCGCAGGTTCTCTGCATTTAATTGAATTTCTGATGTTGACCTTGGTTAGGACAAACTTTCTGATCATTAGTGAAAATAAATTCTACTATCAAAACCATAGTTTGGACTCAGGGAGGAACCTCCACTGCACTGGAAGTGGATACCAAGTCAGTAGCAAGTCAGAACACATGCTATAATAATCTGTTATAAGACACTTTCAGTGAAATATAAAGCCCAAGTATCACATATCATATGTAAAGTAACTGCGTCTAGGTTAACTGAGTCTCCTGGATTGTAAAGTAGCATCATGCTCTTGGTGGATTGTAAGCTAGACTTGCATCTATCACTCACATTCACTTTGTTCCATAGCTAAATAACTAGATTTACTCTGTCTCCTTGCCGGTCTGACTGGAGACTTACAGAATAAAATCCCCACCCTCCCTGGGCTTCCTTCCCATACAAAAATCAATTTACTGTCGACTGGATTCTGCTGTGGCCAATAATTGGCTATTTTGTCTACGGCTATAAATTCATTTTCCCAATTAATGAGGTTGATGAAAATTAATCGCCATCTGCAGGGGTGCAGGTCTGATGATCTGACAAGGTGTTGCAGTGAGGTTCATTCCCACTTGATGAGCACAAACTAACGGTCTGAATTTCTTAGAGAAATGAAAATAAAGGCTCATTTCAGCATCTGATTGGTTTAATTTCTCGACACCAGCCTTCTTAATTGTAATATGTGTTCTTCACATCAGTGTTATCATTTTGATTTTAATCAGGCACAACCAAAGGCACGTAACAATATAGAGAAACCACAATAAAGCATTAACCCTCAGTACAGTGGAGTGTGCCATGAGCAAAAGCACAAACCACATATTGGTTGTTCAACACAACATCCTCATTAACTTGGTGGAAACAAATAGACATCTTCACTGGCCTTGTTTTTTGATTACACCCTAATTGTGAACCACATAATAATAAAGCCTACTTTAGGAATGCCAAGGTTCATTTCCATGTTCAGTCATTACTGAGTAATTTACATGTGTTTCTGAAGCTTGTCTTGGCTTTGTACAGTTAGAAAAAAAGAGCTAATTTGCTTAACTGTCAATAGCTAAAGCATGTGTATACCCTTGGAATTACAAGTTTACTTCCGACCTCTTAAATCCCACCTATCACGGAGTCCGACTGCTAATTCTGTGACTACAGTGGCATTTAATGGCATGTATTAAAAACATTTTTTATATGCTTTACTGACTTTTCTAAGAGATACAGCTTCACAGCAGAAGGCCAACCTTCCAGATGGAGAGTGACGTCAGAATGATTTTCTCCACATCTGGTAATTGCTCAACCACATTTTATTTAACATCATATTTTATTCTATTTAATTCTGGGTGTTGGAGCTTAGAGGAGGGCAATTCACCGTACCCTCCTACAGCTTCCCAGCCTTGACATGCCCAGTTGCCTTGTATTAACATAGCATTTTAGGTCGTTTGCAGGGACTGCAAAGGGAGCTATCACACAGGTTTCAAATGCTCTTTGATGCACGCTCAAGTTCACAAGTCGTTAAACCATCACTCTAGGGGAAACGAGGGGAGGCAAGGGACCTGCATTTCAGAGAAACCTCTTAAATATGTTGAAACGAAGTAAACATGGCTAAAAGAGAATTGCTAATGTAGTCGAGAGTGCATGCAACTATGTGCACATTTATTGCTTCATTTCCACTGGTATGTGTGTGCATGCATAGAAAGTCACGTTTTACACTAAAAAGTGTAAAACATCCACAAGTGGTTAGATACCGACTTTAACTGTTTACCAAGCTGTTCCAAATGGAGACAGCAGGCATCAAACTGGCCACTTTACAGCACTGTAAGAGGTTTCACAACTTCTGCAGCACTCACTTTATTGAGCGCCTAAATGCACATGGTGGTTGGGGGGGTTAGTGGGAAAGAATGAGGTATAATTCAGGTTTTTAAGCAGGTCATTATTTTGACCTGTGATTCATTTTCAGGCCTAAAGAGCATCAGCCAAGATTGAGATAGAATTGTTAGTTTCTCTGCAATGCTAGTTAAGTCTAAGTGGATAATTTGGGCCTATTTAAAACATGATGTTAGAGTATCTGAGAGGCAGGTGCAGGGAGGGGAGGACACAGCCAAAATCACATGCAGATCGGATCCTTTACTGGTTCTGTCTTGGACTCAGCAGGGGTCATAACGAAGACTGGGGTGGGGGTCCGGGTGGCAGGCCTGGACTCTACTAACAAGTTGTCAGTCACCCTCACTGGGTGGAAGGTGCGGCGGGTGATAGTTTTAACCACTTTGGTAACCTGGAGTTAGAGGGATGAGTTGGTAGAGCACTCAGCAAACTGCAATAGATTTCATGATGCATGGTTTCATTTTGCATTCCTGTTGTTTCAGCTTTGCCATGACTGACTCACAGGCATTTATGCTACATGTAGCTGTATGAAATTTGAGAGTGGTTAGTGTTCTTGCTGTGCTTCAGTAGCACAGAAGTCTAAAATGTTCTTGTTAACTCAAGAGTGTGACAAACTTTAAAAAGTAATGCACACTAAAAATGTTCCTGTCCTTTATCATGTTCTGTCCAACAGGGTTAGGCACTACATTTCTCACTACAGTTGTATATGATGAAACTACCATTTGGCATTTTACTACCTACTACTACCTTTTCGTGGTTGCTCCCTAGTGTGCACAGAACAGTCAAAGTGCTTTTATTTGTTTGTGTGGTCTGCCTCTACCCTCATTAGCTCATATCCAGAGGAAAGAGTAGGAATGCTGCTTTTATGGACCAAGCCGAGCAGTTCCTCAGACATGACTGGCGTTCCACTGAGAGTGTCTGCCAACAGGAAAAGAGGGCTGGATGATCGCCAAGGGAAAGTATGGCATGCTGGGACAGTAGGATGGACACGGATCTAATTGAGCACACATCCTTGGCTGGAACCATAGACGCATTCAAAATCTGGGCCAAGTTAGTGAATTAATTGAAAACATAAATAGAAACAGAAGTTAATCTGCTATTGAAAAGCCATTCATAGCTGTTTTCCAATTGTGCATAAAAAAATTGAACTGAAATTGTCATCTGAAACTTACACTGACGGCCCTGCACACACATGTTTTGCTCACTTTCTCTCTTATACAGTAACTCCATCTTGGTCACATTTTCTGTTGCTTTCCCAGCATTCTAGCTAATAATACTGCTGATGCCAAATCAAAAAGGAACATGTTTACCACTGGAAAAAAAAATAAACTTTTCTGCCTGAAATTCAGCAAAATAGGAGTAGCTTGTGTGTTTCATCTTCCAGCAGTCAGATCGGGGATAACCATCAAGGGATAGGAGCGCGTTAGCATTAAACAGTATGGTGAGACTTTGGTTCAAAAGAATAGATAAAGACATAAATAAAACTGTGAGTTGCAGGAAAATGATGAGAGATGGAAAAGGAGATAGGGTGAAAAACAACACATCACAGAGTGAGCCAGAGAGAGGAGATTCAGAGAGTTGAAAAAAAAAAGAATGAGAGAAAATATGAGAAAGACACATGGATCCAGGCGGAGCCGAGCGTGTACACAAAGAAACCTCTTTGTGTACACGCTCAAATGGACCTAGATCCATTTGCTGGTTCAGGCACACTGGCTTCCAGAAGTTCACCCTGAACATTAATCTGCTTTTCTCCTCAAGGTGACTTTTAGAAAACACCCGATCCCTCCATTCAGCAAGGTGGCAGGCCCATAAGAAGAAGTGTCCTTCCTTTCCCTTCCTTAGCATCAAAGCCCTTGATAACTGTAATGCTTTACAACATGAGTTTGTGTGTGTTATTCTTCCTAAGAAGTTCTGTGTGTAAATGCATAAAATCATGTGAGTAAGTGTGTGTGGCCAATCCCCTCACAGTAAACAGGCTGGAGGGCAATGGGCCCTCCCCGATGAGGGATTAGACCAGGCTTTTTAATTACAGTTGCACAGTCCCTAGAGTAGGAGCTCCACACAGCGCTCTCCGCTCCTTTGGAAACCTACAGCAGCAGCTACATCCATTTAGCATTTACATCCAAATCCCAAGTTAAATGCTGCAATACAACATGAGCTTGGAGTGCGTGTCTCAAAATGCTTCTTACCCCTCCTCATTCAGATGCTTGAGATTATGTGGATTTTATAAAATAAATGTCTGACATTGAGTCTTCAAGGGATTCTTCTCTGTACACAGAGCGATGAAGCCCAACCTTCCCAAAGAAGTAACTACAGGACATGGAAATTTGAAAAACCTCAAACAGACACACAGAGAACGACATTCCACCCAACAAGGGTGTCAATTTCTGAAACTCACATGACAGCATTGGGGTATTCAAAATAGCATTAAACTATTTGAGGCAGACAATGCTGCTGCTGCTTTATTTGTTTGAACATGACCATTGTAATTGTGGTTACCATTTGAAATGAAAAGCCTACTAATAAAAAACGAGAACTGGCAAAAAAGTTCAAGGGGAAACTTTATCTCCTCAATATTTATATTATATATTAATTGCAAGATAATATATAATAAGAGACACCTTTCATCCTATATTATGACATTCCTGTGGGATGCATGAAATCTATTGTTGGTGCTCAGAAAAGGTATTACGTTTTTTCCATAATGTTAATGTTGAATGTACGAGGATATAATTCATAAGAGACAAATAAAGAAAGAAAGAGAGACTAACAGAAAACCATGCAAAACAAATAAAAAAAGACAATGGAGCTTATCCCAGGAGGTGGAAGCAGCAAGCAGTGACTTGAGAACAAAATATTTTAGAGTATAGACTGAAGCATTATTAGGCTTGTGATGAAGAAGACTGTGCTGCGTGTTGCAGCTGTAGCCCATAACAGCACACACAAAATGGTGGCATTGTGGGAAAGCTATACTGCTATAAAAGTCCACTCACCTTCATGTTAGTTGACATATCCTTACAGAAAAACAACAGAACACAGTAAAAGACATATCAACAAAGGAGTTTTTAAAAAGCACAAAACTGGGAGAACACAAAAGGAAATGGGTTCATAATAACACAATGATCAAATAAGTAAAGCCATGAGAGGGAAATGATAGCACTTTGGGCTGCAGTTTTATGGGATTTAGAGTTCTTAAGGATGGAAGTCGTGGAGTGGAGGTACAGTACTGTGCAGTTTGGAAGCAGCAATCCAAACAATAATAAAATAATAATTTGAAGCAATAATGCAATGGATTAAGGGGGCTTTCAGTTTTTTGGGTTTTTTTTGCTAACTTTGTTAACTAAGAGCTCATTTAGGTCACAACAATGCACCTACTCTGAGGTGTCCTACTAATATGTGACAGTATGTATCTAGTTGAATGTGCGCCATATCGTAAATATGACATGGAACATGAGTTTCACCTGCATACCTTTTTAAATCTAAGTCTGTTTGTTTAGCTGGATTCAAGGTTCAACTTATTCTTAGAGCTGATTATGCACTTTAACTAAGTTAAGTAACCTGAAACCAGTTTACCTTGGTTTCTGTGCGCCGTGTGGTGCCGTCATCAGAGGTGACCACAGAGACGTGGGAGGTGGGGGTGCCAGGGTCCTCCTCTATGGTGACCGTCTCCTCCACCACTTCCTGCGGCTCCTGCATCATGGCCAGGGAAGTGGCGTTACTGGGGCTCTGCTCCTGTGTGAATAAAAGAGAAAAAAATAGTTAGACAATCCAAATCTACTGCCAGTGAGGGAAAAAACTGAAAAGCAGTAGAAGAACCATGTAATTTTCCATTAGATAGATGACAAGATGAAACTTTAATTGTGTCAGAGCAGCAACAAATGACATTAGAATTCTGTAGAAAAATAAAGCATCGAGAAGACTGCAAATGAAGGGTATTACATATAATCCAACAATTTGCAATGTGACACTTGAGCAAGGGTGTAAAGTATGAAACACAGTACATGAATAATAATGTGTGGAAAATAACAGCACTAATCTAAACTGAGACAAGGACCTGAATAAAAAGTGTTTAGGATACATAAATAAGAAAACTGAAAAATCAGAGAAATAAAGGAAATACCTTATTACTTCCAAATACCTATCTACAAATCAGATAAGATAATATGTTAACCATAAACAAGTTATGCAGGTCTGCATGTAGAATACAGTACTTTTTTATTCCTTTATTTCACTATATTTTGCTTTACCATATCATCAACAGTGATCATTGAAAATGCAAAGAAAAAATGGTACCAAGATGGTTGAATGTTCAGCACCAATGTTGTTCAGCACCAAAAAATCCACACATGGCAAATACAGGCATTTTAACTGGAAAAGCACTTTTTACGATAGGGCAAAAATCATGGTTACTGTAAAACAAACACAGTTCTCTTGTGTCAAAGTGGGACACAGAACATGCCCTTCTACATTTTAGTAACAATGCTTACTGTATATAGTGTACAAGTATGATAAAGATATTGTTTTCCTCATTTGCTTCTTGTCCTGACAGTCCATGATTTATTTGCTCCTATATCCAAACACTGTAGTCTAGGGTAGCAAGAAACTTCTCATCTGTTGCGACATTCATTATACAGTAGGTAGGCAAAAGCCAGAAGGACTGTTTTCTATTCATCTGTCATTGGGGGGGTCATGGATTTAAAGAAAATCTGTCCACAGACTAAGGTGTGTAGACTAGCTCTGCGTGAATCAGTGAGAAAAATGTGCTTCCTGCTGCATTTCCTGCTGATGGAAAATGATAAGTCAGTGGTCAGAGGTGCAACGCCCTGGCATGGCCGGCCGCAGTGCATGAGTGTGACAAAATTACAGCCCTTGTGATGGAGAGGGGAAGGAAGGCATTTGAGACAATCATTGCTAACTTAAACAGCATGGGGCCAAAAGAGGGAAAGGAAATTGAAAGTAATGGAGAGGGTGTAGAGGGAAGGAGGTGGAATAGGATTGTGTAGTGGAAATTAGAGTTTTTCTTTTACAGAGAGAAAAGGAAACGTGGTTGAATTCTTGACATGGCATTTTAATGTGTGCACTCTGCTCTTTAATTGTGGGGACTGGCTAGAGCATATAACTCACAAATGTGACAAAACTCTAACCAATATTAAAAGAACGCAGTTTTACCCTTATTCATCTTGAAATGAAGAACAAAAGCAGACTATTTTTGTCTGACCACTTGCATCAAGCTGCAGGGACAGACAGCGTCAAGGCCAGGGAGAGAGCAAGAGAAAAAGTTTTGGTGCCGCTCTCTGCTGTGTTTTGTTGAAACACCCCAAGCGACGCCTTATGGAGAAGGACTGCTTGTTTTCTTCACATCTTTGAAAACAGTAACAAGTGTGCAGTCTTCCAGTGATATGGCAACTCCTCTCAGGCTTCAAACACCCACACAATCTCCAGTCCTTCCTTCTGATCAGTAAAAGTTTGCACTCTGTATGTCCTAGATATTTTCCGCTAATCACACAATTCTCTGTCCTTTCCATGTCCCTGCTTAGAAAAAGACTTGGGTACTTGTTTTAGGTCTACGCAACACCACCATCAGCATAACAAAGAATAATAACTGTCTTTATTTACCTGCTCTACTTCATGGAGTAATAAGTAGTCAATTATGATTCTAAACTAAGCTGAGTTAGGTCATTACACCTGGAGAAAGGTTTCTAAGTCCTACTAGCGGGTTTAATGACTGAGAAGGTCATCCATCGCATAGAAAGAATTTATTTACACATAACCAGCATTTTTTACAACTGACCTAAAGCTAAACAATAGTGCAATGCTGGGGAGGGCCTTCTAATGGTATTAAGAAAAGGTCAATGCTGATTAGTTGCCTCCAATCAACATCCTTGTTCTGTTCAATTATAAATGCGAATTACCTTCCTGACTCAGAGCACAGTGCAGAAAACAACAATGGATAAATCTTTATCTGTCATTGATTCACTGTGTACAGCATTTACTTAAAATGGACACTGGGAAAATTATAGTCAGTGCTAAATGGGAGTAAATCAGTGATCAATTTAAAAACAACCAGACTCTACTCAAACACACATTTACATTATAAGGAATTTGGTAGACACTTTTATCCAAAGCAATGTACAAGTAAGGTACAAAGCAAACAAATAAGCCAAGGAGAAGACCTCTAAAGTAAAGTGCTCCAGAAAGAGCTTTTTCAGTTTATGTGGTGTAAGTTTTTTCTGTTTTGTTTTGTTTTTTTAAATAAAGGTTTTAGGTGCAGAGAAACATTTAAGTGCAGAGAACAGTTTAATTTTCAGCAAGTTTCTGAAAATTGAGGGTGAAGCAGCTGAGTGTGCAGAGGTGTGCAGGTCATTCCACCATCATGGAACCACTGAGCTCAACAGTTTTGCCCGCGATATTTTGAGGTGAGGTGAAGGAATGTTGTGCGCTTACAGAGCACAGTGGACGGGAGTGACTGTAGACCAGGATGCGGAAGTTCAAGTAGGCCAGTGAAGTTGAGTTGACCACTTTGTAGGTAAGGGTTAGGGCTTTGAACCTGATGCAGGCAGCTACAGGCCAGTGCAAAGATCTGAAAAGTGGTGTAACGTGTGTCCTTTTTTAGCTGATCAAAAATGAGACGTGCTGCTGCATTTTGGATCATCTGGACGGGATTGATGGTGCATGCAGGTAGCCCCGTCAGACATTGCATTAGGCTAAATAAATGCAAGTGCCATTGTAATTTGTACGGTCTTTCTAGATCTGTGACTTGCTGGCTGTCCATTGTAATTGGACAGGTAATTTAACAGCTTCCATAGTTGAACTACTTGTTAATTTTTGAATGACATGCTCCACTACAACATAACATACAGCCCTGTCCAAATGCGCCACACTGCATCAAGTCTGTTAAAAGACAGGCATGATATATACGTCTTGTGTACGGGATGAGGCAGCTACTGTGTGTATAAATTGTCACTCTTCCACCTCTTGTGCTAATGAATTCTGTAAAAATGAACTGCATTCCTCTGACATTTCCTTTCGTTGAAGGCTCATTGCATAAAGCCAGGGGAGATGCTGTCAAAACAGAAATATAATCTAAGCCATGCTATAGTTGTTTAAAATGCATGGTGCTTGGCAAAGCATTGAACATGCTTGCTCACGAACTGGCTCCTTGTTCTTAGCTTACCATGGTGTCTCTCTTTCACTCCACTCTTTCTTTTGTCTCTGTGTGCACTGGGTGAGAGAGTAGAGTTGAACTCAACATTACAGCCCCTAAATAAATGATTAAAAGCCGTCTGGCCGTAAGCGGCTGTCTCCCAGTCCCAGAGGAATACAAGGCTGATTTGGAGTCGAGGAGTGAAGGGAAGCATACACTTTAGTCAAGGGTAGGAGAAGTGGAGCACAGTGAGTTAATGCCTGATCTTAAAGAGATGAATGATAACGTGTCGGAACGAGTAGGAGAGAAGACGGTAAGAGAGGGAGAGGATCTTTGAGCGCATGTAAATCTTGGCTTGCTTTAGCCAGTGGAATAGAGGTAACCTCCTGGTTGGATAGGTACGTTTATAATCTAATCTCAGACACAGACAAAAATTCTGTAATTACCTGAATAACAAAAACATGGACAATGTCCCAGAGCTACCTAAGAATCCCCTGAGCAGGGCATATAAATGCACCTGTCCCCCTGGCACAACTGCAGCTCTATCATAGCGCGTGCTATGAAAATGTGTGTGTTAGCAAGAGTCAAAGGGGATAAAAACATATATTAAAAACCTAGGAAAGAATGCAAAACACACGCTTTTCTAAAGCCAGGTAAGCCTATCTGTTAAGAATTTGGTTTATCCAGAGGAAAAAAAAACACACACAGACCCTGGGGGTGCCAAGTCCAAGTTGGTCTAAATAACATAGTGCACAAAGTGCAAGAATCTTTGTTTCTGTGCCTTGCCTATAAAGCCCTGCCAAGAGCTGGAGCCCATTTCTGATGAGGAGAAAAGAGCTTGCAAGAGATTTTAATTTGCTTCTGTTCGGTCAATAGTATCAAACAGATGGGGATTTGGCTCTAAAGAGGTTTTAGATTTGTACAACCTGCACTTTATTAGTTGGTTTTGTGTTTGGCTCAGACCAGAAGAAGATGCCTGAATTTGGTGAATAATGAAACCTAAACATTTTGGTCAGTGTTTATAGAAGACTCGGGTGTATTTGTTCTTTTACACAAAGAAAACTGAAATTTAGAGGTATTTTCACTACATTATATTAGTCAGCATTAGAGCTTTATGCATATGAAGCCAAGAATAAAATGAACTTCTGCTCTTCCATAACTCAACAACTTCCAACACAATCAATGCCTCCAAACTCAAAGGCCCTCAAGCAAGCTCCTGTGGTATATTTCATTACACAGTTGAGGCAAGGATACACAGATCCTTAAGAGCGACTAATCTCAGCCATAATGGAGTGCTGTGCTGGGAAAAAAGGCGGAGGAGGAATACAAAAGCAGGAGATGAAGTGATACAATGGTGTCAATTAGTGGCAGCCTGCTATCTGCCATCAATCTACAGCCATTCATCATCTGTGTTCAATAAGCTGCTCAGCATTGTCTAGGATGGAGAGACGCAAAAAGAGAGTGTGAACGCAGATAAGGGGCTTTCCTTCCCCGGGGACAGAATCACAACAAGAAAACTTCAGTTGCAGTTAAGAGAATGAGTCATCCCTGCAGTAGGTGTCCCAGGAGTATGGTACAAATTGTTCATATTTTTTTTTTTTGCTGCTGTCCTGATAGTATTAGAACTAAAAACAGCAATGTTGAGGAACTCTACTGGATCAGAGCTCTGTCTGTGCTTCTCTTTGAAATCTGTCTTTCACTGTTTTAATTTATGTTTTCTCATTTAAATTATATGGTTACCAACTTTAGACACAATATTATTTAAAATAAAGTTCTTAATGTAAGACTTGGGATGGTGGGGGTAAAAATGTGATGTGTGACCTCGTTGTTCCACCTTGTTTTTTTATTTAGCTTGGGGAGATACAAACATTGTACTCTGCGAAATTAATTTTTCATTTAACTAAAGGAACTTATTTACAGTGCTCTCTTAACTCTCTTCCATTTCCTTAATGCTGCTACCACTGCTGCTGTGTAGACTTTCCCAGCCTCCTCCAACGTCCATCCCAGAATACACCTGCATGCAAACAGTCGCAGTTTCCAGAGAAAATGATCACTTCCCATCCCCTGTTGTGCTGCTCAAATCATGACTAAAGAACAACTGGCTTAGGTTTTTAAAGAGTGAAGAGTCACAAGAGCAATAAAGCCTATGAACTACAAGACATTATTCTTATGAACAGCACCATATGTTTTTTGTTGTCAATTACTGCTGGTACACATAATGAGAACTTTCCTGCTCAACCCTACACAACCTCAGTGGGCAGAAATTAGATCTGTATTCCTCAGACTGAACACAGTGGGAGGGAGCCTGTGGTTACTTTCAGGCTGAGAAAACAGAACCTGTCAGATCGCCACCTGGTCATGCACACCAGTGTGATCAGAGTCACCTTCTTTCCTGATGCGCACACACACGCGCACGCACATGTATACACAGTGCACTCAGTCTTAGCTTGACCCCTGTGCAGTGACTAACAGGATTTCACTCCGTAGGCATGCCAGCAATCATTACATGGCTCTTACACAATTAATCCTCTAGCAAAGATCGCCTGGCTAACCTTGGGTCGTCCAATTTCCCATCAGCCCCTTCTGTTTCTACCACCTGCCCTCTCGGCAGCTCTCCACTCCAAAGAGTCACATGAGGAAGTTCAAAAGAGAGTGAGGGAGAAAGAGTGGAGCGTGTGAGAGCGTAGTGCACTAGAGCGACGGTGGCTGTGGGATCCAAACATCCAGCCAAAACAAGACTTGTTTGTGGGCTCAAGCAGAAGCAGAAGGGAAGTCAAGTAGAGGAAGGGGAACTAGAGAGGCTGACAATGCGTGGAAAAGGTTTAAGACAGCATGCTCTCCCAGGGTACAAAAGAAGAAGGGAGCCTTCAGTCCAAGGCCCACCAGACAGGCCTCATCTCAGTTACAGCCAGGGCAGAGGTCCCAATTTCTCTGGAATGACTGGGCGTCCAACTGACCTAGTGTTGGTGTGTGTGAGTGTGTGTGTGGTGATCTTTGTCTGTTTATGCATGCTTCAGTTCTAATAATCTATCTACTGAACAGTTTCAAGGGGTGAGATACAAAAAACACACACAAATAACTGTAGGCAACTGGGCCAAAGCCATGATGATGCAGCTGGGAATGATGGGACCTTAATCTCTCCATCTCTGGCGACTGATCCTGGGCCAAATCTGGGCTTCTCTCCCTCTCTCATCTTTTTCACGCTTGGCCTCCTGGTTTCAGACGCCTCCATCATTTCCCTTCCTAGACGCCCCCATCTAATTCCCCCCATGGTACCCTTCATTGATGCGCCCTTTTCTTCCTTAGCACCAGTTCCTAGAAACAGTACAGAGCTCGGGTTACCCAAACTGCTTGACAGGCTCAGACCCTCAAAGGGTCACCTCTGAGCTTCACAACAAACTGCCCAGCAAAAAAAAAGAAAAAAAAGAAAAGAAAATCCCTGCAGCTAAATCTTGATTGCTTCCCGACAGGGTATCGTGACCACATTTTCCCACTGTGAAGTGGCTATTTAGCGACAGATGGAAACCCCAGGTTGACCCTCTGCAACACTCCCGACCTTCATCTCTGAAAAAGCTGATATTCATGTTCAAATTGACCAGGAGACGTTTTGAAACCTTGGGTAATTTTTTACATATGCCATCAATTATCCACCCTACATAAAACATGTGGAGTCACATACCACATATGTTTTTCTCGCAATTGAAGAACTAAAAAATGCAGAAAGTCATTGTCAAGATGGAATTCATATTAGCACTCTGCAAATGCAGCAGCAGGTAGATAAATATATTGTGCAGAGTTTTACTAAGTAGACACAAAGACGGGGAGTAGGATAATGAATAAAAAATAAAAAGGAAGAGAAACCACATGGAGCCTGTGGTGTAAAACTAAAACAATGAGTCTTGGAAAGGGGTCAGAGCTTCTGGCCTGGGTTTGATTGTTTGGACTGCGGGTGCGGCCTGGGAGAGAGACAGAAAACGATTCAGCGCTGTAGAAGTGTATTAGAGGTAGTTGGCTGAGCTTGACAGGGGGTGGTGGTGGTGGGGGGTTGTTGTGCTGCGACGGCGTAACTCTGGGTTCCCGGAGGGTGGGTTGTTTGCAGTGCCCCTCCCCTCAGCCTCCGGATCACTGTCAGCATGGCTCTGTCAAAGAATTGGTGATTGGAGGGGGCATTGCAGTGTGTGGAGGAGGCTGTGAGATGGGATTTGCCAGAAGCTCAGTTCATGTGAGGTCTCCTGGAGATTTAGGGAGTTGGAAAGGAGACATATGTTCCACTTCCTGTCAAGCCACCAGTCCAACACTTATTGTCCCCCTGACACCCTTTCTGCAAAAACTGTCTGCATGTGCAGCCGCAGGGTCTCCCATTTAGCAGAAATTGCCCCCACCACTCCATCTATTCTGTATGTCTCTTGTGTAGAAAACAGTAAACTCCGTGGCAATTTTAATAGAGAACTACTAAAAGCATAGGAGGTGCTCTTACTGTTTCATAGGTTTGTGATGTGTGCTAAAATGTGTGCTTTTATTGATTTACTTCCAAACTGTATTAATGTCTGCACAGTCCCTTAGGAAGTGACAGAGTCGAGACTGAAACTTCTGATCGCTTGCACTCTAATGCATTCTCTAGTTAGGTCATCCTGAAGCAAATTAAACTACTCCTCATCTTGACAGAAAACCCCATAACCTACTGAGGAAGCCCCATACCCTGAGACACCTCAGCCATCACCAGAGTGCTGCTCTGAAAAGCCGTCGCTGCACACACAGATAACACCTTGCAGAGCTGAAGCAGTCCATCACAATAACTGCGACTTCTTTTCAAATATGCACTCAGTCAAACGTGATTAACCCCCCTCTGGGGATATTTTTACAGCCTTGCCAACAGTCCAGTAAAGGATTGGGCTCATTTTGCGGGCAATGGCGTGGTGTCAGAGGCAGATGTGGAGGGCAAGCTACAAGAACTGACCGATGGAGAAACCCAGCCAATTTACTGCTAACCTTCAGCGGCTCGTGAGATAAGGTGAGGATACATGTATATGTGTTTCATAAAGGAATCTTTGTGCAGATGGATAAATCTCTCAGGAGGTTTAAGCTACAGCACAGTTATTTTATTTATTATGCTCTCTTTGTCAGACGAAAAGAAATATATTATTACATCTGATCTGCCTAAAAGGCCTCTTGTGCACTGCACTTCTGTGTATGTGTGCGTGGGTGCATACATCAGGTCACGGCAGCATCATTTTATTCTGAGTGCTTCCATGTGGACAAGGCACATTTTCAAAAAGGGCAATGAAAGATCAGATTAATTACAGGAGCATTCAACTTGTTGTCAATTCATGTCTTACTGAGTGTTCACTCTTTGTTTAGCATCCAAGGTACGATAACTACTGCTTATAATAAATGTATTATATAGCATACAAATAAATGTAAAGCAGACCACGTGGACACGTTAAAGACAGTATTTCAGTCTAGGCCACAGCTATTCTCACTATTAACTTGAAGGTGATTTCTTACAAATTAAATTCTTAATTCAGGTTTAAGTTCCCTAAATAATCCAATTCCATAAGCTGGAACAACGGGAACATTTGTTGTTTTTGTATGGTTAATGGTTTAAATTCTTTTTTACTACTAAAGGTCTTAATAAAAATACAGCAACAGACATATTTGTATGTTGGATGGATGTTAAAACCACTTGCCTGACAGAGATCAGCTAGATAATGACAGAGGCCTGGAGCAGGCATCTACACAAACACGGTTTGGAGCAAAAGCTTACTGTTAAACATAACCACGGATCTGAAATCTGTGGGTCAACCAGAGTACACAGACATCATGCCCTCCGTATAACTGCAAAACAAAGACACAGCTCCCTCTCATCTTGTAGTGTTGAAAGTGAAAAACACTAAGGTCGTGTCTGCACAGATACCATTTTTCATGACAAGACTCATAATAGCAATAAACTAAGGGGAGAGAAAAGTAAAGCCACCATATTTGCACCTAATGTATTCTAATGCCTAGGGGAAATGTAAACAGGGATGAATTGGATCTGAACAGGACCTGTATTAGTTTGCAACAAATTACATTTTGTTGCAGTTAAGATTTTTAATCAGAGCTTAATAGCACTACTAAAACCAACAGCTCTTACAAGCTAATGGAAATAAGCCCACCTGACTGTCTCTGACTGTGGAATAAGGGATAAAAATGCAGAGAGAAAATAGTCAAGACCCACGTGTGTGAGCATATGTCTGCGTGGTAGGCTGAGCGAGCAAGAAAGAGTCTTTTAAGCTCACTTTCAAAGCTGCATACTGATCATGAATATTTAAAACTAGGCAGATATCTGAGTTTTGGTTCTGTGCTTTCTTCGCATGCTAAATTAGCAGTGAGCACATTTTGAGCAACATCCACAGTATAAAAATAAATAGCGTCTTTGAAGCTGTGACTCATTCATTCATGAAGTGTTTTTTATCCCAAACATTTGTTGGATGAATAAAATAAAATATCAGGAAAACTGCATTTGGTGTGATCAGGAGAACACTCAGAAGACCATATATTATGAATGAATTAAGAATGCAAAGTAAAGCCTTTTGGTGCGATCCAAATTGAAAAGGTGCCTACTGCATAAGAAGGATGGGAGAGTGAGTGGGTGGGTGGGGGTAGGAGTTTCAAGCTTCGTGGTTAACTTTGAATCTCACTGTCAAATAGAGTCATTCCCAAGCTCTGAAGAGCTCCCCAAGGTGTTGGATTTGAAAGGGGGTCTCCACTCAAGCGATGTTGGTTCTCAATTTTTATTTCTGTGTCATGCACTATTCATGCTCTGCGTTTGTGTTGTGTCTCTGCAGGTGGTTGGGAGGAAGAGGAGGATGCAGATGAAATATGGATTATCTCCTCTCAGTGTCTGGCTAAGCCCCACTTTGCTGGCACTGCTGCTTTTCAATGTAGCTCCCCTCCCACTCAGCCAGCCAGCTACAGGCCTAACATCTGGCTGCAAACCCCCCACCCATCCTTTAATCAACCAAACACACACACACACAGACACACACATACACTCCTGCATCATCTGATACAGTTCTGTGTTTTCTGTACAACAGGAAGTGCTGACTTCTAAAGATCTGGGAATCCAGTAAACAGGATCTTGACCCAAAATAGCCGTTAGCTGAAAGAGAAGTGATGACAATCCACCGAGTCTAAACTGTCCCATTAACAGATAAGTCAGAGGAGTTTGGATGACGGATATAATTCGAACACTGGTGAAGACACGACTCCCTACAGGAAGGAAATCTCTGCCCAACCCTTAAGAGTCCTCTGGGACATCATCCAGAGCTGCTCCTAATCCTAAACCAACACAGCTCACACCCACTTAGCCTGTATACATTACCTTTCCCTCTCAGTCTGTGGATTTACATTAATGAATAAATGCAGATTTATTTTACAATCCACAGTAGGTGTTATTCTTTGCAGTTTTGGCCACCATTCAAATGTAATGTAAAGGTAATAATGACTGTACTCTCCATGTTAGATGCTCAATGGTGGTAAAATATGTTGGACACAAGCAGTAATTAGCATCATCCAGACTGAGGTTACTGAGAGACTTGGAAGACAAAACAAAGACCAGCAGCTTTACTCAGACAATCCTTAAACATCTATTATGTTTAGTGTATAGACCAATTTACTTGTTCAACTTGGACCTTTTGTACTCTACATAATGCACATACTGTTTTTTTTGTGTAATGCGGGATGTTTACATGACATTTCAGATTGTCTGTCTGTTCAAAAACAGTGATTTACAGTAGATAACCTGATGGTTTAGACGATCTTGTCACATTCCCAGATCTCAGACAGTACTTGCTAAACTGGAGTTATCCTTTAAGAGGTATGAAAAATAATGTCTTATGAAATTACAATGTTGTTTTACGTTATAAATAAGGAGTTCTCATTTCTCTAATGACTTCTCATTCATAGCATGTATTACCAACCCTTGTTTGATACTTTCTATGTCAAACTAATTTGCAATACTGTCTGCACTGCTTATTAAAGAAAGAAGAAGCAAAACCTGGAATACATGATTTTGACAGTCACGCTTTCATAAACCCTACTAAAGATAATTAGAACTGAATTATAAAAACAAACTACTGCTGGGGTTCCTCTAGAACCTCCTCAAGTACCTCAGGGGATCCCCAGACTCTACTTTGTAATGGATCCACACCTATTTTAACTCAGGGGAAAATGAGTCATTTAATAGCAATTATGCAAAGAACAACAGTCATCATCACACACTTCAGTGAGTGGTGCTTCAGGCTAATCCACCACCTAAAGAACCAGCAGCTCATAGGGCCGCTGTGCCTCCCTGTCTACAGCTGTGATTATCAGGAATACTGAGGAGCTTGTGTGTTTTGTCTCTGTCAGACAGGGGATGTCCGGTACGAGCCAGCTATCTGATTACTCATAATTCTGATGCCGTGCAGTCACTCCAAATCAGTTTAGCCTCATCTCCCTCTCTCTTAATTGACTAGAATACGGGTACTTTCCAGAGTCGATGACCAAAGCAGTCCAGCAGACTTGAGAACCTGAGACCAGCATACAGCATGTTATTCAATCTAATATCTGTGGTAGGAAACATTACAATTATTCATGAACATCCAATTCAGATCATTTACTAAGGTTCTTCTGAATGACACACTTAACTAACAGTTTAAGAGGATAGAGATCATTTAATGAAAGGCATGGCACGCCAAGCTAAAACACTGTTGTGAATGTCAAACAGTTATTATACCAAAGCGACAACTCATATTAATGTCTGCAGAGCGCGGACAGACAATGTACTTAACCTTGGGTACATGTCTATCTTATTTCAATGGTAAGTGATGATTGCAGGCAGAGCAATAGTGTGGGTGCTGGGCTGTTCGCAGACGGGAAGGAAACACAGGTGTTCTTCACTTTTCTGCTGTCTGCCCACTGTGAAATCCAACCCTACCCACTGTTACAGTTCAGCAGTTATACTGGTATTAGCATTATTATAATTACAAATTATTGTTATTATTATTAAAACCAGTGACAATCAGTAGAAGTTAAACATTTTGCTATTGCTGAAGTATTTAGCATCTAAACAACACAAAATGTGTATGGAAATGCAGTCTAACTATGCTATTTAAGTGCAGAGAGTTAGGTCAGGGACTAAATAAAGGAAGTAATCAGAGGAGAGCATGATACTGTATGTAGTGTAGTGTTGTGTGCTCACCCTCTGGGACAGTCCTGACAAACATGTCAACTCTCCCATAAGAAAGCAACCTTTAATGAGCATCCTCCTCAGACTGTCAGTGTACAGCAAGGGCAGAGGTTTAGTGAAGCTGCACCATCTGGGAGGTTACCTCTGCACCAGCTGGCAGGAGGTGCTTTGTGTGTGTCTGTGTACACGTCTTGCATGAGCAGAGGTCCACACTCTGGCCCACACAGAGAGTGGGGTCCACTCAAGGGGGAGCAGGGCTCTGTCTGACAGCTTAAAATAGACTGGAGAGTGTGTGAGATGACAGCATCCAGAGCGACTGTGTGGAGAGCTTTTGTCGGGGTGGGGGGTGGGAGGGGGTGGTGCATTCAACAACTCTGCAGCCTTTAAGTGGAGACCAAAAATAACTCAGTACAGATCAAGATACATGAACATCTCCCCCTGTAAGGGCTTTCCCACTTTCCCAAATTCATCCAAGCTGCACATAAATAACCAAATAATAATAAAGTACGCATTGTTAAACTTTTTAGGGCGTGTCAGCAGTTCCTTAGAGCAGGGCAGTAAGGCAGCTTTCACTGTATGTTTTACAGACTGAAACTGCTCGAGCTTCTGTGTAAAATCAAACCGCACTGGGACAATTTGCCTAGTAGGACATTGTTTTTTTACAATTATTATAATACCCCCCAAAAAAACACTTACGAGCTGTGGTCACAGGAATTTCCTTCATATCAGAGGTGGTCAAGGCTCACTGCCCAATATCAGGTTTTTAATAAATACAGAATATTGGCTAGCACAATAATGTTCTCGCTCACAAAATATTTCTGTCAGCAGTAGCCAAACAGTAGGGTAATGCTCTTTTCTCTCAAACACACACACCTGTGCACCCAAACACATCACAATGGAGACACAAGCACACACACACACACACACACACCACCGCCACAGCACTTTTATGTGATAGTATTTTTAAAAAAATACTGGACAGTGACAGTCTTTTCCAATAATCCGCCATGAGAAAAAGCTGTAAGACGCCAGCTTTGGCAAAGAAAGCAGGCACACAATCGAAAGCAAATCTTTCTCTGGGAAAGCAGAATATAACCGCGGGGCTTTTTGTCAGCTTTACACTGCCAGAAAAGAGGCAGATATGCAAGTTTCTCAAAAGGTCCTAGTCAGCTTTTCACACAGGACTGCAGAGGTTACAAAAGCACTGCGTAGGATCTGACTTGGAGGGCTGGACCAACACCAACAGCATTAACTACAATACACACCAGCATCCTGTGCTTTTGTGGCCTTAGTGTTGTCCTCTTCCTTTAAGCCTCAGCTGAAATGTGAACTTTATTCACAATGTGACACATTGCAAAAAGCTGAGGTGACGCTCCATAAGTCAATATATGACATGCATTGAAAAACTCAACATGCACATAAATCATTGCTCTTTTCTTAAAAATTGGTGTAGTTAGCTGCTATTAGACAGCTAGGAGAGATACTGTAGTAAAACTACTGTGCATGAAGTTAGCTTTTGAACATGAGAAATGATGGTTTTAAAATACAGAACCAGCTCTGAGTGTTAAGTGTGAAAAACACAACACTAGCATACAGAAAATTCTTCCTCTACACATTTTATTCTGCATATTATTCATATGACTAACAGAAGAAACATTTTTTGGCTGTTACACAGACAAACATCATCACTTTCTGTGCAAAACAACAGACTATCTTATTAAAATCTTGGGCTCTGTCTAGACATTAATTGCTATTTCAGCACTCTGAGCTAACAGCAAGCACATCCAAAGAGGGGGCTTAATCCCCTGTGCATTTCCCAAATGAATCAGAGGTACCTCAACTCTCATTTAGATCCATTCAGTACAACAGAAACGGTTATCTGTTGTTTCAGCACAGCATGGGCTATTTACATGTTTACTGTGGTGATATCACATTAAATTAAATCGCAAAGGTATAAAACCAAGAATAATTATAGAAAATTAAAAATTTAGAAACATTTTATACATTTTCCACAAATATGTGAAAGTATTTACTATCTTTACAAGTATAGCCCAAGGCCCCAGATGAAAAGCTAAGCATAGATGCCTTTTGAGAGACAATCCTAGGTGTATGTTTTTATTAGAAATAAGAGTAAAATTGAATAATTCTTAATTCTTATAATAAGTCTTTTTTCATTATATATTGATATAGAACACTTTTACTTGTGCAATTTCTGCAGTTTGTGGCACTACTTTGATCAGGACTAATCTTTTAAGTCTTCAAATACTTTTCCTAACATAACACAGGGTGAGGTTCTTTCAAAGTCAGTTGTCGTCTGAAGCCCCCACAGCCACGTGATTAAGAGGGTTTGTCATTCCAGCCAGCAGGCAGAGTTTTTGCAGCATTACTGTGCACTGGCTCAACACCTGACTCTTCTAGTTGGCATCAGCTCAGCCAAGCAGACGGTTTCCGAACCAATACAAGTTTGTGAGAAAAGCCACCCTGATGCTAAAAGAGACTCCCAATCTCCCCAACCTGAGACATGTCCAGATTTCACCGCAATTATTCTGAGCGTCTCAAAAATATCCAGGCTGCAACCACCTGGAGCCCTGTGGAGCACTGTCTTCTCACTAAGACTGGCAGACATATGAGCCCAGCTCTCATGCCATAGCGATGTTACCAAATAAATAAGATGAGAAAACAATTGTTTCACTTCTGATTCAGGACTCTGGATGCAACCTCATTTCATTAGGCTGAAATTCTGACTGGGACGACGAGAGACAAGACAGGGCTGTAAGCATTACATGCCAGACAGTGGTTAGCTAGATAGCAGGCAGGCACCATCCAGTAACAAAATGAACACTCAATCTTATTTTGGATCCCTGGAAGCACTGGGGTTGTGTTTTTCTCTTCAATTGGAGCTGATTTTTATCTAACCACTAAACTGTTGTGAACAGATCAGATGCTCACTGGAATGCCCCTGTCATGGTGAATATTTCATATGAAGCCCATTGTTGTCTGTCCCACTGGGGCCTTAGCAAATGAGCCAATGAGGGAGAAAACACTGGAGTGGATTCCACAGACCAAAGCCCATTAGTCCACTGGCCTTAGGAAGGACCTAGGCAATATTTCGCAATGACGAAAACAACTTTTTCAGGCTGGTGATGCAGTGAACAAAAACAGGATGATATCTGAAGACCTCAGCTAAACCTGCAGAATGTATCAAACAGGGAACAGCTTGTTCCAGGACGTGATGCAAAGATGCAAAGAGAAACTGAGTGCAAAACCACTACAAATGATTTCTCTACTCTCCAAAAAGAAAATGATGACTCTCACAGTTTACACATAATTTACTATGTTGTGTAATAGGAAGCCAAAGGACTCCCACCCTGAAAGCCTCAGAAACACAATCCTGAGAAATAATTCTTCCAGATTCGATGCCCACACAAACAACATCTCATAACAAGAGTGAAGCTGTAGCTGATGACAAACTACAGTCATCTGTGTTGACTCAAGTCTTTACCACAAACAGAAGTCTTATTTGACTGCTCCATGGGAAAACAATACTTTTATGTTTTTTTTCTCCCCAAAAGCAACAAATATGTCACCAACTCGATTATGAAACTGTAACAGCTATTGCATGTTGCTAAAAGATTTCAACCAAAACTGAATTCAATGTCCTGAACTACTAAAGTAGAAACATTGTACAATTGAAATGCACACTTTAAAATGATAAGTAATACACTTTGTGCACTATGTGTGATATCTGGTAGATAACTATTTCACTTCAGCCAAAGCCGCAGAAACCTGTCTGGAACTCCCAGCTCTGCCCCTGGAACAAACCTAAAGATTGGAGGGGTGTCCAGCAACGAACACCATGCAGTGTAGATGTCCCGTGTGTGTCCATGTGCGTATTTTAAAAGTGAAAGTGCTACAGGGGTGCTACAAAGGCCAGTTCCACACTGCACGCCAAAAGAGAAGCCACATGGTGTGCGGGCTGCTTTTTTCCCCTGAAAAACAAGGGCTTCAAATTCCTAACATGTTGTGGAGATTAGAAAGCAATTCTGTTAAATTCCAGGCCCCCATATGGTGACAAGGTACTCACATCTCGCTCTATTAGAGGTTTGTTTTTCTTGCCAAGAGTTCCAGCATTTGTTCTAATGCCAAAATAAAGATTAAGAAAGAGAGGGAGCAAAAAAGAAGGCCAGCAGTCTGTACTAAAAAAAATGCTCAATTGGTCTGAATGGTTAAACCTTCTCTGCTCAGCTGCTGCAAGACCTTGGACTGTAAAGTAGATAATAGAGGATGGAGAGAGGTAGGGAGGGAGGGGGGTGATTCATCAAATGGATCATGACTCATTTGAGGTATTAGACCATTGCTGTTCCAGCTTCCCAAATCACCTCTACAGACTTGAGGGACAACATACAATGAGTCAGACCTTGGACACTTTCAATGAAAAGATAATGCTGGCATTCCTGGTTCAATCCACAATTAATCCAGGGAATGAGCAATAAGCTGCTATTATGCAAATCTCTGGAGTTTTACACCAGTAACCCCACCCAGACGGCAATCTATACTATACAATCTATAGGACCTTTACCTGGGTGAATGCTACGCTATGCAATAAAGGATGAGGAGCTATGAGTGAGTGTTTACTGAAGCTGCTTTCACACATGCACTGGAACCCTGAACGTCTCTAGGCTTTACCCAAGTGAGCTTCACGTGAGAAAGCAAATGTCTGAGTCAGTCGTCCCAGATAGTCGATCTGCTCAAGACAATGCATCTGAAATATTTGACATGCCTTCTGGGGTTGTACAGTGTTTCCTGCACCTTTCCAGAATGTAGCACCATGAGTATAATAAAACCAGCCCCCCATTGAGGCTTTTATGAAATAACATCAAAACAAATTCTCTGCACATCCAATTTAAATTAGGTTGCCACAGTCTGAGAAATTAGTCTCTGTATCTCTCTAAGTGCATGGCTGACACATTTCATCACACCCGTTGTTTTACAAGACCAGCTCAGCAACACACACAAAAACAGAGACCCAGTAGACATTAACATAAAACGCTGTCTCTGCTGGATCCCAGTTTGACATCAGACAGTCCAAAAGAAGCATGAAAGAGATATCATTCCTTCAGGCCACAGGCTCCTGAGTAGTGTCACCAAACCAAAACAGTTTGTTATATCATCAAGTCTGCCCTGCTTGTTCAAGCTGGGATATTAGAGAGAGAAAACACACAGCGCTGACTGATTAGGACTACAGCAGCCCCATTAGCAAGGCACGTTCCAGAGGCATGCAACAATTAAGGCAGCTCTGCCTGCCAGGGAGGACTGAAATATCCATGAGCAGCCAAATGCTCATCATTCCAAGCAGCCAAGCTGAAACCCCAAGCCAGACGATGTAACTTCTGGAGAAAAAATAATCCATATAAACAGAGGAATTATAATAACTACATAGTGACTACAGTAAATCTGCACAATGAGAATAACTTCACTATCAATACTCATAGACAACCCAAAAGATGATATAGCAAACATTTGGACCTTTGGACAAATGGACAAGTTCTTGAATTGGTCCCCAAAGGGAGCATTCATTCAGTATGCAGGTATCTTTTATCACGTCTTACAATTCTCCACGTCCACAAGGGATGAAATGTGTCTAGTCACATTGATGGTAAACACGAGTCTGCCTGTGGCAGATTACTCCTGGCTATACGTTGTTGCCCCCCCCCCCTCACACATTCCTCTGTGAGTTTCAGCACTACAGAGAGGCTGACCCACTTCAAAACCTCATTGCGCAATGCTGCAGTGCTGCCGCTAGCAAAGTTCACAAACACTGCCGAACATACACAGAGGAATTCATACATTCCAGCATCTGTAACATTCGCTCAGCATCCACAATGCGCACAACATAAAAACACACAGTTTTTGTCTACTGAACATACCAAAGAAACCTACTTTTAAACTGCATCAAGCAGAAGTCATTTCTTCCCTGGAGAGGTTATCTGCAGTGAAAAGGCAGTGAGAGCCTTCCTCTGGAGCACCTGCTCTGCAAACCTCTGCACCCTTCAGACTCTAAAACAGAGTAAGCTGAACACAACAGCAGGTCCCTGGAACTGTCACTAGACATCCAGGTTTCAGGAAGAAAGAGTTTTCAAAGTGGCCAGGACTTCTCAAAATGCACAGTTGTAGTAGAGTAAGGACAGGAGCACTGAGCCAAGAGGAACAGTTAATTAGGTTTGCTGGTGTGTGTTGGAGAGAGAAGACAGGAGCTTGCCACAGAGACCGGAGCACAGCACAACAGCAGCAGCTTGTGGCTTCAGGGCTCCAGGGTCGGAGGGCTGGAGACATCATGCCAGTCCTGCTGCCTGCAAGCCTCAGATTGCAGAGCATAGACGGAGGCCTGTAATTTCAGATCGGTCTGTGTGCGCGTGCCCACTGTGATTTCCACACCACAATGTGGCAGGGGACACAATAGCTTCCCCTTTGAAGGCCGTCCCACAGATTTAGTATCCAACTCACAGACCCTGCTGTGATGACCATATTTCAGAGAGACTGGTTGGAATAATTCTGGACTCTTTAGAGAATGCCGGCAATTTGTCATTGCTAATATAGCAGAACATGAACATATTTGGATATTCATAATTTGTAAAACTGTGGCACTACAAAAATATAGCAGTAATGAATCATTTATGGCTGAAACCCATGATGCTTTAATCAATATATCAAAATTAAATCACTGGTGAAACACTAACACTGAACACTGACACATTTCCCAGGGTTGTGTGTATATATTTCCCAAAAATGCCACTGAGAAATGTTGACTCAATTTTTAAGCCAAGCATAGGTGGCTCACAACATCACTGCTGTTTAACTCACCACTCATGCAAATAACACACGTTCTTCACAGTCGTGTTATCTGGTTGGTAGGACCGGGATATATGCAGATACACTGTATGCTGAGTACATAGACTGAGAGGTTTTTGCTGGTTGTTTTAGAGAATTTAATACTGTATTTAGAGGATTCTGTGACAACAATGTGATAACATATTAGTTTTCTCAGCTATTCAGTGCAGGGAATCGGCTAATTTGATTGTCAGGTATTTGATTCACTGGGTCAGCACGCATTTCCACTGGATTATCTGTAAATAGTTTCAATAGTAAATTGTTGTATAAGAACTTCCAGAGAATTTGATACAAGGACTTAATCTGTCAAGTGGCCAGCTGCAAGGCCAGTGTATGTCAGGATGCACTACTGTCCTATTTGCCAGCAGCTACTTGCATCAACAAGCAGAAAAGCAGCAATTTTATCAAATGCTCTTTAGTGTACCCTGGATACTCCAACCTGTCTGTGCGTTGTGTCCACTGTGTCAAACAAGGCAGCACTACATGACAGGGCTGGTGTGATTTACACTTCAAACGACAGAACTGAAGCTAATTTTCAACTCCCCTCTTTCCCCTGTCTGTGGAGAGTACCATTACTGCAGGAAATTATAGAAGGTACTAAAACACTCAGCTCACTTCACCTTCATCATCATTAACAGTACGATGCCATAACAAGGCACAACACGAGCAGCGTGAGAACATGAAGGATCAAGGAAAGTGTGCACTTAGCCTGGTCTCCTGTGACTTCCAGCAAACCAGGCCTCTGCACTTTACAATGGCGACACTGATACATGTTCTCGTAGCTGGTTCCAGACACCAGTAGCCTTGATTAGCACCAGTGTTTCAGAAACACTGCTTGAGTGACTGTGAATAAGCAACACCAGAAAACAGTGGGTTATGGCTTTGAGTAGATTGAGAAATGAGTACTCCCATTTGAACATTCAGGAATGTAGCTGCTCCATGACCCCAAAAACACTCCTTGTGTTCCCTTGTGGCCTGAACAACAGAGGCTGCAGCTGGCCACTCCTTCACAGGAACTTACTCAACCCCCCTCCACACTCACATACACCGGATTCAAGAGAGACAGAGCACAAAATAGGAGAAGAGTGGGTTTTATTGGATTAAGTCCCTCTTAACTGTACTAGAATATGATGGAAAGAATTTGCGAACTCAAGGAGGTCTGTGTCAACAGGACTTATTTGCTTAACTTTGAGAACTTCACAGGGTTTAGTGCAGTACTTTCCACACATTCTAAATGTATAAAGGTAAAAAGGAGAAAAAACATGCCTTAGTACAGCTGCTGGCCGAGCAGGGTTTAACACTGAGACCCCTCTTGAATCTCCAAAGATCCATGAAAGCAGCTTGGTAACCAACGGCAACTTTGAACAGCCATAAAGAACGCAATAGTCATGTGAGTATACGTTAATAGTGATGGCAGCCAAAGGTCCAGTTAGCAAAATACAGGCTGTGGTTCCTCAGCACAGATTGTACTAATGTGCTTGTGGTGGTCAGTCTTTAGAGATGTATTCTTTCTTCCTATAGAGGTCTGCCTTTCTGAGCCATGTAAAAGCACAAATATTGATAGAAAACAAGGTGCTGTGGAGGTTCAGTAGCATATGTAGCTGCACCGTCAGGCCATGACAGCCCTCTTTCTAATACACAGACGCTCTCCCAGTTGGTTATTATCTAGTAAAGCAAAACATAATTCAGACTATTACAACAACATTTTTACCAATTAATTCTGATAGCACAGTGTAATGGAGAGCATCGGCATATTCTGTGTTTGCTTTCTCTTCTAAAATGTGTCCCCAGGTATGATTTCCCTATAATCATGCAGGATTAAGTTACAGCATAAATAAAGTAACTTTCATGTCTACTCTGGCTCTACTAAAGCCAGAGCAGACATGCAACTGAATCCTGACATTTCTCTTCAACTTCCAGCTGCCCTCCCTTCACAAAAAGAACACACAGCTACGATGTCCTATTACCAAACTTAAAACGTGCTTGGCTGGATCAACAGGATACTGGCAGCTCTTAAAGCCTTCACCACAGGGCCAGGATTGTACACTTGCCAACCCAATGCAGAGTGTTAAGTACAGCACCTTTCATGGATGGCTGGCACCTGTCCCTCCATGTCCGCCAACCTGGCTGGCACAGATCAACACTGCACCACATTCCACTTCACAGTCTATTACACATTCCAAACAAATTAAATATGGGGGGGTGTGATGGGGCGGGATGGTATTTTCATGGAGCCCCAGCATCCAGAGCAGGCCATACATGAGGCAAAGGTTCATTAGACAGCTCAATAGAGCCTGGTGAAATGTGTGAGGAGGCGCATCACTCCATTGTTCACCACTGGCTCCTCTGGGAACGGGCTGAACAGATATCAGGAAAGGATGAGGAGATGAGTTACAATGCTGTACCATCACACGTAATGGCATATGACAGCCAGCCCAGTGTCTGGATGCCTCTATTGTAGAAACCATTGAACTGTACAAAGCATTGTCTGCAAGGAGAATCTACAGCACCGAGAATGCCAAGAACTTGTTTATCTTTCCCATTTTAGGAGGATCTGTTCTTGGTTTGGATGAACTTTTGCCACTGGTTAGCATAATGTTTGTGTGCAGGTCGATTTGAGTGCTGACGCTTGGGCTGCTACAACAGAGGCCGCATGTAGCAAGGGCTGCTCTGGCCCCATAGCTGGTCAGCTTACAGTGGTTTGGACTTTCCCTCTCACTCCTTCCTCCTCTATCATTCTCTTTTATTTTTCTCCCTGGATCAAAGCCATCAGCAGTTACAGCAGCTATTGTATGTTGCAAGGTTTAAAGCAGCATTCTAATGAAGTGTAGGACCTTGACAGTGCATGCCAGCAGGTCAGTAATGGCCGGTCCTCGCTTTCAGCTCCATAGAGACTTTGCAACTGAGCTCAAAGTAAGCAAAGCATGGAGCTACCGTACCAGTCTATTAAATTCAAGGGACAGATAGGAGCAAGAAAACAAACAAAAACATAACAAGAATTAAATATAAACTAGTCAAAAATAAAAAATGGTATAAAAAAAAAAAAAAAGAGAGAGCTTGTTGATTCACAGGTGTGGGCCTCATCCCTCTAGTCATGTGATTGGGGAAACATGTAGCTATACTGAGTAATTGTTTAGGCTGAAACCAAGGCCAAAACCGTGACACAAATGTCCACAGTCTCGTATCACAGTTCAGGCAGATGGAATCATTACACACCTCATAATTACTCTCTTTTTTTTAATTTAAAATTGATTATTGGCAGTTACTAGCTTCAATCAAAAAACATTTCAAATATCAATTGGACTTGCAATATTCAGAGACTATGATAATTCCTTACAGCAGTTAAAATAAAGAAACTGAGGGCGCCTCATGCAAGCTGCTCGCATGGCCACATGTCAGTGTAATCTGAATGGTCAGCCGGCACTGATAGAGCCTTACTAAAGAGCTGTCAGAGGGAATCATTAATCCCAAAAGGCAGCATGAGACAGATGGTATGATGATGGAGGATCGATGCTCTCCACAGCATCCCGACTGCTTCCAGAGGCAGGAAGTGGGCTAATCCCTCCAAAGAAAGTTCCAGACTAAACACGCAAGAGGACTCCAGGCCATCGCCTCCTTTTCCCAGCCCCCACGACTGTGCTGAATGTACTGCTTAGTACAATGTGGATGGTACTAGAGGGGGTTAAAAAGAGAAAGAGAGAAGTAGGGAGGCATTTGTTCCTGCATTTCTGGTTGAGGGAAGCTTTATGAGGACTTTGACCTTCCCTGTAAGGGCCTCTCTAGAGGTCCACAGCTGCAGGACGGACGGGGTGGAGCCTATATGAACTATACATAACTGTCAAAGAACCCCCGAGTTCTTTTGAAAAGGCCCTAAAATCAGATCCCACTGCAGATCTGGGTGGCAGCAATGTTCCCAGCATAGAGTGCAGAAAGAAAGTCAGAATAAGAGTACAGAACTCCCACTGTACTGTGTTTACAGACTATTTGGTCTTATTTCATTTAAGATAAATAGCAGATATGTTTATTAATCAGTCCACTAATCTTATGGGCCATATTGAATCGTGATGGATTCCTGTAGCCGCTCTTTAAGTTATCACAAAAATGTAATAACTGCATTGTTGTTGACAAAAACATGGCGACGTCCCTTATACGCAACAACCACCAGTGTTACGAAGTATTCTGTGTCCCCTAAGATTCCCCCAATAATGGCTGTTGATCTCTGGTACACTTGCTGGGAAAAATGGGACTTTGCAGTCCATAGTGTCATTAATCACAGGTTTTATGGATCACCAGGGTCCTCATTTATCCATGATGCTGCCCAAAGAACTGTCACATCTGCAACTTTAACCACAGTCCCTGCTGGAAAGCCAATTAGAGTGGTGACACATGCAAACACATACAAACAGTACAGTATAGGGTATATGGAAAAAACAACTAATTTTCAGCTAGTGCAGAGCAACATGTCAGCACATTAAGAAGTCCTTTTCCATCCCAATTTAAACCTGCTTCTAATCTGTTCAGTAGCTCTCTTTCATCATGTTTACTACAGCATCAATAATAATTAGACCTGCCTGATCATAATTGCATTCTAAGAGGAGAATTTACTGTATGTCTCTTGAATTAGAGCGTTCGGTTGTGTAATAACCAAACTGTTGCTATTATATAATCCTAGTACCATTAGGATATGAGATAATCATGTAAATATTGTCTCAGTAATAATTAAATCCATGATGTAACCCCAAGCACAACTTATTTAAAGAGTAATGAGTTCTACTTCCACGGCTTTCTGGTCAGCCTTTCTCACACTGTGACAGAGATTCTTGTGCTTTCTCGGGGGCAAGCGGCTTTCTTATCTGCCCGATCGAAAACATGGCTCTTTTTGCTGGCTTCTAGCAGCACTGAGAGGTAGGTGTTTATTGGACACAGTCAGGGAAACCATGAATCCTACTCCCATATAAACAGGGCTATCCTGTCCGTAGCCTGCAGACAAACACTGAGTAAATAAGCCGGTGATCCAATCGATGTTCCTCTGTAGCCTCCAGTGCGTGAGTGTGGGTGCATTTGTGTGTTGAATGAAGAGTGAGCTGACACCATGTCTGCACCTCACCTTTGGAGGCTTTACGTTCTTTTGCAGCAGGTAAAATACAAAAACAAACTCACGATCAAGTCAAGGAGTCATTAATAACTTACTGAAATTTAATTGCATATGATGTAACTCTGAGAAAAAAAGATTTGTATGACAAATATGCAAGCACAGAGGCTTCATACTGTATGTACCATTTTGAAAGCACACTGTAGAGCTGAATAAGTAAAAAAAAACAGCTCTAGCAAGATAATAAGCTGCCACCTCATTAATGTGCTGCTTCTTCTCCCCAGTGCTGTTTCCAAACATAGCAGTTCTCCCCTCAAGTCTCCCAATTTACTGCCACTCACCTTTTTTTTTTTTATTCTATCAGGGTGATGATGAAAGCTGAGAGAGCATTATGGATCTTGCCAGTGGTCAGACACAGGCGAGGACTAATGCCATAGATCCCTAATGTTCCACAGAAACCCACCAAAGACCTGATCCTATAATACACATCTAGAACATGCATTGTTCTATGTATAGCATCGTGTAATCGTGTAATCGTCAAATAGCATTCTCACATATTTCTTACTGTTTCTTTAAACCCACTTGGAAGACCAGATGTCTGGTGTAGCGTCGCATCAGGAGATGTCAGATAATCAAAAAATAAATGTACTGACTGTATCTGTATCGATTTTAGAGGCATAACACATGACTATCACTTTACCATATACAGTACAAGGTAGGGACACGATTAGTCATGTCAGGGAACCTGATGATTATTTTAAGATTAATTAATACAGAGCTGAATGCTTGATACATTGATTAGTTTTGTAAAATTAGTAAATTGATTGTAGACAATAATTAGAACAATAATCCATTATGAACATAATCATTAGTTGCATGAACTGATTCATTGCTTAGTCTAATAAAATGCACTAAAACAACAAGTTTGCAGATTCCAAGGTGACACAAAAAACAGCACAGTTGAGATGCTGGGGCTATTAACTATTATTATTGGTGTTATAGAAAGGTAACATTGAAAGAAACATTTGCCATTAGGAATTACAAATAAGAGGTAATATCAAGAAAAAATATAAAAATAATTATTAGCAAACTCACTGAGCTCTTACATGCTGCATGTAGACCATTTAGATGGTGATGGGGTAGTTACCATGTGGAGGAACATATATGCTTTCAGCTGTTCACATGTGAATTCAGTTCAAGTTACTGTAAACCAAAAACAGACTTCCAATGAAAGGAGTAGGCTGGTGACCGTCAGATGGATGGTGGGCGAGGTGGCAGATACTGTGACATGTCAGGCTATGTTGTGTCACAGGTCATGCGATAAGACCAGCCATGGGAACGGTATGGGAAACATGGAGAGTATGGCTATTATGGACAGGTTGTGTGATGGGAGGGCCATCTGGTATCACCAGTCACCATGTGCATAACACCATATGATCACACCTCTTCCAAGGCCCTCTTGCCTTCAAAACACAACAGAACACATGACCCCCTGCTCCCAGCCTGCACCCAGCCCCCACAGTCAATGCCCCTTGCTCTGATGCACTCTCCACGGCTATTGACTCATTCGTTTCCGGTCATTGGCACTACTCTTGGATGACCTCCACTCCTTGAATAATGCCACTTCTCATGCTCTACATGTCTTCAAATATTGATCTACACAACGATGTCTACAGTTACAAAAGAGGAGCCCCAGGCAAGGAATAGAACAAAATATGCAAGAACAGTCAGACCATCATACACAATCCACCCCCCTGTAAGAAATCATCAACGGCATCGGGATGGGGGGGTGGCTTTCAGGTGCTGCAGCTGAAAGCCCCACTAGCTGTCAGGAATCTGGCAGTAGCCTGCAGTCTGAAGACAAGTCCTCCTTCAGTCTTTTGCTGAATCACTGATGAATTCTTTTTTTATTCAGACAGGTCCTTCTACCTTGCAGAGGAAAAGTAAAGTCGTTTTCTTGATAGACCTTGGCAAGATGATGAATACTGGATTATTCATTATGTTTTTCTTTCTCCTTTGCAACAAATCTGCTCTTCTATTTTTTTATGATCAGAAGATGCTACAGCCCCTGCAACTGAATTCAGAGGATTTGGGCGCAGCCCTGCTGGTGTGGTGGTGGTGTAAAGTTTATATTTAACTCAGACATGGTCTGGTACAGGCTACCCCGCTAATTGAAGCCTATGCTGTACTCTTCAGTGGGCTTCATTTACTGGAAGCTCTCATCTACATTTAATGTATTTTAGGCTACAACATGGAAACTGAAATTGATCCATGTTTGTCTTAAGGTTGGCACACACGGCCCCCTCCCACCACCACACTGCTCAAGCAGGTGCTTCCAAACTGTGGAATGTCCAGATGAGTTGAAATGGTCAGAGTAAGATTATGGCATGCCTCCAAGTATTCCAGTTATCTAAGTCAAACAGGGGTCACGGACACAGCAGGGCACCCTGGACCTCCACAACCCATTCTGGGATGTATTTGGAGAGGACATGCACTCGGGTTGTTGACATAAATTTGATCCCTTTCACATAATTCAAGTCAGGATTCCAGCAGGCGACTTTTGGCCTGCTTTTGATCCATCGGCACTTGGAGTACTTCAAAACCAAGGGATGGAAAGAAGAATGAGTGTGTAAGTGAGGCGAACGGCTTCTCTTTTTGGCAGACACTAGAGTAGTTATCGGGTGGCACTCATCCACGGGGGGAACTGTAAACGTATTATTATCAGAGCAACGTGGAGAGCTGACAGAATGTTTTTGTCTGCCAGACAGTGGTTTTGTAACTCCACCCCCCTCAGCCCAGCAGAGGAGAGCAATGCTGAGGAGAAGCTGACCTTATTCAATCACATTTTTTCCCTACACTTTCTTTCTTTCTGCATTTCTATCTTTCTTCCTTATGCATCTGAGCGCTGCCAAGCACGGCGGGGAAAAGAGCGCCGTGATGGTGTAGGCTGCCTGTGGATGCGCTTCAAACACAGGGAACACTTCCAATAATGTATGCACATCATGCCCTAGTACACACACACACACACCCACACAGACACAGTAACACACTTGCAAGAGCTAACAAAAGCACATTCCTGCGGTATCTGTGCAAGTGAAAGACAAAAGGGTTTAATGCCATGTCTCTCACACAATTGGCATTACAATCCAGGCTATAAATCGTGGCCTGGGCTCAGTCAGAGCCTTACTCTCTATGCAGGCAATGATCAGGGACAAACTTTCCATACTTCACTGCTTGTCCCATAATCACACCAGGTCCTCTATAGGTGGTAGTGACACATTTAAGACCATGAATGTGTCAGACAACTCATCAGTCACAGCACTGCTTTAGTGGAAGGCAAGCCCCCCCTCAGCCCCAGACACACACACACACACACACACACACACAGAAAGAGAGAGAGAGCTACCACTACACATATCTCATGGTCACGACTATTTCCAGCATGAGATTGTCACTAAATAGAAAGTACACAGTTCTTACTATGTGTGATGTCATGAGGCAGACTGTACACACATGCCATCAGCAGCACATGCACATGGACTACACAGTTACATCTGCAAACATATTGCCCTCACACACACACACACACACACACACACACACTCAAGTCTTCTTGAAGGACACTGACAAATAAAGAGTATTTGCTTTCGAGTAATAGAAAAAACGATGCATAAAGCGCAGAAATAGTGATGTTTGTAGATAGAAAAGAGAGGCTGAGAAGTGTGGGAGGCTGAACAGACGATGAGAAACCAACACTAACCTGTTTCACTTCAGCAGGCATGCTCCAAAATCCCCCCTTTCGTTCCCGGAAAAAAGTAATAAAAATCCCGAGGAAGCCACTGACAACTATTTCCCCCTTCCAGAAAAGTTCTCCTTTCCCTCCTGTCCTCCTGTCGTCTGGCTGAGTGTCTCCCCTCTGTGAGCGCAGAGGCAGCAGCTCAGACGCAGGCAGCCATCCTCTACTCAGCTGAGCGCAGCCACGTCAAGTGAGCGACAGCACCACAGGAACAGGGCTGCCGCGCCTTTCACAATAAAAGCGCGTCTGTTGCGCAGGCTGGGAGAAGACAGGTCGTTTACAAAAAGAAAAAAAAAAACTAACTGTGCCAACTATAAACTAATGGTTGCATGTTTCTCAACCAGAAACATACTATTTTGTTAGAATTTTAGTAGTTTATTGCATAATATTGGAAGGTAAAACTGACCCCTCTATTGTAAAGTCTACTGTGGAGTTGGGGGGGGGGGGGACATGTGCTACAAGGGACATGTTAAAGATGTATTAAAGCGTATTACATGTGAATATATATATATATATATATATATATTAAAATATATTTTCATAGACTGAAGAAGCATCTGTCCAATATCGTACAGTCGCACCACCGAGTGAAACATACAATATTGTTCAAGAGGCGGGGGTACACCCTGGAAAGGTCCCCAGTCTATCACAGGGTTGACATATAGATACAGACAACCATTCACAAGGGAAATTTAAAGTCACCAACTAAACCTAACTGCATGTCTTTGGACTGTGAGAGGAAGCTGGAGTACACGGAGAATGGTGAGAACTGTAAACTCCACACAGAAAGGAACCAAACCAACCAGTGGATTCAAACCCAGCTCTTTGTAGCTGTGAGGTAATAGTGCTAACCCCTACACTACTGTTCCACCCACTGCAACAGGATAAAAGGCGTTTATAAAGTTTGAATAGAAAAGCATGAATACATTAGTGGAGTAACAAAATATCAGATGCATTCATACACAGAGTCATTGTGTGAATGATTGTATGTATATGAATATGTGAATTATACTGTATATTCTGACCTTTACAGTCATCAGATGAGATGGAGGATTTTGGACCAATATGCCTCCACCACCATCATCAAAATATCAAATGAGGAAATATCATTTGTAAGAATGGTGGTCCTTCCCTACAGTAAAGTTTCAGAGACTAGCAAAAACTAGGTGCACTGAAACTGATCTGGCATCAAGTGGTGTCTCACATTGGTTTGTCACCCATCTCTCTGGGTTCATCTCTCTGTGTTCAGCTCAACTAAACCCAGATGGGCGACGAACCTACTACTTTTATTTTGGAAGTAAAATCAGCTCACATCCAGTGTAATTATAGCAACCTCAAGCTGGTTTTGAAACAGCTGAAAACAGGGTCCCTGATTTCTCCTTTGCAGATATGTTGTATGTGCAGTGTGAAATGGAGAGAGATAGAGAGCAAATGGAGCCACTGCCCCAGCGGAATCTCCGCTCTGTAAGAAACCAAGAACTGGAACGGAGCTGAACAGAGCTGTGTGCATGCATGCACACACACTCAACAAAAAAGTTAGGCAGAAAGAGAACAAAAACGTCCAGGGCTGAGAGGCGGGGGGGGGGGGGGGGGGGGGGGTTAATAGAAAGGAGGGTTCCCAGACAGGCAGCAGAAACTGGAAGTATAGCAGCAGTCTCTCTCTCATCCTTCTTTCTCTCTCTCTCTCTCTCTCTCACTGGCTCTATGTCGCTCACTCTATCTCTGGCATCTTTGTGGGGTGGGACCAGCTCCGTCTATGCACTCCAGCTGCGTCTGTCTGTCAAGCCATCCACCTCCCCCTTGTTGGCATAGACAGAGAGAGACGGGGGGAAAAGAGGCAGTGGGGGCAGGGGCTCACACACAAAACAAAAGTTTCCCCTATTGAAGCAAAGGCACCCCATACTCTGCAAATTTTTACACCCTACACACACATACACACAGCTCTTTTTCTCCGCCTCTTTGTCCCGTTCCTCTCGCTGCACTTGATATAAGGGAGGGGTGGGACGCACGTGAAAGAATTTACATTCAAATGTCTATGACTGTGACCAAGGCTGAGAAAGAATGTTAATCTAATAACGTAGACGGAAGCTTAACGAAGGACAACTTTGAGAGAAGTCTGAGGAGACAGCAGAGAGAAGAAGGATGACTGGACTAAAAAAAAAAAAAACGGAGAAAGAGAAATCCCAAACGGACAGGAAATGACTGAGGTTTTGCATTCCACAGGGTTGGCAGAGCTATTTCATCTCTCCAAATGTTACTGCTCGAATTGTTCCTAATGAAAGACCTGGCCCACCATGCACCATTACTTTTAAGATCTATTTATTTTCAACAATACCATTAAGAATTCATCAATTCACCAACATTACCTTCAAAAAGTATTTGAAAAAAGGAAGGTCTTATAACTTCAGCTGCAGTGCATTTCTTTCTCTTATGTGATTTGCAATATCACATTCCATTTAAGCCATTTAAGCTACTTAAGCATTGAGTGAGTTTCATAACCCTGTTTAAAAATCCATGAAGAATACTCATGGATGAATTACTCATCGGAGATCATTGCTCTTTATTTTCGCTCTCAATCTGCATGTTTGGCCTGTCCATTGGATGCTAACATGCATACATATAGTGTTTTCATGTTTACCTTTTTGGGTTAGCATTTCAGCATGTTAATATTTGCTATTTATTATCTTTAAATATCATTTATCTTATTTTGTACCATATTCCTCAGTAAAACTCAGTGTATAATAATGTTATGTAGGATTCTTTATCTGGTAAACATGACTACCTCTGCAAAATGTAATGGAAATACAGCAAATAGTTTAGATCTCAACTTAAGCTGGAGATCAAGCCAACAACCAACACCAAACTCCTGTATGGGGTTATCAATGAGCATTCATTTCTAAGAATTTATTTGGTTAAGTTTATTAAGTAATGCCTTGAATGTGATATACATCTCAGGCTGGTGATACTGTTTCCAGAAATACCTACAGCTACTGTCAGACTAGAGGTCTGTTCTCTAGAGTCTAGCCAACCCATGTCTGGGCCTTGCAAAATAAATGAAGAATATTCCAGAAGCTGTAATCAAAGCTCCTGAAGTCAGCTTTACTCTGTAAGGATGTATGGTGTGGTGTGAAACAGGAGGTAGAAAGGTTACAAGGTGAACTTTGACAGCGAGACACAATACGCAAGGAAGTTGCATCTGCTAACATCCAGATTTTCACTGGTAAGGAAAGACTAGAGTGGAGGCAGATACAGAAAGTAGACTGAAGACACAAAAACACCACCTATAAACTACAAAAAAGTTCTCAGTGAAAACAAAGCTTTTTAATAAAATGCATATAAAGTGATTTTTAAAGATAACAATGACTGGTGCTATTTTAAGTTCACTGCACATTATAGAGGCCTGATGACAAAAATAATGTGTGTGAGAGATTCAACAGCGCTAAGATGATCTGCTCTGCTACTGGCAGACTGCAGTTTATTATAACAATGGCATAGCTTGCAAAAAACATCCTTATCTAATGACTTCTACTACTACTCATGTTTTATTTTCCCCTTGAAAAATAGCTACTCAGCGATGCAGAGGATTAGAGTCCAATCTACTGGGGGTTTTGAAAAGGCAATTTTGCCTTCATTTAGGGAAATAGGCTCTGTTTAAATGACATCACTTGAGATCAAAAAGTCCTATTTTCTGTTTTTATGTTGAAATACTGTAACTGCACAGCAAGATTTGTCGTACAAGGATAACAAGATTAGACCTCTCCTAGTTTTCCATCTTGTCATGTGGAATTGGGAACAAATCACAACAGTTTGAGGCTGACTTGCCGTATGTAATAAACTTTTGGAAAAAAAAAAATTCTTCCCTCTCCCATTTTCAGGTTTTATGAAAAAAAAAAGATATTGAATGATGAGAAACCCTACTTACTTCTTTAAGGTGTCTTGTTGGCATAATGACAATATATATATATCTTGTCAATAGAGATACAATTCCATTTCTCATATGCCTCAATATATTTGTACATGTTGGTTCGTGAGCATTGGCTTCTTGTCAGGTTTCAATCAGCTTCTTCAGCATTTGCTCACTTGTGTCACTTCTTTGGAAATGTATACATAAAAGTGATGAAGCTCTACTGAAAAGGCGAATTTTTTTTCCATATGTGGAATCTGTATTTGTGCTTGGCACAGAATCATCAATGTGATTTTTCACACATCCCTGCTCTACTACAATGAAAATCACTCTCAAACACTTTTTGTAAGACAACTCACATACCAAACCCAACCTCTTTCCACTTCACCCTTTTCAAGTATGCCAACATACACAGAGGGGCCCACAGCCTGGTTTCAGCATGAGTAACCCAGTCTCCTAAAATTAACATATCACAAATAAGACTTTGTGGTGAATATAATTGCAACCCAATTATGTTTTCTACAAGCACAATTCATGTAAATGAAAATACTTATTTCTCAAATACATTGATACCTAACATCAGTTAAACGTACACAGATAATGTATTTTTGTCTGCAAACATATCTACAATGATCTACGACATTCATCCAGTTTTCTTTTCTGCATCTTGCAGTACAACATCCAGATTTGTTATTCTGTTATTATTAATGCATTCTGTGTTTGGGTTCAGGCACTTACAGTTCTGGGTTAAGGTCAGGAATAGATCGTGGGCTGGTTTAAAAGAGAAAAATCTAACAGTCACTTCACACACAAAATCAGTATTAAAATTTAAAGGAAAAAACATGATCTTCCTCTAACCCTAACCAAAGTGCTTTTCCTGGTTAAATTTAACCTCACACGGGACTCTAGAATCGAACTTGAGTCTACAGTTTGTTAGTTCTGCACTATGTGCCCTCCTGTAGCAAAGATTTGCAACTTCCAGACTCTGTGATGTCCAGTATTTTCGCAGTCTGTCTAGCTGCGTAGTGTCTCGCTGTGAGGAGAGCTCATACTATGTAGTCAATCAGCCAGCCAGAGTGCAAAATCAACAACTAAATGTGTGTTCTGACTTTATTGTCATGATCTGGTGGTATACTATCTGTAGACTAATGTTACAATATGCAGTCCATCTGTTTATTATCACTCTATTATTGCATGCACACACGTAGAGGAGTGCTGATTTACATTTGCTAGAAAAGGCCCAGAGGTTTTCTTCTGCTAGCTCTAAACAGAGATCTTGGGCTATATGACGCAGCTGAGAGTTAAGGCTGCCCTTCCTGTGTTTCATCTGCTGTTTAGTTTGTGAGTCTGTGGGGGACTTCCTTTTGAGTTGTGTTGTTCATTTTTGTTTTCAATTGCACAGTTTGAGCCACTTTCCAGGAATTGTGAATTTATCTCTGGTATCCTAACAATTTTCACAAATGTCCATTAGATCCCAGTGCCAGTGATTGCCTTTATTTGCTGGGTAGCAATAATGTGAGAGACAGAGTTTGTTCTGTGGAGACCCGGCCTGAAACTCTTTAATCTGTTGCAATAGACCTGATACTGACATTGTAGAGATCTTTATTAAAGAACACACTGGGGCTGGGGCCATTAAGGTGTTCCTAGTCTTAAGGAATGTCCTGTTCAATAAGGACAAATGTACTCCTGCAAACCTCCCAAAACAAGGCTCAGTGCTGCTTCTGTTCTTCATTTCATGACTATTTACATGCTTGTAAGTCATGTTGTAAAAATGTCACCCCAGTATGTTAAACTCATGAGAATAATTAAATCAAGGCTTTGAAGAACACCCCTAGTCTTACTACTAAGCTGAAAGACTGTTTTCAATTTAGTTTTTAAAGTTGAAGGGGGTCAGTGCTGGTCCTTGTTTGGTTGTCCTGCTGGACACTGGGAAGGGTGAGGTCACATTCCTCAGGTGGCACTGGGGTCTTGTGAAGGAGAGGAGCTTTATTTTAAACACATGGGCTAGTTAGTCTCTGAATTTAATGTCCAAGCCCAATAGTCTGTTGAGACTGTGATGGTCATCTTTAAGCACAAATGCAGACTTATTTGCTCTCCACAAACTTTCAGATTAGCGTGTCCATCTATGCAAGCACACAGAGATGGTGTGTGGTAAAGGAAATGGGAGCAGTTTTCAGATACCCCTCTTAGTGCTTTTAGAGAGCATAATGGTTTAATGGATTGTGATCAAATGGCACAGGCATTAAGTCCACCAACGTTAAGGTTGATTTGAAGGATGAAGGTTTGAGCCGGCCCAGGGGGATATAAATAGCCCACAGTACAAAAGACTTTTCCACTACCTCACCTTCAAATCTCTCTCTTCGTGCCCATCTGAACAAGAAGAATATGCCTTAAGTAAAAATTCCTGTTCCTCCATATCAGCCTCTGCACTGAACAGAGACATGATAAATGTATTTATTATTATTAGTTATTATTATTCTAAATGGACTGGTTTGCCTTTAAAACCCTGAAAACAAGTCATTCCCAAACTTTTTAAACAATGACGTCCTTTTATACTGGTAAAATGTCAAATTTATAATGTGAAATTTCATAACAATCCATCCACCCTCTCCTTTAGTCAGGACCAAGGAGGATTGACATTGCCTTACCTAAAGCCATGCAGCTATCCTGGCTAAAACCAAAGTAAATGAACAAATCTGTGGCATCTTGCTGATAGGGAACCTTTGGGAACTACCGCTTCAGATGTCAGAGTGCTGTAGGGAAGAATTGGATCTTCAACCTGAACTCCATTATGCTGTTCTCCTTGTCTCATTTACACGTGCTAAATATTATCTTAATATATTGGTAATAAAATTTATATCCAATAGAGTGAGGAACCTTTAAACAGTGGTGAGACATAACTGGGTGCCCCATATGGAAACACGGAAAATAAGCAGCATTATTAAAATTGAAAATGTGACTTTCCTCCAGGCTGTTCCATTAAACTCAGAGAGGAAAGAGGTGTAGGTGTGCCACGAGAATGGTGTGGTATAGAAAAATAAACAAAGAAGGCACTTTCACACCAAGCTAATTAGGGTGTTTATGGGAGGCGAGAAGGTTCTTGATGGCACAGCGAGGGAAGAAGACAGAGAAAGATAAAAGAAGGGAGGGGGTAAACTAAGGCTCATTGTTAAGCAGGTGATTTACGAGGGTACACAGGCTCCCGGACCCTGCCAGTGGAAGGATAGATCTTCTGTCGCTATAGCACCCTAAGTCCATTGTGCCTAGACAGGGCTGGGGGCCTGGGGGATGAAAGTGGTTGGAGGGCGGCTGAAGCAATACTTGGGTGAGGACTGTGGTGCCATCGCAGGGCTGAGGCCTGTGCATCTTCACCACAGACAGCAGCACAGATCAAAGGCTGCACTGTTCCCTTTCTTTAAAGCTCACAATCCTTTGAAAACTTCCTACAACATTTGCACAAGGGGATGATATGCCTCTGCAATGCTAGCAAGCTACTGAATGTAGCATCGGAATACCAAACACCAACATTTTAATGGTATTCACAGTGCGAGAAATTATCCCAAGTTTCCTTAACAAAGAAGTCGGGTCACTTTATGCACCACAAGATGCAATCTTTGCAAGTGCTGGGCAGCGGCCTTGGGTAGATAGATTAGGCATCTGGTGTATATGAAATTAGGTCATGTTCTCCCTTAGCTCCAGACAGACATGACTGTCTGAGTGCTGTCTGCCTTTCTCCACACATAGAACTGTCACCATGCACTACTTGACCTTTCAAAACCTTGGTGATAACACTCCTTCAGGCAAAAATCAATTACCACAGGAAGACATGATATCAAATGAAGAAAGGGTATCATCTTAGCATGAGTGAGCACATGTTGGGTTTTTTGACGGATGCGGATTCAAAGGCGCCTCGACCCGTGTCACTGATTCTCTACCTATAATTTCATCAGGAAAGCTAATGGAGTGTCAGTCAGCATTGTTCAGATTTTTCTCCCAGTGCAGCACAACAGCGGGAGTAATTCATAAAATGTTATATTGAAGTTAATGAAAATCAGAATTCAATTAATAATTTCTCTGGAAGTAGGCCAGTGCTGTTTACAAGAACCTTTCCCACATCTATTGTTCTAATACAATGGTCAAGGCTTCTTGTGATGATCTACCTCTTTATACACTGTGCTAAAATCACATTGTGCCACAACATATATTGTAAAACATGTTGAACCACAATGCTTTATTCCTATTTAGTTGTGTGCACAGAATGACAGGATATCAGAGAAAGACTGAGACTATTATTTTGACTCTACTATGTGTAGGGTAGTTATAATTTATAAAAAACAACTAATCCAAAGAAAACAGCATAGAATTCTTCAAAAGTGTTACATTTACTTTTATCCCCAATATTACAGTTTATCCCGAACTAGCTGTTGAACCATGTTATTCAAAACCACAAAAGTCAGCCTTTGTATTCATAGTCTGACTGTTCTGTGCTAAATTGTGTGCCACTTAAAATAATTCACTGGATTAGGAAGAACTTTGACCTGCTGATGGTGAAAAGACGAGAAGTCAGAGCATTACATCTTAAGGATTCATCTTCTGGCCACCATGAATGTACAACATTTCAAAGTTATTCACCCAATACATTAAATGTCAAGATGTTTGTTTACTAATAAAAAATAAAATTGTCATTTTTGTGGTAGTGCTACTGGAAAGGGCACCACCACAGAGAAATCCATCAATTAGCATTCAAGATACATCAGTCTGAAGCAAAGTGGTGGACCAACAGACCAAACAACAGAGCAAGACTAAAACTATTTCCCTATTATGCCAAATGTTTATGTTTACATGAACATTAGCCAAACAATTTGTCACCACACTCAACATTTAGCAAGCATACAAATCTTCTTGGCTTTACATTTGAGCAGAAAATAACTGCTATATTTCCACATAATTCTGTCAAACCATCACTGTGTGATTTATCTGCATCATTTGGCTGCTGTCTGGTACTATACCTCATTCCATATCCAGGCTGCACTGGACACAAGAGCCCAGTGTGTTAAGATCAACAAAATGGGGTTCAGGGCTTGATGAAAAAGTCCAAGTCGAGCAGCATCTCAGTTCACTGAAGTGACCAATCATTCGGTGGTGTGCCCACCAGTCTCTTTTCTCTACAGCCAACCTGTGTTTTAACCCAAACATAACTGATCTAAATGATAAATGCAGATTAAAGCTGCTCACTTCTGTTTATACCCAATATGTTCCAAATTGAGCACTATGTAATTCAGCGGCTTATCACTCTCGTAGCCATCGACTTTCATCCGATGTCAGTGGTCCACTTTTTCTTTTCTTTTCTATTCTTTTAAATAATGGTGGGCTTCACTGATTCTGGCCTTGGGCTTGTGAGTTTGAACCTTCAGCTACTGATCCATGCTCCATTTTAATTGGTCACACAGCCTGGGGATTGTCTGGGAGACACTAAACAAAGGGGAGAGAGAGAGAGAGAGAGAACAACCTGATACAATCCTCATCACTCATACCACCTCATTATGTGAATAGAGTGGGCCTCACTGTGTAGCATGCACACATGTGCACACAACACAATACCTCGAGGATCCAAACTGAGCACAGGTGCTGCCTAGATCTCATGTGCAATTTGCCCTGGAGCAGAGAATGATGAACCCCTCCCACCCACCACATTCATTCTGCTCTGGCATTTTTAGGTGTTTATGATAAAGTTGACTGTCTCGATTCTGGCGACCGAATGACATTTCAAAGTGATGTATAGGGCATGGCTGCACGAGTAGTACCCTGTGCTACCCAGTTGACCTCTCAGTGTGCAAAAAAAGCAGCCTGGGTGGAGAGGGGGCACGATGGGGAACCTATGAGTCCGATCCATGAGTTACAGAGGGAGAAAGCAGGTTAATTTACTGCCTGTCAAGTACTGTCCAGTAAATCATTGACTAGTTAATGAGAAGGGTCTTGCTACCTCCCTCTCTCTCTTTCTCCCTCACTTAAACACGCACACACACACATACACACACACACTAAAAACTAAGAATCTTCACAGAGACACACACAGTTGTGAGGACACTGACATTGATAATGAATACATCCCTGTCCTTTACCCCAATATCAACCAACACATGTAAATCCCTGAGCCCCAACGCACACCTAACCTAAATCCAATACTAACAGTTGTACAGTAGATTACCAGGACCTGTGAAGGAATGGCACTTGCACTTACTTTACATTAACATACCTTTCCTGCATCTTCTTAGCCTGTTGTGAGGCTGTATTGGCCACAGGTCTTTTAAACATGAACAACACTGTTAACAAAAAATGAAATTGCAGACAAATACACCCAGAGGAAAATGTAGGCAAGACACTTCAATCCCTGCAACTCTTGTCTTATCATTAACACGAGACATGGACAATTTACTTCCTTCTTTAGTGATTAAAGGTGATGCACATAAGCGCTACACTTGCTGCACCAAAACAGTGCTTTCAAATAGTTAGTAAAACATTGGTAGAGTGTAAGGATTAAGAGAAAGCTATGAGAATATATGCACAAGAGCAACATGTGCATAATCCAGCCCTTCAAAGGCTGAAAATAACCCCAATAATAAGATGTTATGTGGTCTGACCTTGGGAGTTATTAAAAGAGGAAGCGTTAACTGTAACATTTTCCTGCAGCAGCTAAGACTTTGAAGTGCGTAAATCAATGGGCTGTTATGACTGCTGACATTTTTAGAGGATTACAGCTGTCTCATTTCCACATCTTACATTTCCTGCTCCTGCATAGTCAGCCAGCATTGACAGGAGCCCTGGCCAGGATTCTAATGTCCCCCAGATGCTGGCCAGAGCTGGGCGAAAGGCCACATCCAATCAGCAGCACCACCAGACAATATCAAAGACCAGTGGGCGAAAGGAGATGGGATTGGATGACAAGCAGTGACATAGAAGGCGGGAGGCGAAGGAAGACAGAATGAGAGGTTGAATCTCATCAGCTTGCCTTTAAAGATGAGTCACCACAGAGCAGATTATTGCACAACATCCACGACAGAGGGTTCAGACAATGGGAACAAGTGTCTAAAATCACAGAAAAATTGAACAGACAGATTACTGACTTCCACCCGTGATGAAAAGCAATGACTGTAAGCAAACATGATGATAGAATGAGCTAGCTCAGATGGAAGCAGGGAGCAGGGGAGGCAGATGTCACTTTCGAGCAGTAGGCAGGAAAGAAGACACATGGTAGCGCAAGTTGGCTGAAAAGACAAGGAGGGGTTAGCCAACATGTTGGCATCATTTACCTGTATCACCACCTGCTGCCATGCCAATGGTTGGCTAGTAGTGGGGTTGGGAGGTAGGTTGGCATGCTCTAACTGCAGGGTGACATTGCGACGTTCCTCCTCCAGCGCTCGAGTTAGCTGCTCAAAACGTGCCTCCTGCTCCTTCACTGAGGCCAGGATGCTGGCAGCTGAGCGAACATCATAGTCCTCCATGTCCAGTGTAGGTCACAGTTGTACAGATCTTCAAGTTGAAGTTGAGAGCAGAGGGAAAAGAAGGGAGGAAGGGGCACGAGGTCATTAAAGACACTCAGGTCCAGCAGGCTAGGTGAGTGGCATCAACAGGCTGTTGCCTGCCGAAACTTGTTCATAAGCTAGGATGGGGTACTGATAATGTGGCATCTCAGCCTCTGAACGAGTGTCACGAAGACAGAACCAAGATGACACGTCAAAACTGAATATGAAGAACAGTTTATTTGAATGAATGGGAGGTAACAGCGTCTGATAGAGCCTGTTACAATCAAATGTGTTTAATTTAATCTGGGATTTTTGAGCCAATAGGAGGAAAGGACAAGCTCAATGGTTGATAGCATGAGGAAAGTCCATGATTTTTCAAGCCCAGCACAGCAAGACAATTAGGATGCTCTGCTGGGTACCAATTATGATTTTGTTTTTAGAAGTTTGAGCTTTCTTTTTTTAATTAACACAATTCTGGCAATACAAAAACAATTCAATACAGTTTTGCTGGAACATTAGTGCAGCAAAATGAAAACATGATTGACCAATTCCAAGCATTACACAGGGAATGAAACAACACAGTGGACACTCACAGACGGACATCTAGAAGCTGGAAAGGAATGATCGCAACCCTAAAAATAAACAATCATGGAGGAAAGGCACTGTCACTGTATATAGTCATGCACAGCACCATAATGCATTTTGGCACACAGGACGTGCTGCAGGCACCAATCAAACACATGCAAGCTTCCTAAATCTACACATACAGAGACATCCAGACACACAGGTCTGGTATTGCTCACACGCTGTCTATCATAACCAATCATGATGCCCAGATAACATTTGCCAGCCACAGCGCATATCACTGTCACACACACCCTGATATCCATAACTGATGGTGGTGTGATATCAAGGGGGTTGGCAGCACAATAACAAACAGGGTTGGTATTACCAATCCACTAAAATACAGACCTAGTAAGGTAAGGAGGCTTAGAGGTGTTAGAAAACAGACATCCCCCACTCAAACAGAAGAGCGAAGAGCTGGGAGAGAAGGGAAAGAAAAACAAAGGGAAGACAAAAGAGAAAATGACAGAGGTTAAAACAGAAACGACAAATAGCATCGTGTTTTTATGACTGAGTTGTATTTGTCTTGGTAAAACCAAATCAAAAACAAACACATACATTTAAACTGGCCATATGTGTTTTAGAAAACATTTCAATTTCATGTTCACATCACTCTAGAAGCACTTTTCACAGCTAAAGCACGACTGAGTCTTTACAGCCTGTCTACACTGAGAGCATTCAAGCCACATTTACACTCATTGTACCATATCTTATATCTTAAACATATAAGTTATAATATAGTTATAAAAGAATCCACATGTGCACCACTCAGATAATGGTTGTTTTACTCGTGCTTCTGTTAATACAGAAATTCAAGCGCTCATTGAGGAAGCAGGTTAAATGAAGCGAAGGTACTTAACAAATACCACAAAATGACATTGGGGCAGGAAACACATTACATCAAAGCATTTTCAGTATTTTGGAGCTGATTGTGCCACTGAAACACACAAAGATTGAGGAGGAGTGATTTGGCTCAGCAGGGGATGATCAATGCAGATGCCACCATTAGAATCTCAAACAGGCCAGATTACAGAAACAGAGTCTATGTGCTTCTTTGTGTATATGTGTGTATGTGCACATAAACAGGATTCATTCTTCACATAGGAGATGGAGAGTATGAAGCCCCTTTTCTCTTTGAAGCACACAATCCCTCTTTGATGTTTGTTGCACACTGATCATTTATTTATCTGGAGTGGAGTTTCATCTGACACAACTCTTCCTTCATTCTTCCTTGCAAATCAATACCACAGAGGGATCTGTGTTTCAAAGTTAAACTCTCATTACTTACTCATGATTGTACTGTTTTTTAACAGTTTTTATTACTGGCATTGTTTTATCAGCTGGTAATTTAGTCTCAAGATGGAAACAGTGCAGTGTAAATACTGTGTCCTTGTCTGGTTCTAAAGATATAAACTACTTGAGATGAACTACTTGAGATAACTTACTCTACAGCAAAAGGGTAACATTAGCCATGTTGATTGCACATACTAGTTGACGGACTTGATTCACACCCCTAGAGGGTTCGGTAGCCATTGCTTCCTGAGGCATAAAGGGAATAATATGGAAGGCATGTCAGCTACACCCCAGCGCTTATCATTAAACACCAACTTCAGGGCCTACTTAAAATAGCCCTGAATGCACAGGGAGGGGCATTTAAAGAATTCCCCCTTCCACCATGGCAGCCTGGTGTTTTAAAGCAGCAGATGTTTGCTAATGACCGGGGTCAGAGGGAATAAAAACACAGACAAGGTCTGCACATTTAACTCATTAACCAATTACACACACCCTAGTAAGTCCCAACTTGACTGTATGTGGAAACCTGTCAAAGTGATCAAAGTGCACCTCCAAGGACACAAGTGTCACACGTTAATGCTATTATTGGAAGATGATGAGTGGAGGTGATGATAATTAACCAAAAAGATGAGGTGAAAAAAAAAAAGTTTAATTAATAGCACAAAGAGATGTGAGTTAGATTAGATTACTCTTAAGGTGTAAACATTTTTAATTAAAATGAAAAAACAGGCTTATGCTCCATGTGTTGGAGTTGATGCAGCAGCCCACCACAGGCTTCGCTTGTGCTATTGCAAGGCTTTTCCTTGGATAAATGATAAATGTACTTCAGCGCAAACCTTCAGCTCTAAAAATAGCTCAGTAATAAATATATCCACATGCACACAGCCACAGTTTTGAGTGTATGTCGGCAGATGAGATGTAGCGGTCGCTCACTTCAAAGGCTTGCTGGAAAATCCAATAATAAATTCTTGGCACCGTATTCATCAGGTTCATTGGACTCCCTTAAAACAAATCTTCCAATGACAAAGACACTGTGCCATCATTCCCTTCTCTGTAGGTATGTTATTCTCAAAAAGAGATTTAAATGAGGGAGCTGATATTGGTGATTTGACTAAAGGACACTAAAACTAAATTACAAAAATACTGCCGCAACAAGAAGAATATCATATCTGGCTGAATTACAACCTTGGTGATTTCCCCAGTGACAAGATGAAATTGTTGTTTCGTGAAGGATATTAAAAGACATTCTGACCACTGCACACTGGAATGACTTTATTGACTTAACTTTTGTCCCTCTTTTAGAGTATGTAGTTGACTTTATAACAAGATATGCAGCTGATGGTGAATAGCAGTGGGAACGTCTCTATGTTAGTCATAAGGTCACCCAGGATCGTTAACAACAACTATACTGTGCATCTACGGCTTTCTAATCAAAAATGAAAGCAACATTTTAGGAAATATGGTAAAAGCTATGGCTTTTTTGCCAAGATATTAATAATGTCATGTCTCAATATGCAGCTGTCGCTTAACTTAGCTGACTTATCTTAACAACAGCTAACAGCTAACCTGGCTCCATCTGAAGTTGGCCAACTTTACCAAGCAGGATGTCTAAATAATGTTGTATTTCTGTCCTGGCTAAGCAAAGTGCCTTCAGATTAAACAAATCAGATAGTATGACAGTATATTTATTTAATTTAGAGGTGGAAGTAGCCAGATTGTTGCATTTAGAACCAGCTTTTACAACTCTTATCCCATTTCCTCATCTTTTCTTAGCTTCATTGTAAAATATGAAATCAACTAACCTTTTTTTATTTTAAAAGTAAATATGCAAGTTTTGTTAATTTCAAGTTAATTAAACTGGAGGAGATTGAACGAATGAGATCTGGAGCGACTAAGCAAGATATCAAGGGTCAAAGCAGCGTGTGGAGTGTATGTCGAGGGGTCCGGATAGTGGGTTATTAGGGGGATGGACAAACAGATTAAGAGGTAAAGGATGAGGCTAATTGAGTGCTGTCATCTGTGCCCTATATCGCATTAGAAACATTCACCTGATTAGAGACTAGGTGTGTGGTGGGATACGTCCTCCCACCTCACCACCAATTTGCCCTTTTCCAGAGGCTGTAATTGGAGCTGAAATTAATTCCTTGTCTAAACCCATGTGATGCCCATCTGAGGATGCAGCTCTCAGTGGGACAATTGGGTACTTAAAAACACCTGCTCCTTCTCCTACTGTGTACTGGATGTGTGTGGATGTAGCGGTGGGAGCGGTCCTCAATCTAACTGAATGTGCTTTTGATGATAATACATTCATATAGTCAGAAGAGAAACTGATAATATTAGGGGGTTTGCTTCATCTTAAACTGTCATTTTAAGAACCACTAATTGCAAACTACAAAGGAGAAATGTTCTCTTTTGCTAAGCTATCCAATATGTCAAAGCTCTTGTACAGAGTGATTCACAGTTAAGTGATTCATCATATTGACCATGTGATGTGTAGGGAATTTATGCTCACCAACAGAAAGGTTTTTGGTTTTAGAAACTCTTTAAAAGCACTACGCACAAATACAAAAGTCAGTCTGAATTAGGCTTATCTGTGAAAAACAAAGGTTTTTATTCATCAATAGATGACAGACAATTGCACATAATGACATAGCTGCCACATTTTAAGCATGTACCTGTAGCAAAGCAAGGTCAAGTTTTCAAGTGTCTTTGACAGAATGTCACTTGTTTCATTAATCAGCTAAGTGCTTTTAAAGAAAATAAATTACAATGCAAAAAAAGATGTAAGTGGCAGCTTTACCACTATGTGTCAACAGGCTAACATGTAATGAATGGTTACTAATAGAAAATTGTCATTACCAATAAATATCTAGTATTGAAGTAAGAAGTGGACTGATACGGTATGTGACATTTTAAAAAGATACAACAGAAGATACAAACTCACTAGGAGTCACTAGGAGTGATCCTTTTCCCACATTGTGATTTTAGAGATTTGTTCTAGTTTGGCTTCTCAGTTCTGGACTTGTAGAAACACAGTGGCCTCTTGAAAAGGGAACTCACTGCCTATGTAGAGTAGTAGTATAGAAGAAGAATATAAGGCTCATTTGAGCCAAAGACAACACAATGATTCTTATGTGTAGGTGATTAGAAGCTGTGTGCTTCTAAAACATATTTATAAACGCTATCTTCCATTTCTGGTACCAGATTGATTTAAATCATTGCATCTTTAAGATATATGTAGATACTTATTTATCACGAAAGCAACATGTGACACAATACTGTCTACTGTCTATAAGCCCTAACCCTTATTTCATCATATTGTTTTACCCTCAAGTGTTTTAGTCCAATTCAAGGACTAAGGAATATAATAAGCCATTTTAACAATAAAATGGTTACCGGTTTGACAGGATTAAATGCTGAATGCAGACAAAATCAAAAGAATCAAGCAACAACTAGAAACATGTTTAACTGTTTCTAATAAATCATTGCAACAAAGTGCATGCAAACCAGTCATTGTATCGAACTACAGGTGACAGACTTCACTCACTCACGCAGTGGACCAGAACAAACATCCTCTCCTGTTCAGCTCTAAAAACACACTGAAATCTGCGAGGAGAACTAAAACCGCTTTACCACCGACTTTTACCTCAGCTGATTCAACTGTGTGAATTATTGAAATCGGAGCATGTTTCCTGGAGGAAAAAACTCCTGAATGTATTGAAATAAAAATCATAAAAGGCACCTCAGCAACAAAGTAAAGTGAAGCTCCCTCGAGGAGAGATAAGAGAGAGAAAGTGAAGTCTTGGATTTGCAAACCAAAAAAAACTGTCAGGAAATGTAATTACTGCAATGATAAGCTGAACAAAGTGATTAAAGGAGGCTTGAGGTGTAGAGAGAGGCACGGGTACCTTTGATGTTGGTGAGTGCCGTCAGACCACAAGTAGACTGAGGACAGGCGTGGCACTGTTGGAGTCGACTTGCTTGTTCGGTCCGCCAGGAGAGATCTGTGGATGAATCAAGGACATGGAAGATTAAGTATTCAGCCAACCCACTGACTGATTTCTAATATAGAATTCTAATGTAATTTAGAGGCACATATTCAGTACAGTAGTATCACGGTGGGTTCGCAACTGTGCCCCGCTCTCAACCACAGAACATTCAATTGTCAGTGGCAACATCTCGTCCTCTCTTTGAGGGTTGACATGTTTGTGCAAAATGACTGGTTACCGCGTTTTTGCTGAATCTATGTTAGGATCTATGTTACAATCATCACCCAACACTTCATTTCACATTCTGTGCCACTTCCCCCTCAATCATGGCTACAACGATGGGATGTGCATACTGATCCACTCCTGGCACTGAACAGCACACTCACTTAACTCAGATAACTGTTGGCATCTATGTCTGCCAGTGGAGAAGCAATATATGGTGTGCTTAGATCAGAGTTTGATTTTTTTTACTTCATCGGTTGCGCACCATTCATTTACTGAACAAGTATTATTATATATATGTTTTTGTGTGTATTTTGTGTGCACGTAGCCATGCAGTCCTCCACCCTTTATGGGGCTAGAATGTGCTTTCAACTTACAAAGACATTGGGATTGATCAATATAAGAACTAAATTAGTTACTTGATACCTCATTTATGAAATAATAGGGAATGAGGACTATTATTTACAAATATTAGATTTTTAATTTATGTTAACACTAAACTAAGTTTACTGTAGGACAGAAATTGACATATGCATTTACTGGTTTGACAAGATTAAATAAAATGTCAAACTGTTTCACGCAGATAAAATCAAAAGATTAAGAGGAAGTCAATTTATTTATTTATGTATTTATTTATGTCCATCCATCCATCCATTTTCTTCCGCTTATCCGGGGCCGGGTCGCGGGGGGAGCAGCTTAAGCAGAGATGCCCAGACTTCCCTCTCCCTAGACACCTCCTCCAGCTCTTCCGGGGGGACACCGAGGCGTTCCCAGGCCAGCCGAGAGACATAGTCCCTCCAACGTATTTATTTATGTATTTATTATTATTATTATTATTATTATTATTATTATTATTATTATTATTATTATTATTATTATACAAGTAAACAAGTGATACAACTGCTATTACTACAGTTACTGCAGATAACTGTAATACAAAGTAATAAGAAAATGTTTGGGGTAGGGAATCACCCTACTTTTTAATTATTCTCTAAATATGTGAGGTGAAAGGTAATGGTATGGTCGATATCTGATTCTTAATAATGAGGCAATGCATACTCAATATGTCAGCCTGACCTTAATGTTCACAACACCTCAGAAATGTAGACATCACAGACACACAGAAAGGCAAACACCAGTGTCCGATACTGCAGTGCAAATTGGTTTTGATGCTTCGTACAATGGGATGAATCATTCTGCAATACACACCAACCTGTCCAGAGGCTCTGCTGCCTTTGATGGCTGAGGAAACAAAAGCCTGGCAGCAAAACCACTGGATCGACTGCACCCTTGAAGATGTCACTGCTGATGAAATCACACACACGCTTCCTCGCAGGCCATCTTTCATTTCAAGACTGGGGGATTAATCGGATGTAATGGTCCCTTAAAATTGCCTCATACTTAAAGCAACATTTCACTTTAGTGTAATATTGAAAAAAATACAATTCCCAAATTGAGTTCATCAGCGGTTCATCTCAAATATTAGCTGGTATTCATGGATGTAACTGAGGTTCAAACTGAAGAATTTGAAAATGTGAAAGGATGGTTTTGGTGAGGTTATTTTCTAGATAATTTCAGGGCAGCTTTTCTTCACCAATCCCTGGAAAAACTGGGAACAGCAAATATTGCCAACTGACTTTCCCCTAGAGTTTAAACTGCATAAATCTATGTTCAAAATCAGAAATATGTGATAATGCTTAAAGCTTAAATGTATACACTGCTCTACACATAATAATTATCTCCAGATGCATGACTCATGGCCAAGTTTGCATCAGTGAGTAGCAAAGGTATCCAATGTTTCATTAACTATGATCAGAAGACACCCACAGTGAGTAAAAGAAAAATCAATACAAAGTCAACTTTCCTCTCCAGGTTTTAGCTGGCTCTGGGATTAGAATACTTCTCCCTCTCCAGAGACTCCTGGGCGTGTTCACTTCAAGGACAGATAGGCTGTGAGCACCTTGGATTTCTGCTACGAACATCAAAGGTAAAGTTAAGCCGGGCTGCATTAGTTATCACCTCGCCTCTCTCTGTCTCTCCCTCCGGATTCTGGTTGAGACCCTACATCGCTCCTGAATGGAGATTATCTCGACTCACAGTCACAGCTCACAGTAACACTTTGATTAATACACATTTTATTCTACTTAACGTGATGCAATACTCTTGTAAGAGACTATTTCCTCTGGGTTGGCAGGTCAGCAGTACAACAAACTGGTTTGGGAAGGGGAAGATTAATTGGTCAGTGATGATAAATGAATGAATGATACTCCCGCTTCCCTCAAGTAATGGAACTTAACCTCTCAGCTTATCCCATGGAGCTGATCAGGGGTCAGCAGTAGAAGACGGATTATTCTGGGTGGCAGCTGAGGGTTCCTGTAGCTAAAGAGGTGTTGGTAAATGACTAGTTGTCACACAGTGTGACACATCGCTCAAACATGGACATCAAAGTCCTGCACTGGTCAATGTGGACTGTGAACAAGCTTGTTTGTTCAGCGACAAACTTCCACAGATAAATGAAGATGTAAAAGTGTTTGCACTCACAATACCTTTATCCAACCAGATTTATTTAGACAGCACAGAGTCACTTACATTTTCTCTGCTCTTGGTTCAGTGGAACATGTTGACAATCTTCAACACTGCCTCAATACTGTCGAACTTTCATGCAATATTTGTGCATCATGTCAGTGGCTGATACCTCACCTGCTGTACATTATGCAGACAACTGCATATTCTATCAGGACTCTCCAAACCCACATCATTTGGATAGTGCTCCAGTGTAATTCTGTGATGAATAATGAATGCAGAGTGAGGGTTAGCTAGCTGTCTGAAGGGTTGACTGTCTGGGGAATGCTACGCTGATCAAGACCTTTCGTCTGCTGTCAGTGCATCACAGAGGAACTGCAGTCAGAGTGGATAAGCAGACACTGTCTGTATGCTTGTGCGTCTGCATAAAGGCATGTGATTTCACAAATGCTCTGTGTACGTGGCATGGGTTATAAATGCAGAGCGCAACCTGACTAATTGTTTGGACGACTATGTAAATGAAATGTTAATTATGAATATAAAAATGTAAGTGGAAGCATTAATTATGAAAGACTACTGTGCCTGTAGGATAACATCCAAGATGCCCTCTAACCAAAGTGCCAAAACAGACAAGTGTTTATACCATCAGCATGCTGCCAGCATGTTTCAATGCCAACAAATAAGTAAAAACACATAGAACAAAATGTTACATTTACATTTAGTTATTTGGCAGATGCTTTTATCCACAACTTACAAGTGAGGTACAAAGCAAGAAAATATCTGAGCCAAGGAGACAAACTTTATAGTAAAGTGCTCTGGAAAGAGCTGTTTCAGTTGCATGGGGTATAAATGCAAGTTTTTTTTAAGTGCAGAGTGTAGAGATAGATTTAAGTGTGGAGAAAGATTTAAATGTAGAGAAAGGTTTGGCAGAGTTCTGTTTTCAGAAAGTTTTTGAAAATTGAGAGTGAAGCAGCTGAGCGTGCAGAGATAGGCAGGTCGTTCACCATCGTGGAACCACAGAGCTGAAAAGTTTAGCCTGGGATCTTTTGAAGGTGGGGAGAGGGAACCACAGGATGTCGTTCACTTGCAGAGCGCAGTGAGCGAGAGGGATTGTAGACCTGGATGAGGAAGTTCAGGTAGGCCAGTGAAGCTGTGTTCACCACTTTGTAGGTAGGGATCAGGGTTTTGAGCCTGATGCAGCTACAGCCAGTGCAGTTTATATAGGCCTCATATTTCTTGTAATCTATTTGCCCTCATCTTAAGTATTGTTCTTCCCTCCTATCTCTCCACAATACACAGCACAGTTGAACAACACAAAAAACGTTGCAACTTATTGCAGATGGTACGACACCCTGTACTATGACAGAATCCAGTGACAGCTCTGCATTTCCTGGTAATTGTTCAGCTGAAAGCAGAGCTAAGACACATTGTACTGCAAATGCTCCTGCGTGTGCAGGCAGTGTTTGCAGAGTTCAGCAGCTAATTGAGCATTTTAAAAGAAAATTACAGTCCATCATCATTAGTCTTGACAAACACACAGGCTTGCATCACATGAAAAAGAAGAGTGGCTTAGGTTTTAGAACTCTGTTGCTCATCCTACAGAGCTGACCTTAGCTAATGCTTCTTTAAATTTCAGGCAGAACAAAATGATTCTGCCTCATCAAAGCTTACCATGTGGAGAAGTAAATAAAGAACAAGTGATCAAAAAATGCCCCGCCAAAGAGAAAGTGATTAGTTTGTTCTTTAAATTTGCAGTTTTAGGTTTTGTTACGCTTTTGTTGTGCAGTAGGTGACTTTGAAAGTTTAATTTGTGAAGGATTTATCAGAGATAATACCAAGCTGATAATACCGAGCTGCCCCATTGATATCATGACCTAAAGGCGGGGAACCATCCTGCTTCATGTACCTGTGTTTGAGCTGAACACTACACACAATAGTCACAGATCTTTTGATAGTAGTAGAAGAAATAATAGAATATTCTCACTAGAATTATCTTTTTTCCAGAAGACATTAAAACAATCATACTCTAAAACACTCAAACCTCTGTTTAGAGTAAAATCATACGATTATTTCCTGCGTTTAACTCCATCGTAATGCACATCACCTTGCTTCAGTAAAACCTTCTCTTATCTAATTGTGTCTGGCAGTTCAACTGGGTTCCCAGATAAAACTAGCCAAAACCTGCATGTTGCTATTTAAATAAGTTATGTAACCTGCTAATTTACCTATCCATTATTACCATATTAATAAATTAAATACATTTAAATGGATACATTATCACACATGAACAGGGAAAAAGTTTTTGCTATTCATTTTATTCAATATTATCTCTTTCTTAAAAGTTGATTTAGCCACTTGACCTGTTACTCACTGTTAATCAGAAGCATTTTATATTTTGTAAAAAGAAACAGAATTATGACAAAATTATTTTCAGTTAATAATTTAACATAAAGTATTATTATTAGTAGTAGTAATATTACTGTTATGTATGTAATGTTAATATTACTTTTGCATATCTGTAATGTTGCTACTAAAAGACAGGTTCCACAGTTCATGTGGGCAGTCAACCATTTAAGTGTGATTAGAAGAAAAATCACTGCATTAATCTTATCTCAGGATTTGTCTTAAACTGTATTTACATGCAAATTTATGGCATGTTAATCTGCAATCTACAGTAATAATGCTTTTTAAGTCTGTTCCATGACAAAATCTCAATCAGTTTTCTAATTCCTTTGTCTGAAAATCAGTTATTAGTCAATACATTTCACACACTGTACATGTAATCTTGACATATTTACGTTTGTGCATTATTACAAACACTATGTCTTTTATGTTTACTAACAAATATTTTATGATCATGGAATAACACACCAATTTCCTGCAGACTGAAGCAAGTATCTTAGTCAGCAATCCACTGAACAAATATTTGTTTGATCTGTCTGATTCTGTTTAATGTGGCAATCCATTCCAGCCCAACCCCAATCTACCCAAAGGTCCCACCCTAATTACCTACCACACACGCTACTTTCTGGCTTGTCTGGATGTGCTAATGCCCTGGTTAGTGCAGAGGGGTTAATAAGCGCTCTGGCACAAATTGGTTATCACCTGACCCATTTCAGTTCGCTCCTTGAGTCCACTCATCTCTCCTGAGACACAGAGTTACAACTAAGGGACAAGAAATCTGAATTAAAGTTGCCAGCTGAGGTTAGCTGGATCTTATTGGTTTAATTAATATATCATCATTACAGATAGTGGAATAGTGGTAATAATAGTTATATTTGTAACTCTGGGTATTTCTGCTTTTTCTGGCCGTGCTTGTTTACTGACTAGTAAAAGCCATCCAACCTTTTTTTAAAGAGCTGACACCTTTTGAAACTGATTAATAGCACCAACTCAAAGCAAGTCCTGTCACTCTTTGATAAATGGTAGGTAACATAAAGCCTCTGAATGTAACAACACTTTGACATATCAGATAATCTTGGTTTTAGCAGGATTGTATGATAAGATTCAGCCGATGGTTGATTAGAGGAGAATATTGATTTTATGTGTCTGTGACTGACTAAGTGTGTGCACATGTCCACCCCAGTGGCACTGTGAATTCAAGCCCACTCCACATGCTATGAAATGAGGATCAGCCTCACTGACGGAACAGCAGAACGTAGTGAGGGGGATTTATTTTATTTTATTTTTTTACACCCTGCTGCTTATAATTAAACATCAATGTGGGGGATTTCAGTGGGGGGGTGCAGTCTCAACCTTGCACTAGTCAAATATGTAATGTGTATTACTGCAAACTTTGGTGCCCACGCAGACAGAGGAAGACTGGAGTATCAGTGAATGAGAACTGGAAGGAAGAGGATAAAGAAGGAGGCCAGTATGTGATGTTACATGCATTGGAGCTCAGTCACACTCTCATAACAGCATTTGTAAAAACATATGTAAAGTCATAATAAATAAAACACTGATATGGACAAAAATGACTAACACTGTCAGAACATCTTTTATTTACAGCCGTTCCCCTCAGCAGACGCTGCCTAAATGACTAGGACTCATTAACATTTATCTCGGTCTACAGTTCTGAGGAAAAACTGTCTGCAAAAGATACACGCTTGAAATTAACTCAATGTTTGTTTAAGTGATGCCAGGCCTGTCTGCTGACAACCGTGAATTAAAGGTGCCTGAGATGCTTCTCACTTTGCTTCCTTTCTTGTTTTTTTTCTGAGTCACAGTTCATTAAAGAACAATAAACACTTTGTTTATGCCCATTACTATGTAATTAAGAAGGACATATTGTTAGCAGCAAGCGGATAAAAACTCCAGGGGAGAACAACAGATTAATTGTTGACAATTCAATGTCTATCTGCAGTTAACTACTGAAAAACATATGGCCATTCATGCAAAGTGAGGCTTGAAACTGTATCTGTGTGTATGTGTCTGTGTGTGTGTGTGTGTGTGTGTGTGTGTGTGTGTGTGTCTCTGTGTGTATGTGTGTGTCTGTGTGTGTGTGTGTGTGTGTGTGTGTGTGTGTGTGTGTGTGTGTGTGTGTGTGTGTGTGTGTGTGTAGTGGACATCCATCATGAAAGTCACCACTGGTGCCGTGACACTGACAGTAATGAAGGTGACTATGACATCAGTCTTGATTATTATCTTCTGTTCCCAAAAAGTGACAAATATAGTAAAAGTAGAACAACCAAGTTTAGAAAGCCCTCAACTGAGAATGCAATTACTAATCAACCCTAAACCTCAAACATCCACTGAGTGATATTTGGCCCTTAAAATGGCACTACCCTGGGGCAGGAATAAGAGAAAAAGCCAACAGTAATTGGCCACCACCACATTTTGGGTAAAATAAAGCTGCTATTTTTAGCTACATAAGTATAAGGCCCAATTTCCTGGAGTGGGACTGGCCACTATAGACTAGAAGACCATACTAAAGTAACAGCTACAACATTTCACAAGGGGCCCTTGTCACTTTTTAAGTCACATATGATTATACCGCTAGCCCAGAACTGCCTTTCATTCCTGCAGAAACAAAAGCCCACTCATGAGACTTTCAAACTACATCTGCAACACCTCAGATTCAATTATTTGACCTCCTATTTCAGGGTGCAATTCACTGCAACAATGTAAATTCTCGTCCTAGAAATAGCTTAAAAGGGAAATCAGAACTTTAACAAAATAAATTTTTTATATAGCTGGGTACAAAATCTACCACATGCTGTGAGGTGGCCTGTATGAAAACAGAGCTCTCTGAGCAGAACTTGTTGGACAGTAACTTTTTACATCTGATACAATCACTGCTGCCCCAATACCCGTTGCAGAAGAAGTATTAGGTAATAATAAATAAATACTCTATTACAAAAAGGTTATGCAGTCAAAATACTAATTACAGTGGAACCAGACCTGGTTCCAAATTAAGCACTGGCCAACAAACCAACCCTGGAAGCGGTCTGGTAAATAAATGTGAGAATGAGCCCCAACTAGACACTGTGTAAGGAGTGTAAGGAATGACAAGCCAAAAAGATCTGTGAACCACTGGCTTAACCTTTAATCAGGCATTGTATTTTATAACATTACTAAAGATTTTATGTAAAACCTTAATTGGGATATAGAGTAGTTAGAAAATGACTTGTCAAATAAATTAAATGGAGTAAACATTATAGCATATCACGATGAAATGTAATGGAGAATCAATAGTTGGTAGCGTAGAATAAAAAGTGTTTCTGGCTGCAAACTGAATTCTTCTGGCTGAAGGCTTGATGAGAAATGCTTTATAAAGTATTCATGTGGACCACCCCCACTTCAGCCTGCTACACTTGTACTGTTATCATCAATTTCATTGTGCACTCCTTTACCTTTAGCTTTGTATGAGACAGCATTCAAGAAAGAGGCGGTTTGGAGTGATGGGTGATGTAGCGAAAGACAAAAACTGTGGAGAAGGGTAAAGACCTTCTCATTTATATTTTATCGATATCCATTCACAATGGGCAGGCTTGTGCAGCTGTAGAAGGTGAGGAGCTGGGCTGATGGAAGGGTAACACACACTCGCTCTGAGCTGTCACTCTGCAAGACGGGAAGCCTCTATCCATCACTTCTCACTGTTCAGCATGGCCCTGCCTGCTCCGCTGCAGTCCACTCTTCTCCTTCCTTCACTATTGATGAAAAAGTCTCAGACCAAATCCGTGCTTCTACACTTTTCTTTACCTTTCTGATTGTTTGTAGAGTCATACCTCAAATCAATCTTGCCTAGATTTGACTGGATCTAAATACCACTGCAGCTGTCAAACAAATGTGGTGTGGGTTTTTCAACAATAAAATCATTGATTCCCTCTCCTCAGTGACTGAGTATTATATTACACAACCTCCACATAATTCTAAGCTAAAATTACAAACTTCCAGTTAAGAAAATAAAATTAAACCAATATTGACAATATTATCGGCTCTTCCAAGATGTCTGAGGTCAATGTGACCACTTTGCCTTACCTCACCCACTGCAGATTTTAATTGAACAGGTCCACAGTCTATGCCAGCTTGGCACTGAGACACACCTCAATGTTGCCCAGAGTTTTTATAACTATAATTTAGCATCAAATGTCAGGGCTCTGTGCACTCAGAGACAATTAAATCCTTGTTTACCCAAATGAATCATTAACTATTCTGGAAAAAACATCTCTTTTTCTGGTGAAGAGCTACTGCCACCCATTTTGTGTACGAAAAGGCTATTGTTGATAGTGTTTACCAGAGTCACGGTGGTGAATCTAAAAAAAATCCTTTTGTAAAGATTTGTGTCTTTCTTTTGTTGTGCTCTCTGGCTGCTGTTTGCAGCTTTATTGGGTCAGATAGAAAGCTGGCCGCTGCTGCGCAATAGGCATCATGTGACAAACATGCATCAGCTCTGATAAACAACTGACCATTAAAGTGAGGAGAGATCGAGAGTCAATAGGAGTGAAAGAGAACAGAATGGAGCAGTATTTTCTCCACTGACATTGATGGGAAAGACCTCAAGTTACCTCAAGCTCTCTGTCTAAAAAACTTCAGTTTGAGTGCATGACAGAAATTCATCCTAAATTCAACAATAACAAATCGACCCTGGCAAAAACATGTCAGAAAATGTATTTCAGAGAATTTGTCAAAAATGGAAGATCAAAAACAACTTACTGTACTAGCTTTGATGTAAGACCCATACTTCTCAGATGGGTATAAGTACAATAAGTCTGCAGACTTTTTACTGCAACACTCCTGTTTTGACATCAACTGGCAGTTGATCCTTTGAGCAAGGCACTTGACTTCTACTGGGAGGCTCACAGGTATCAACATTTAGAAATCCATGAACATAAAGCATGCACCAGGGAAAAGCATGCAACCTCTGCAAAGTCTTTCTGTGGATAAATAAAGGCAGTTGTAAAGGTTGCAAATAAAAGACCACAAGACTGAAGCTCTCCAGTGACTATTTAAAAACCCATTGACCATTTTCTCCCCCCTTAATTCTAGTTACTCTGGTAATGTCTCCTTAATCTTTGCAAAGCGCACAAGAATCTCTCACTATCTGAACAATTAAACCGTGCTTCCTCAGCTATAACAGGGTGGAGCAGGCGGTCAGTTTGCGAGAACAATTAATCTCAGAGATGAGCCGAGTTTTGTGAAGGTGGGAATGGACGTTACAGAAATGTCCACTAACAGGACATAAGCTGGTGAACACGTCGGACCCTTTACCAACAATAGACATGTTTCCCTCTAGAAACATGTGACGGAGACCAACACAGAGCTACATGAGAGTAAATACTGAACTTCCTATATGCCTAATCATAAAAACCAGGACTCAGGATGAATGATAATGGTTTCTGCTGCATGTGGGCAAATAGGCAACTGTTAGCATATTCTCATCAACTTCATACGGTCTGTCAGTGTTTCATACTTACAGTGAGAGTGGTGTCAGCTGGCCAATATTATCTGAGCGCCAGCTTTTTAAATTGCCAAACAGGAGTTTATTGTTGAAACTGAGGTTAGCCAAACACTGATCATGAATTTTAATAATATAGGCTCATATCTGTGATTGGCACTAATTATTGATGGCAAGTATTTCTTGAAAAAAAAACAGCTTATAGCCTAGTATATGCTTATGTACTAGGCTTATGTGGACGCACCGCTTTGTGTCTATTATACTGCAAAACAAATATCCACAATGCATCTGGACCCAAAATAGAGCAACCGATGTGCTAATGCCAACTTTAAGAGCTGTTATACTTTTGCAAATAATCTATCCGGTAGTGTCATAGCCACAACCCATTCAGTGTAATGTGATTGTTTATTCAGCATCCAGAAGACACTGGCTGAATGGTGTACTGATGAGCTGGCCAGAGCCCGGCTGCAGCGAGCTTGCTTGGTCACTGATAACAGGGCTGGAGCTGAAGGGAGCGAATACCATTACAAATAGCTGCATTAGGTCTGTCACACTGTGCAGCTGAGGTGTTACATCTCCATTGACCCTGCACTTCCTCGGCTCCCCTCTGGGGTTTAGTGCGTTGCCCCCTCCTGGGAAAAAATGTACTGCTGCCATTTTCTAGAAGACTGTATTGGAGCCCTGGCAGCAAACGCACACAGACAGCTACATTTTAAGACACACATGCAAACCAAGGTCATCGGGGTCAGTAAGCTTACATCACACTTAAGATAGCACTAGCATGAGTCAAAATCAATCCACTACGCTCCACCCAGGTAGTGAAATTACAAAAAATTTGAATACAAGAGAACGTATGAATCATGTATTTAATAATAATAATAATAATAATAATAATAATAATAATAATAATAATTTCCTGATTGGTTAGTAGGATGAGGCTATTTCAAAATGTATGAGAAGTGAATACATCTGTGCTGCTGGGTAAGTGAACATAATACTTATATGCTATCATTTAAATTAATGCATTAATTAAATTATACTGTCAGAAACAGTGACAATTACTTTATCAAGACACTGTAAATCCCACTCTGTAACATTGCTTTGTCTCAACGTAAAGCAACTGCTGTTTTGCTTTTTTGATTTTGTTGTGCTGAAGTAAGTTTCATGTGGACTGATCACACAATAATTTGCACTGGCATGTGATATTAGGCAAATGAAGAAAGTCTTGTGCCCACAGAGAATAGAAATTGCTTCATATACCACCGTAAGCTTTCTCGTCCTCAGTGCAAAGTACTTTTATCTCAAAGACTTTTCCTGCATCTCCTGCTAATTTGTTTTGCCAAAAACATTTTGGCATGTATATAGTTGAAGCTTGGCTGATTTTGAGGCAACAATTTATGGTACCAGGTTTTCAGGCTATATGGAAGTTGCAGGTAAGAACTTCTAGCAATGGAGAAAATACCTTTAACTGTCTTTAACTAAGTGCTGCGTGTGGCTGAACATAACCAGAAAAATGGTTGTCATGCTTTGGTTGCAAAAGGTAGAGGTAGTAAGAAATTAAGCATATATACTTAAGTAATGTATTTAAGTATATTAGTAGTTTTGACACATTTCCATGTTTGGTATTTCTCCACAGTTCAGAGGAGAATACTGTTCTTTCCACTCCACTAAATCTTTGCTCAGTGGTTATGTTTAAAGATTATATAGTAACACTTTTCCCTTAATAATACATCATCATTGATTATGATGTATTCATTTTCTGTAACCACCTTTCAGTAAATACTGTGGTTAAAACGAACCCAAACTTTGCCAGCTGCAGTTTTGTTTCCCCGCCCAGTTGCTAGGTAACAGACATCAACATGACCTTATTTTTTTATGAATCACTGTAATTTTCTTTATCAACAGTATCAAATAAATTAGTGGTTTTCTTTGTGGAGTACTTTTACTCTAAAAACATTTTAGAACGTGTAATTAGTACATCGACGTGAGTCAAGAATTTAAAGGGGTACTTGTAGTGGTACTGTACAGTATGTACCTGGGCAGTGTTTCTCCTGGACCAAATCTGCTGCTCCAAAATTACTTTCAGGGTGTAGATGTAGGTCTTGTTGACTGAAATACTGCTAAGAATCAAGTAATTTGTAATCTTGTGTGTGCTGTAACACTAGTTAAGGTTGGATGGCATCACCTCTGTACTAATAATTGGTTTATTCATGTTCCAAATAAGACCTTCCCCAAATTACGAATGATAGCTGGATTACTCTCAAAGTGTAAGCAAGTGTTATCCTGCACCTGCAGGAGGATGAAGAGGTGAAAGCCTGTAGGACGAGGAACAGGGGGAGATGGAGCAGAAAGAAATGAGCTGAGAAGTAAGTGGCATTGATTGAACTGGTGCATATCCCCCCTCATTCATAAACAAGAATAACCTGCCACACGTGTGAGGACAATCTGTCACTGTGACAATGAGTAATGGTGGCACGCATCCCAGCAACACCTGTGAAAAACACTCTAATAAGGTCTAATGACACAAAAACAGCAGCAAACTAAGCTTAAAATCACAGATTTACACTTATCAGGTACATTGTGAGTATCGACTACATCTTAAGGAGGCCATTTGCCACATTTGGAAAACTCTTTTTTGAGTGAGTTTCCTCACTATGTTTTAAAAGAAATGCAATTACACACACAATGTACATTATAGATTAGTAAAGAGGCTGTTCTCTGTGGTGTCAGTGGCAGTGAAATAGGTCTAACAGAGCAGAGATAACACATCATGTCATCTGAAAGAGAAGAATAATCTAATCACTGGAGCTAAATCACGCTTTTCATAAGAACGATAAAGCTCAAAGACAGATTTTCTAATAGATATCACTTTCATCACCATATGACATTTGTACAATCAACTCAGAGCAGATAGATATGCTTCACACTCTACAAAACACCAGGCAGACAATACACTGTGGAAAGTGAGACTGTATTGTTTTGTACAGTAAATGATACCTGACATGAAGTCAATACCAACATGGTAACAGGAATCAAGAAGCATTTTGGGAATGGCAATTACAGTAGTGTCTACAGAAATAAAAGCAAACTAAGGACATGGTCATCCAATTTCAAAATGATGCACACATTGCATCCTCATCAGAGCAACAATAGCCTGTTAAAGAGGCTCTTCAGCTGGCCCAGAGTCAGCAGCTGTAAGGTTTCACCCAAACAAAACACAAATTAGGCTTGTGCCTTAGCTGGGAAGGAGTGAGAGCTTGTTTGCTTAGACAGGAGACCTCATTCTAATCACTTTGATCAAAGTGCTGACAGTTAAATCTGCAACAGACTCCTCTGTCTCAGTAAATCCCAAATGTAAGTTGATACAAACAAAGAACTCATAATTAGCGTTAAGATCACAGAGGATATGTGAAGTGACGGAGGTTGCACTTCTCTTCTAGCTTCTCAGCATCAGCCATGCAAGGTTGGATCTGGCATTCATAAGTTATGCAGATGCCCTTGCTTATTTTCTACACTCAAGCATCTTATTTTGGGGAGTCCTCTGGGGCACAGCACTGCACAAAGCTAGTCAGATTACCCTGATACTGATGTGCAGTTTGGTTCATACAGGCTTCATCTCTTAGGGAGCTGCGAGGTAAGTTCATGCATGTGATCCCCCCAGAAGTCCCGATGAGTCAGACCACTGCGCCCCTCTTACTGCCAAAATAGCTTAAAACAAGGAGACTCCTTGGGTCTTTGTGATGCACTAAACTGCACAATTTAAAATAGAAACATGAACAATTTCGACCACCAAATATCGTAAACATGACGTCGCAAACACAATGGTTTCTGTGAAAGGAAACCTGCTTCCCTTGTAGGTATAAAAGGCTCATTCCTAGCTAAAAAAGAAATTATACACTAATGACAAAATATTTATCAATACAGTATTCGATATCTGCTAATACTGTAGATCCCTCTACATCTTACACACTGGACCTTTATTGTATAAAAATATAAAACAGTTACCATAAGCTGAACAGTTACCAAACTGCATCAACAATCAATGCATGACAGTATCTAAAATACTAAAATATATATGCTGTCTTCTATAATGATTCCAATTAAGATGCAAAATGAGTATTCTTATAAAGGAAATTTGCTAAATGCTAAAAGCTGTTTCTGTACTTCTTTCTACTTCACTGTCTAAGAAACAGAATCTTTTTGGAATAACCTCCTCATTATCTTTGTATTTCTTCTCGTTCTATACAGTATAATTGGAACAGATTTTGAGCAGATCTGTCATTTCCTCAGTACTTTTAAAAGCATTTCTGTTCTTCAGTGCATTTACTAAACTTTCAGCTGCCTTTTAGTTGAACTTTGACCTACAGTATGCCACATTTCTCCTCTGATATTACTGTTCTCAAATTTAGCCCTACACATTATTAAGCAGTTTCACATGTTCTCTGGTATGAACATATTTGTCTTGCCTCAACTGTTAAAATTGCAAACAACACAAAATATTTTTTTTTTAATGCCCTCAGTTCATGGTTTACTTTTTACCTTTAAAGGTGCATGTAGTATTTTCACTACTGATCTTTATGGGTGATTGTAGGTTTATCATTGAAGCCTGTGAAACTCTTTCCAGCATTTTGGATGAGCAAACAAAGACGTTTATGATCAGAAATCACAGCCTGAGGCATGAGGAAATCTTGGCACCATGCAACTACCAGTAGAAAACCATGCCAGCTAAACACAAACAACTGTGTCAACAGAAAGCCTGAAAAAAACACTGCTATATGGTCAGTGCAAGAACCCTGTTACACATAACTTCCATTTTTCACCAGTGAGAAATAAGTGAAACATATGATGACTGAAATGATTAGTAGTTTGTACAATGTGTTATTTTATTGTTCAATAAAATTCTTCCAAAAATGCCCTGAAGTCAGATCATAAGTGCAGAATTTACCTCTGAATTAAAGGACATTTTTTCATGACAGCAGAGAACATGCATAACACTATGTTATTGTTTAGAAGGAAATGCTCACAGAGTGATATGAAGTGCAAAACTTTGGCAAATTCATATATAGCTGCCTTTGTTTGCACTTGAGCCTTAAAGTGCCTTATGGAACATAGGCTGCTGATAAAGTGCTTGCATCCATCGCCTTCTGTCTTGGGCCATCTGGATCCAGGCGATGCCATGGCACACATCCCGCCTTCATCTCCCCTTCAGGGCAGAAAACCACCCCCAGCCAAACGCTGATAAATTTTGGATGTGGCCAGTAAATCTGTCTGCTCTAGCAGCCACTTTGGCAGGTCACCAGCCTTATTGGTTGACATTCTTTTCTATTCTAAAATCTAGCCCGTTCATGATATATTGCAAGTGTTGGGTAATCTTTGAAGGCTAGAAAACTCATGGTACCTTCCATGCTGGATTGACTTGTGTGCTATGTTTTAAGCCGCTTCCTAGTCCTGTGCTGTTATGGTTGCCACTGTAGTCTGAGAATTATGTTTAGTACAACCAGCATATCCCCATTTATTGCAGACACTTGTACGAACATTAATAATGCATTCATTCCCAATCATTTGTTCAATTTCAGCCTTCATTGGCTGTGAACACCTCCTCTGAATCACTTCCCCATCTTGGATAATTTGAACTCATTATTTCACTAGTTGTTCTCTGTGAGACATTATTCAGCCTCTGCATCACTTCTGTGTCTGGCTTCTCATCATGATGAGCTCCAATGTTTTTTCCTTGTTTCTTTATTTATTTATTTTTTTGGAACTGACAAGGGAATCTGGCCGCCCTTCTTGTTCAGCACTCCCAGTGTGTATGGCATGCTTACAAGGCAGATGACAGGGAAAGTGGTGGTGCTTATGCATACTGAAATAAAAGCCATTCTGCTGCACCTCAGTCACCACAGCACTCGATGACGCCAGCTGCAACAACTGTGGCAGGTGTGCATGAACAAAACACGCTACTTCGCCACACTCAGGTATGACAGATGCTGTTCTGAAACACGTGCCGTTAGCTCCGGTCTATGGAGAGCTTTTAGCGAAACAAACATTAACAGAGAATGCGGTATAAGGCTACACAGTATCACCTTGTGTTTATAACACATGGGACACAGTGTGCAGGACCACATGGGAGAAGATTAACTCATTACAGAGGGGAGGTGGGCACACCGTAAGTAGCAAGGTCATTCCCAAACACTGACTTCCTTGTGTTTGGAAACAGAGATGTGAGCTGTGAGTGAGTCTGGGACAGAAGGAGAAATGTATTAAATGAGAAAGAAACACACGCCTCTGTTAAAAGGCTACTGAATCCATTCCAGGTTTAATGGTTTTAATTCTCTATTATCTTTGGGAGAAGTTTATATAATATAAATACACATATACATAGAATGAGTTCTAACCTTCAGAAAAACTACTATCTTTTTTCCTCTATTAACCATTTTCACATAGAAAAAGATTTTCATTGTGGTTCAGTTCGATAGTTGTAGACTGGAATTTCTTTTTTATTCATATTTTATCCACTGATTTGAGATCTATCACCCTACCCTTGTGTCCCTACCACTTTTAAATGTAAGCTATTCATAAAATAAAGCATGTGTTTCTATAATGGCTTCATGATGTCAGTATTGTTGCAATGTGACAGTATTGACAGTTTACATTTTGTTAAACAGTTTGGACTGATATTGCTTTTTACAATCAACATGTTAATAAAAATCAAATTGCCTATGAATGAGTGCCAGTGTGTCTGTGTATGAGTGTGAAAGCTAGAGAGAGATATCATCCCACAACACTACCACAGCTACAGCATTTACTGGCACCTGAGGCCGTACTTACTCGTTTACAGGGAGGAAGGCAGGTTAATGAAAAACTATTGATTCTTCCTCTGTATCCCAGGAGACGAGGGAAAGTAACACTAATACTTCCGAACTTTGCTTTTCTCTTCTTTTGACACACCGGCCATTCAGTGGCCACATCGGCTCTTTAAATACGAGGAGATTACAGAGAGGGAATCTGTGTGAGCGGTGATGCCATCAGTGGCATTTAGCGAGAGAATAAAGCAAGGACAATGAAGGTGATGGGAAATAGAGGAAGCGGTCAACCTTGTCCCAACTCTGCTCCCGTCTTTCAGAGAAACAGAAAAGGACAGACAGAGAACGATATTGGGGTCCTTTAGTCAAAGCCCTTTAAAGTCTCATTTTACTCTGTTTCAATCTCGAGCAGCAATTCATGGAGAACAAGTATAGATCAGATCAATGTAGCATAAGAGCAAATGCACAACAAACATCACTACAGAAGTTTATTATACATATATATGTATATATACAGTATATATATTTATATATATAATAGTATCCCACAGATTTTTTTCCAGTTAAAGATCAGCTGTAGAATGTTTTCAGAGGTTCCTGTAGGACCTTTGTCAAATTTGACAAAATAATCCAGATGACGTCCTCAGTGTAATTTCAATATGGGCTTGGAAAAAAGGTCACTCTTTTTCTGATCTCTTGCAATATTAAATTGTTGGAATAGGGGTTAAAGGTACAAAAAACAATATCAGTTTGTCTCTGTTGAATGAACTGCAGAGTATTGCTTGGTCTATGGACAATCTGATACTGTACCTTCATCATCCAAGGCTAAATCCAAGATATACTCACACTCACTTTCTCAGATTGGTCCCTATACATGTGATAACCGCAATCTTGCAGGTTCATTGCATGTCGCCCTGTGTGAAATGGGTCTAATAAAATCTATGCTGCAATCTCTGTTGGACAGTCCGATTGTGCGATGAATACACTGTTGATTGCAGAGCTTTATTGTAAAAAGGATAAGATAACTTGTACCATCAGTCTGCACTGGTCACTGTATTCAGAAAGGCCTCGCACCGCGTTACATCAGACACTGTGTAGCATGTCTCACATTACAGGGGGTGAAACCTACCAACAGCTTCAAGTCTGACAACTTGAAAGTACAACATGCATGAGGTGCGAGCTCCTCCAACCTCCACCTCCCTCTACCACCGCCATGTGTGGTCTCTCTGGAGCCCGGAGTTCTTGCTGTGGGCCCATACTGGGAGTCAGTGAGGAGAGAAATCGTCACCCATCAGAGATCAAACTAAATCAGTAACTGTCTGGAAAACTTAACCATGATTCTTTTGATCCTCCCTTGTTAGTTGCTTTTTACTAACAAAAAAAGTAAGTGAAAAATCTGACTGTAGATAACAGTGAAATAAAAATGTATTTATTCATCTAGGTACTTTGATCAACCAATGGTAATGTTACGATGTTACACTCAGTCATTGATGGAATCACTAAGCCTGACATCCCTACACTCATACTTGCTGTCTTTGAACTGACCATTATATATTTTATTTATATTACTGTCAGAATTAAGTAATCATCCAAGGAAGCACTTACAGCAGCATTCCTGATAGGTCAAGAATAAAAGTCTGTATGCAGTATAGAAAATTGTTGATGGAAAGCAAAAGACAGCACCAAAGGTTTCCTCATTAGTGCTACTTCAAACCTTTACCACACCATTCTTACAATACATGTGCTTTGGGTCTGCCTGTAAATCACCTCACACTCTGTAGTAATTCTGTTTGTTATGAGGCAATGACATACAGACAGAGGCAGGAAAGTAAAAGGAGGAATTCCAACAAACACCCTTCCAACCACCTCCAAAAAGACACACCTCTCATTGTTTCAGTGGGGCAAGACAGCAGGAAGTCCTGATCTTTGGTTTATTAAAAGTGGCCTTGTATCTTATCTATGAGGCAGGCCAGTTATGCCAATTAACATTCCAGTACAGTGCTTCTGTAGCCTGAGAACAGGAGGCTAAAAAACTCTCTCTCACACACACACACACACACACACACACACGGATTAAAAAAACACGCGTGTACAGTACCTCCTCAAATTTCCACCAGTCTAGTACAGTACTGGTATATATGCTTGAGCACACATGCTGCAATAACTTCTTATCTTATTATGCCAAAGTACTGTGATAAATAAAAAGTTTTAAACACACACATCCACACAAACCGGGGTTGTTGTGAGACATGAAAGCACACAGTGTTCAGCTCACAGAAGAAAGTGGTACTTGGCTTTCAAATATACAATAAAAAGAAGCATGAAGGTACTGTAGCGGGCTGTTTCTGGAGACGCTATGGGCAGAGTCAGCACTGAGAGATTTATTCTGGCCTGGCTTCACTGGCCCGCTCCGTTCACGAAGAAACAGTGAAAAAGAGAAACAGATGGAGCTAGGCCTATTGGTACAAGATTGAAAAGAGGTTTCCAGCCCAAGAAAAAAAACAACATATTCATTCACACACTTTGTGAATTTATGCACCACATTCCTCACGCACAAAATGAAGTATGTTGCTGACCAATACTGTGATACTGTACGTTTTATCAAATAATAGTAAGTTGATCTGTCTGATATGCTTCTCTAATGTGATGTGTTAAATGTTATTTGTATTTACAGACAGTTAGTTCACGTTCACAGTTCTCATTAGCATAGTTTACATCAGGTGGAGCTTTCAGATCATTTACATAAAAAGCAGCAGTTTTTAGCAAAAAATTCTTATAAATCCAGCACAGGTGGTAAAGGTACACAAATACTTAAGTAAAGTGCAAGTACTTGCCTTAAAAAAAGTACTCCGCTACAAGAACCACTTAAAATTCTTTACTCAAGTTCAAGTAGTCGCAGATGCTTTAAAATGTAGAGTGTTCCCAAGAGCAGCGTGGCCTCAGTAGCTGTGAAATGGAAAAAGTGTGGAACCACCAGGATTCAGGCATAGACTGAGTGAACAGACAAGAAGGACACGAGTCAGGGAGGTGACCAGCAACCCAGTGATGTTGTGAACTGCGTTATCACTTGAACTGGTTTGAATGGGGATCTTTATTCCTTAGGTATGTCATATATCACTTAGCACTTTCAAGTGCCCTGGCCACAGTAACACTTTGTGTGCACACATCTCATACAGTTGCAATGTTTTCTTTCCCTCTTTTAACAACGAATAAATTAGTCTTCTCACACTGATGTAAAACAGTGACGAGCTCAAGTCAGTTGGGAGGCAACCAAAAGAAAGCAACTTCCCTCATTGCAGCTGAATATGAACAAAGTGATTCTATTAATACAGAGGCACTGTACATTCCCAGTTTCTCTCCTTCGGCACTTAAGAAGGCGAGGCTTTGTTCAGTGTGCTCATGTATCATTTTTGTAATTTTGTAATGACAGCTGAGATGAAAACTGCAGTATTAAAGCAGAAGTAGCAGGTCTCTGCAGGACTGTTTAGTGAATTCATACAAAGTGAAGACTATGCAGTCAAAATAAGTTTCTGGCTTTATAGCGTTACATATTAAAGGATCAGTTTAAAATTGAAACCTGATCCCACATATTATTACAAAAACATGAAGAAGCTGAGCGGTTTTGATCTTCATGTCTGTAAGTTATTGTTGAGACTAGATGTCTTTTGTTTGAATGATAAAGTTTCTAAGATGGGAGTTCCCAAACATTGTTGTCCAACTACTGTATGTCTGCCCTACCCACTGCTAATTACCTGGAATAGATATGTTCAGTCAATCTGAAGCTGGACCTGATTTGGAAGACATCACAAATAATGAATCAATACACTGGATTGTGAATCACAACCAGCAATATGTATTTTCATATATGTATTTTGATATTCTGCATTCTCACTGCCAATAAGAGGCCACGAAACTACGGAGAATAGACTAGTATCTGAAAGAACTTTGCATGCTACTTGCTGTGCACCTTAATGGAAGTCTAAACTGTATTATATTTGGTGATAATGCATTGAGCTCTATATGAAACACCATATCCCATATCTCCAAATCCCCCTCCCACCCATCAGTGTTTAGAGGTTGTGAGTGTTCGGTCCCCGTCAGTGAGGCGTGAAGGACAGGCAGTCGTACACACTACACAGGAGATCCCCAGATTAGTCATGCTTGCTGGGTTTCTGCTGCTGCCACCCTCAGCTGCAGCACCGCCACGCATCCAAATACAGTCTCAAAACACCACAGCAAGGGCAACAGCATCATATGCATTCACTGCAAATAAACAGCAAGCTTTGACACAGTGTGTGGTCGCCACTAAATATTATTGTAAATAACAAAACCATGTGTATGAACCATATCAATATTTCATTGGGAGCATGTAAATGTAAAAGTGCCATATGAGAACACACACCCCGCAAAAGGTCACAGAATGTTTTGTATTTTCTCACAATATTATTTGCATTTCCCCAGTTCCATAGGAATAGTGTGTACATTCTTTCAAAGAGAGATGATCTGACACCTTAGATTATGCAGTCATTGTTCATAACTAATAAACACAGTATACAACGACTAACTGTGTAGCTTTTCTTTCTAGACATGTGCACTGAGCTACTGTATTGTTGTAGACATGGTTATTTCAAATGTATCCTTCTGTAGAAATAGTTAGTAGCTATACTGTAGCTATTCTTTACTGCTTCTTTACACTGTACCTGTAACTCCTACACATAGGCTCTAGAAGTTAGTGCTACACCCACTAATATGTATACACAGACACACATTAATACATAGCACTTCAAAATAACACTGCTCAGCCTTTCTGTACAGATCACAGGGAATGCAAAATGTATTGCAAGACAACGCAAAACATTACAAGAGAACACAAAATGTAATGTGATGTCAATGATTTTTAAGGGGAAGGGAAATTTCAAGCCTTTGTAAAATTCCAACTGTGACTCAATCTGAATCTGACTGTTATTTTTATCATAGTTGCATTTTTAGCTGCACTAGCAGTGAGACTCTGTGAATGAATAGTGAATGTTGGTCTGTCAGTCCACCACTTTGATCCAGCCTGAAACATCTTAACAACTTCTGGATGAGCTGTGGGGAAATTGTATATACCCATCTCCAAAGGAGGCAGCCTGCTGACTTTTGTGAGCCCGTAGAGGATTAATGGCACAAAATAACATATATCTGTGGTCTCCTGATGAATCATGACTTAAGTGAAATTACATCCCCCAATTAACACTCATAACAAAGATGGCTGACAGACTAAAGACTCCAAGTCCAGTTGTATTTCTGCCAGAATGGGCAGTGTCCACTATAACACTGTCTACCCTGACCAAAACCCAAACAAAAAACCCAGACTAAAGACCACCAATCCAAACTTTTCATATGAAAACTAAACAAAAAACCAAAGAGCAAACACTATAATACAATAAACTATTGTGTGGCGATGTTACAAAGAGCCCTCCAGGTGGCTCAGTTGGTAGGACAGTCATCTACAGGGTTTGGTTTGTTTCCCAGTCCCCTGGACAAGACATTGAGCTCTGCACCTTGATGTCTTGAGGGCACTGCCTGTTTACAAGAACTTTACAATGGGGAATAATAGAGTACCAAAAATTATCATTATTTTTTAACACAACATCAACAGCTTTTCCTCCACAAAGCAAAGGAGCTAAGTGCACGTTGCATCTGCACTATTCTTTAGAATGTAATTATTACTGAGAGCAGCTGTAAACATATATCTCTATGCTATATAAACAGGTCCTCTGAAATTGGGCACTTGGTCCCAAAGCTTTTCTATAACCGTACTCATGTGGCACAGTGACAGAATAGGAGTATATTTATAGTGGCAGGTTGACTGTACAGCAAATACCCAGGAAATTTGGTTCAGCATCACGACTGAAGCAAAACACATTCATGTCTGGAGCCTCTGCAAATATGAGCTTTACAACAGACCCACGTCCAGTTCCAGCTTTTTTTTTCCAAAATTAAAAGGTTTTTTTTTTAAAGGAAGCTGAAACTTTGCTGCATATGAAACAGCAACTCATTACTGTAGAAAATGCAGACAGAAGGAACGTGAATTCTTTATCATTACAACCTGTTAAGTCCTTAAAACATTGTTTATTCAACAGAGGACTGGAGATGACTCCATGGCTCAAAACCCATTTTATCCTGTCTCAACCAATTCATGGGGCTACATCTGGTCATAAAAAAGCTCTTCTCACTTGGCGTACATTAACTTATTAGAGTTGTTTTCTTTGGCCCATTAATATGCTCTCAGTGCATAAAATGATAAACAGCAACCTCGGGCTCATTCTGACACTGAATGAATCAAAGTGAGTAATAAACAATATCTGAACACTTCCTGAAGCTGAGGGACTAGATGACAAGAAATCATTTCAAAGCTGACATGGCCTAAATGTCACTTGGGGTAGCAATTCTCTAGTGGAATTGTTCTTATTAATCAAATTAATGTGGAAGATGCAGAGAAGGCACCAAAACAAAATGAATGAGTGCGTATATGCACTATAAAAAGTATGATTAACTTTAATAAATTCTCTTCTACAACAGGCCATCGCAGTTCACTGGGCTGTGGGCCAGCAGTGCCTCTTACTACAAATGAAAACAAAACACCAGCATCTAAAATGTGTCAGTGAGCGAGAGAGAGAGAAACAGAGGGAAAGAGGAAATATAGTGCATTAGTGAGAAGCCTGCTGAGATCATGGTGATGGGCCTGTTGGCCCTTAGAGACGGTCTGTGTGACTACTGGCTGAGGTTGCCTTATTAAAAATCCTCCTCTGCTCATTCAACACTGCAGTCAGGAAAAGTCAATTCTAAACTTTTTGGAATAATTTTCATTTTCATTCCACTGAAGTGCAGGACGGAGCTGAGCCAACTAATAATGTATCCCATTTGGTGAACACATACATAGTATAAACATGTATAACCCCAGTGAGAACTGGAAGTTGGTGAAAGAGATTTCTGCTTTACATTTCTAGAGATTCACATTGATGCAACTGCTCAGTAGTGTTGTGTTGAGTGAGGGATGGAAGGAAAGACTACTACTCTAATGCTCTTTATTATTTCTCATGTACAGGCAAACGTCTATATCCTTATACATACACACATCTTATAAAAATCCCCATTCACAGTGCATTTACACTGTGGTTGCTTTTCCCCCCAGTGAAGGAGTCAAAGCCAGAAAAAGAACATTCAGTGAAAATATTTTAGTGACTCACCACGCCGAAGGCAGAAGGATCTGTACAGAAACTCAATACATTTGTTGCTAATCATGGCTTTGAAAAGTTGCTAAAGGGGTCTGAAAAATTGCTAAATCTAGTGACACTGGAGGTAAACTGGCAAAACTGCATGGTGGAAAGTCAAGTGACCACACACTCCACTGCTTAAATAGAGAGAGAGAGTCACAAAGTCACTTGTTTATTGGGAGTGTAGATATGGAGAAGTAGAAAATGTTCACTGTAAATAGGTTTACAGTAAGTTTTAACCAGGTGCTTAAATGCTTAAAATGGTTGTCTGAAACAAACAAGTAGTTGTCAAAATAGTTGATTCAATTTCTATCAATTAAATGATCACTGCAGCTCTGTTAATATTACTGTTTTAACTTTGCACTAAACAAAACATTCATTCATTATTTTAAGTAGCTTTTATGTCATGTAACATGACACACATAGCTGATAACCATCATCCATTCATTCAACTAAATCCTGCAGTGTAATATATTAGAAGACTTCATTCAGTGGTCTAATAGCTTAATATAGTAGTTTTAAGATGAGCTTCCATATTACATCTGAACCTACACTGAAGAATTACCAACGTAAAAATTGGTAAAACTGTCGTCTACAGTACGTCACACATGTTATGTACAAGTTACATTCCTACATTTCTGAAGTTCAATAAAAATACCAATAAAATGTAAAATTAGCAGTTTAAACCACAGAGCTTACATTTGCAGAGGTCATATAAGTCCACACACGGCATGCACACTTGGTGACAGTCAGCTATAATTGGCCCCTTTGCCAGTAGATTAATATGCATTTCCACACTTTTAAAACAGTCTTTCTTAGAGGGGCTCTAGAGAGTTAATTAAACCGATGCCATTTTGGAGGGCCGAGGATTTAGGGATAAAATGACCTTGATTTGTGATGTGGGGCTTCTGGATGAATAACTGCACTGTCCTGATGTGTCAGTGCACTTGACCTTCTCTGACTGGCATTTACTCTCTACAGTACATGGATTACAGGCTGAACCTGTTGTACATAGACACAGGCTGAGCTGAACATTATACATATACATATATATATTACTGAGAAAGGTCAACCCATGAGTGTTTACATGGTACTTAAGAAGAAAAAGAAAGAGCAGCTCTGTGTTGGTTAAAAGTAACAGAGACAGTAAGAGGTTAAAGTTCAGCATTGCAGCACTGCAATATTTGTTGCTGTAATGTAAAAGTAGTGAGAGCTATCTAACCTGAAGTAACAAAGCAGTATGCTGCTTAAAACAAATATAGACAAAAGAAAGCAATAGCTCTATTTGATGTCTTAGAGATACAGAGGATGTTGCTAAACATTACCCATCAAAGATTACACTGAATAACACTCATATTCCAATAAATTCAATTAGTATTTAATATTATATCTCAACAAGTCTTCAGAAAGGAATAAAAGCTGCTTAAATAAGTAATGTGCACAGGCTCCAATTCAAAGTTCTCAAACATCATCCACTGAATGACTCCTGGATAAAATTAAGGGTGCTTCAGGAGCCACTGAGTATGTGTCCGTGATCTGACCTCTCTTAAAGCCAATCTGCTGTAAAAACTCAGTCCACAGATGGCCACTTATCCCCACCTTGTTGAATCATAAAGGAAGAATTTTGAGGACTTTAGAGAAGTACAAAATGAAATACGAAATGACTAAATCAAACTAACTAAATTTGTGCTTTCAGCCGTATGCTTAAAAACACTAGCACGAAGTGAAGCAATAATTGAATCACTCCGTGGTTCTGTCCCATCAACCCTGCCTCTCAGGGGCATAGTGGAGGCACCAGGTCAGAGTCACAGCCTGATTCCCCTCCCAGTGCTGCTGTCACCAATTTGCGTGAATGTTTTGCAAGTCTTTAAATCTCCACCTCATGTCAAACCTGAAAGCTGATATCTCATCTGAGGCTGAGCCATAACTCCTGACTGAGGTGCACAGATGAAGCTCTGGTGATGTACTGCTCCCCTGAGAACAGCCAGAGCAGTAGCTCAGTCCCCTTAAACAAAATGTACAAGGCCAAGACAGAAACAAAACATGACATGGAGCTGGCATCCACTTGTTCATTAGCCAAACTACGCAAATAGCTGGCTTTAGATGTCAGAAACAAGATTAACTTCGGTAGCAAGAAGAAACAGCATACTGTAGCAACTTCTAGTAAATCACCGGCTTAAGAGAATCCGCTTGCCAAAGTGACCAAGGACCAAAGAAAAGGACGATTTTTTTTTCTTTTTTTTTTAACAGTGCTTCCACAAATAGGTTCAACTTCAGTTTATAGCTCCCGGGCAACCAACATCAAGGCCTGGATTGTCTTTCAGGTGGCAACAAAATGTTCATCTACCTCTTAAAATACAAACATCAGTACTTTGGAAGACAGTGAAAGCAAAGGCAACACAAGAAAGTTGTTCAAGTGTTGAAAGATCTTGGACACGCATGCCAGTTATTTAGAATACAAATGGGAATTTACCAGTGGAGATTGTTCCCATTGCTTGAAACTGTTTTGTGGCTTTAAATGGAGACCTAATAGCTATCAGTACTTTTAACATATTGAAGAGAGTCGTATTTGAGAATGAGGTGGGAACACAGTGTTTTGAGGGAATCGGCTGTTAAATGCCTGGAAACAATCATCATGTATAATACACCTGTTTGAAAAGAGGCTGAACTCACCTTTGGTTCAGGAGAAAGACCCATACAAGTACCAGGGCAGGCCAAAGCCACAACGCTTGAAATGCTGCCCCTGACAAAGTGAAGACACAGGAGTTTCATGTTAGTATTCACTCTCTTGCTGGTCCTGTTTTAATAATTGCAAAGTAAGAGGCAGCACAAAGTAGGCAGGTGACTATGCTGCAGGTGGAACAGCAAGCTCGGCCCTGTGTGGTGCATAACGCCAAAAAACAAAAGTAAAACTTAAATAAACAAACAAACAACATAATTACTGTAGTTACATGTGTAACATGTGCTGTACATAGACATGAGAGCGGTATCTGCCTTTTCTATTGGCAAAAAATGAATGAGTGCATTTCCCAAAATGTTGAATTAGTCATTTGAATGGAGGACATAACCAGCTGTCTCAATCTATGCATACATGTGTGTTTGTACAATGACAGAGTTTTATTTTTTTGGTTGTTTGGTTGTTTGAAGAGCAGCAGAACCTGGTTTACATTTTTAGTGTGCATGCCAGAATCACTATGGAGATTACCACGCCACTTGCAACGATGCACAAGAACAAAGCAACAGTTATAAAAGCAAGATAAGCTGAAATATCTATCCAATTAGATATTACTGTTACACTAGTTTTCTTCTAAACTAAATTAAACAAGTCAGGATCAATAGAGCAATACAGCTGTATTGTGATTCTGTAATCCCACTGAACAGTTCAGTCAGATCAGTGATTTTGCACTTTGTACCAAATTGGAGAGACCAGCTATTATTAAGACTTTAAAGAGAGATTTATGGAAGAGGGGGCCACCTTCCTATAACATATTTGAATTACAAATCATTTTAATTATCATTCTCGTAGGAGCTACCCATTGCCTCAACATTTTGCTCAGAGTCAGAGTAAAAGTAAAAAGACACGGTGACACAGGTTTTACTGCACATTTTACAGACGGATATTCCGCTGACTAAACCTTTTCCAGACAATTTCCCTGGACAGATAGATTACATAATAAAAATAACAGAACAATAACATCAACATATTGACTTTCTGTGGTTAAGAAGAAGAAAAATCCACCATATGGGAGTTTGACAGTACTGACTAATGGCTATCAGTTTACAATTTACAAGACACTGATTGACTGTATCAGTCTGCCTTTAGTCGGAGTAGAAAGGCTGCTGGAGAACTGCCTGAATAAAAGTTTCATGAGGGCAGCAGCGTGGTGGTCAGGGGGCAAGATCACGACAAGATACTGACAGAGAGCATACAGGACCACCAGCTGACATGATGTAGCCCTCCATCCTTTCTCCCTCTCTCCTCAGTCTGAGCTATTTAATTTACTCCCGAGCCCACGCCCTAACTGTGTTAGGGAAGCGGTACAGCTAACGTGTGAAAGATTGCAATTACAGAGAATCCAGGGATGCCAGATGTTGCAGATATCCACAATATTGAAAGAAAAGACTACTGTGGCCCTGAGAACTTACCCAACTCCAACTGAACAAAACACAAACATTAAGACTAAACACAATCAAATGTAGTAACCTCACATTTTCAACCGACCGACACACATCAGAGAAAACACTACTGTAGAAACCACAGCCAAATCCAGAAACAACCTCTAACACATTGGTGCACTTTATATTCTTACCCTATTTAGTTGTGTTCTCTAAATTTGCAGTGAATTATTACTGTGTCAAATTACTTTGTGCTTTTACTGCATTTCATTATGCTAGATTTTGTTAAATTGGGTTTCTCAGCTTGGCTTTTTTATTTATATTCATATTTCTTCCTACATGTATTTGTCAAATCGATGCAGTTTTGCTCCTTATTTGCTTGTGTTGTGTAAACGGGCACATGTTGTCTTTGGCTGCATCAAACTGAGCTCTCAGGGCCACTGGACAATACAGATAAGATTTCTAATAATCATAAGAGATATTTTTTACGTCATCTAACACAACTATTCTTAAAGTTAGTTTCTCTCTTTGTAATGTCTACAAAGACATTTTTTGGTGCAATGCAGAGGAAGAAAATCATATTTTCAACAAACAGCAAAAACCTGTCTAGTTGAGAAGGTGACAACATTTACAATTCGTAGGAAGCCTGCAAAGGCAAACTGACAGGAGTGCTTGCAGGTGGCGGACTCGTTCACTGGTATTGCTCATTCTGTGGGATCTTTTATGAGCCACCATTACAGCTGAAGGATGTTTTTGTTGCCGGTGTTTTGTTTCTTATAAAGGGTGTGATTCAATGCTTTATCAAAAGAACAAAAATTTGTTCTACAGTGCAAGCAAACGCAGATTTAAACGTCCTTTTCGAGAGCCCCGAGGGACAGATTAGTTACAAACAACAGTATCTTACAAAATAGATCCAGCAATCAGCAGCAGCACTGGGCTGAGTCATAATTTATTACTTGCACATGCGGCACAGTAGCGCCTGTTGTGTGAGACTCAACACCGGGCATCCGACTCAAAATAGATGAAACTAGAGCTGGGAAAACGATCACATTACAGCATTGTTGGGTTTCTATGAAAGCACATGACATGTTTGACTGTAGCTCTGTGGTGTTTAATGGTGGGGAGGGTTTTCTTTTTGTTGTCAGAGGAGCACTGTCTGATTCTCATTTTTTATTGCCCTGGAATCACTGCCTTCTGCCGACACAAAGAAACAGCTTGCTGTCAAAACAGCTTGCTACCAGCCTTCATGTCATCTGTAACCACATGAGTATTACAAGGTCCTCGTAGTGCTCTGATTTTAATGAGCAAGAATACATCCACACGCAAGCTTTGATTTAAGACAAGAGTGGAAAACATTATTCTGTTTTAACAGACTTGAAGCGGTCAACAAAACTTGCCCCTGCTGCCGTTTTTTTTTTCTCTATTTCTCTCTCTGTCTCTTTCTTTCTCAGACACACATACCCATGCACACATACAATAGTCAGGGGCGAGCAGCTTCCATAAATAGAATGGAAAGTAGGCAAGCGGCTGCTGGGAGTGGCTTTTACTGTGAATATGATCGATTAAAAAGCAATTTGCTCCTCCACTCAGGCCCTGCACTCCTAAATGACAGCCCCCCCCCCCCACACACACACACACGCACAGTCCAGGTGGAGCTCTGAGGGGTCGGAGGAGCCTGGCTGCCCCTCCATCTCTACTACACACAAACACACAAACACACAGACACACAGAAGCTAAAGTCCAAGCCTCGGTCACGGTCTGCCGGGCACCTGGAAAGCGACCGAGAAGAAACATCCCTCCAGCCCCTGCTGGTCTGATAGAAATTCTAGACTCTGTTCTAACATTTATTTGAGTATTAGAGGAAGCTGAAATAGAGATGAGAGGACACTTAAAACAAACAGGAACAGGACTCTGCACAGCTCAACGTGGACGAGGCAGGAATTTAATTCAGTATTCTGTGTCACTGGACCAAACTTTCTAGAAACTTTAGCCACAGCTTCGATATGGCAACGCAGAAGTCAAATCGTATGTTGAGCTATTCATGCATCATCCTTCGTCTGTTAGTTTGAACTTCAGAAGGAAAACTAATATGTCAAACATTGAATAATGCAAGGCTTCTACAAACTCCTCCACTGCGTGCTTCTGTGTGAACACAATATATTGTAAATAGAGTAAATATGATTTCAATATGATTGGTACTCACAGCTACAAAAATGGTCCCTATAGTATATGACTGAACTCACTCACTGGACAACTTGTGAAAGGCAGTTGCCCCTTTTTTATTTTGATCAGTTTGACAGGTATGGCCAAGACTCTTTGTAGATGCTGGTAGTTTCAGATCAAGATCCATCCAAAAACATATCACTGGCTGAGCTAAAAAATAAACACTATTTTGAGTATCTGCTCTGTTACCATAGGAACACACAGGTACTAAGTGACGGTGGTAGTAGTAACTGTACACACTTACAAACACAATTCCTGATATGTCACTTGAAACATGACTCCATCAGGTCATAGACAGAGAAAGAGGTCAAGTTTAATGTGTTACAGGGCAAATAAAAGACAAAAAAATTACTTGACAGAATTTGTTATGCTTTTGTCTTCCTAGAATACACAGTCACAGGATTAAACGTGCAGCATATCTACTTTTCTAACCTTTCAGCAAAAACCACCCCTGATTATCTTCACTGTCAGCAGCTATATACCGGCTTCAGAGCACTTCACAGCTTGGCTATGAACCTCTTCAGACTTAGAGGCTGGAGGTTAAGTGATACTGACAGATGACGTAAAATGAAAGTCATTTGCAGGGAGATCTGGCGTCTTTATCAATGACAGTACTCCTCACACACCCTGACAGAAAGGAGCGAGTTAACAGATGTGATTCTGTCCAGACGGCTCATGATCCCACATGCGGTGTCAAATGTTAATTGCTAAATTAAATAACAAATCTGAATATTATGTAAATCAACACACAAATATAGAGAAGTAATAAATTTATATTTATTTATTATATAATAACATATAATTTTGCACAACAATATATGTTTATATACAACTGTGTATAATTTTAAGTCTATAAATGAGGCCCCAGAACTTCATGTGATCAATAATCTACAGGCTACCAGGTGTTTACTGCCAGGAATCGAACACAGTAACTGATGTCTTCAGTCAATGATTCAATGACCTTGAATGGTATATTCAAGATCCCCTGAGTTCACTGTTAATGGGATCAAGGGATAGTGGGGGAGGGGGGAGAATAGTATAGTGGATAGAGATAGTGGAGGGAGTCTTACTGGATTTCAGTTAAGCGAAATGACCAGAACTAAAGCCCCTCTGGGGCAAAACAAAAACCATCTGAACTGTTGTTGCCCTGTCTTTGCACTCAAAGAGATGTTCTATATGTTAATACTAAAGCACATTTTCTTAAACTCACCTTGATAGAATTGATTTTCCTTAAAAATAATTGAGCTGGGACATAATGGAAACTAGTAAAAGTGCCTCAAAGGCTGGATTTAATGTTTGAAGTGAAAAAGTTTTGGGCATGATTCTATTTAGTGTAGCAATGGCTCTATGTAGACTGCAGATTCAATCTTCAAACATTGGAACAGATTTAATACAGGTACATCAATGTTTGACTTTATGACCTATTGTCTCCATCACCATCTCCAGACATAAAATATTCATTTATCTTGAGCGCACAGATTAATAAGGAGCTTATTGCTCCTGCTTCAGAAAATCCTCAAAACACTCATTTCATTTTTCTCTTCTTATAATAACATCGTTCTTTTTGCATAATTTCCTAACTCAAGGGATTCACAAATCCCAACACATGATAAAAAAATCTTCAATACAGCGTTGTCAGTCCAACAAATAAGGTTTTTTTTTTCTTTTCTAAATCAATCCAGCAGCCGCTGAATAGAAAGTCCTGTCAGGGTCTAACCTCCAATTTCACCTCTGATAGTTTGTAGAAATGGATGCAGCCAGAGAGAAATGTCCATAGACACTAGCAATTGATATAGCATTAAAAGCAACAGTCTCTCATTATGGCTTATGGATTAGCCAGTCGAAACTCTCCCACACACATAAGCACATACAGTTTTTTCTGGCACAAGCAACGTGTCAAACAATAGTTGCCAAGTCTGCTGCCTGCAACAAAAGATGGAAAAAATTAGAGAAATGGAAATGGTGATTCAATGCTGTTATGAAAACTGGAACACAGCGTGCTATGACAGAGTGAAAACCCATTCAGACGGACTTAATGCACCATGGAAGTTCTACCCTGCCCCAACCCCTAACTGCAGCACTCACAAATGCAAAGAAGAATCCACTGTATTGTCCCCAGGTTTTGTACACACACATACACCCTCTCACAAGCACCCATCCCCTCTCCCAGTCTGTCTGGCTTCCTGCATTTTAGATTCAATATTTAATTGCCATGTCACCTCTGCTGATTGGAATTTGTTTAAGTTTTAAGTTAAGTTTAAACAGTCAGACACAGCTGTCACTAAAGAGTTAAAGAGTTGAAAAAATATGCAAATTATGAGCAGAAAGATGAGGTGAAATCAGCCATAGCTCTCTACTAACTTCCCTTACAAAATCTATACTATTCACAAAAGAGAATCACGCAGATTTTTTAAATGACACAAAACGCTCTACAACTCAATATCATGTCCCGAATGCTTTGCACACTGAATGCATTTCTGTCCATTTACAGTGTATCCTCAGTGCTATTTCATCTCTCCTTTCACAATGAAGTTACCCCATATTGAATTCTTCCAATAGAAAGTGCAAGTTCAGACATTTCTGACATTAATTGAAACCTTCAGCCATATATCTGAGTCTGGAGCCCATCCAGGAGCGGTAAATACCTGTGCAGAGGCAGCAGCACTGCAGCGCTACAGAGCAGATTGGTATTCAGAGTGGCAGTTTCCAAAGTTGAAGCTGCATAAATAGCCCGAACTATTACATAAAGGTACACAGACCACACTGTGCCCAATCATATCAGGTCTGGATTGCAGCAGGTGGATAAACTAACAAAGGCTGCTCTGCTTATCAAATCACATAATTATATGTTTTTTAGTATTATTAGTCATTGTGGAGGAGGACAGGACGAAACCCTGTCGAGATGGAAGGATAAAGAGAAGACAATAAGAGAGCAGGAACAGAAAGATGGCAGAGGTAGACAGAAAATGGGCCAAGCAGCTCCAACTGAGCTGTGAAGTTTTAGTCTTTTATTGGTGACTTCCTTTGCCAGGGAAGCAAAACAAGCCAAAGTATAAAATAATGTACTGTGGATGAAGTCTCCTGGTGGCTGTCAAACCTTTTTGGAAATCATAAAACACTGTTCAGATAATGAGTCTCACAAGTCTGGATAAAGGCCCACATACATCCAATTTAAATGGTGTCTCCTGCCTACCAGGACAGATTCCAAAATGAGAGGGTGGGAGGAGAAGATATGGTGATGAAAATGGGAACAGTGGAGAAACAAAGATGGGACAAGATAAGAAACCACAAGAAGGACAGAAAGCAATAACAGAAGTGTTACTGGGGATTTGGAGAGCAGTAGTGGAAGTCCACATCTAATGGTTCCCCCTCGTGAGAGAGTTTTGTGACAGACTGTCCGTGCCGCTGTCAAACACCGTCAACACTCTCGTTCTCTCTGGAAACACGAGTTGTGATTGTTTATCTATCTAAATCCTGCAGGACTGTTCACTCATTGTAGAAGCAGACAAAGCACACATTCAAAACTAATCTGTTGTACCATTAAATACTGCAACTATGTGTCATGCTAGAATGGCTTTAGACAAATAAACAGTTCTTAACATGGTCGGATGTTTAAAGCTGAAAAAAGATTTTTCTGTACTGATTTATTACTTATCAACAGATGTATTCTAAACAGATACAGATATATCTAATAAAGGGTAACAACAGCTTCCCCTCATGCAGTGAGCATTAGCATTTTAATTGACACCTACTGTCAGTGACGGATGTCTATGCGCAATGCAGCGGCTGAGTACACAATACACAATAGAAGGCCATAAATGGGTTTTTTTTTTCTACCCTGCTGGTAGCCACATGGTTCTGCTGCTGTTAGCTGGCTGATTTGAGGTATATAACTCATTTAAGCTCACCTACTCATGCCGCAGCAACAGGTGGCACATATGGTGACAGTAGTAAATAACTAGTTGCTTTTGGACTCAGGTTTAGGACAATGATTCATCCATGAACGAAGCAAAAGCAGAATACCAGAGTTAACATAAACTGACATTTTCTAACTCACAAATAACAAAACTGACATCATTTAGGTGTCCAGGGTTATACATGTATATGTATGGCTAAGAAGTGAATTGTTCATTTGCTTGTAAACCTACAGCTCCAACTGAGATGACACGAGCAAACACTCGGCTGTGGCAAATTTATCTCCAACTTATTTTCTTCAGGCTTTTAAACAACGGGGAAGCAGAACAAAAGTCTTTCATGTGTGACATACAGTACAGTAAAGCAGACTTAGCCTTGGGAAAAAAATGCCTCCATTTACTTCAGAAAAAAGGGGATAAAATGCAGCCCGCACCATTTAATCTATGATACAGAGTAAATTAATGGGTGCTGACAAGCTCAATAATTTTTCACAGGCAACAGATAACGGGTATAATTATCAGCCATGGAATTAAATAGTCAGTGGAGAGACAGTGGGCACTTACACTGTGTGTGTGTGTGTGTGTGTGTACATGCACATGTGTGAGTGTGTGTATGTTCAATATCGTCTGCGGGCCAAAGCCGGGTTCCCTTAATGGCGGACCTTGAGTGTTAATGTGATATTGTTTGGTTTATTACAGTCCAGTGCCTGCCAGGACCCTGACTACAGAGAGCTGATTTCATGCCAGCTCTCACTCCATTTCTCTTTTGCTGCCTGCACTGCTGGACAGAAATATATATTACATCTACATCTTTCTCCTAAAGCAACTGTATTGCCAGAGAATAGCGGCTCAGCCGTAGCCACGTTCTGAAAGGAGATGAGGAGCCTGCATTGAATGCCTCAGTGTGATGAACTGACCATTTACACTACTGCGTTATGATCAGTCAGTTAAGGCAGCGGTAATCAATGACTGCTCATTGCAAGGCCATGCTGATGACTTTTAAACAGCTTTTACGTGGGAGAGATTCACAAAAAAGGAAGACAGAGGAAGATACAAAGTATAAGAGAGCTAAGCATCACAACAAGCCTGTGTATTGTCTGTGGCACATGCCTGACTTCATTAGGGACTTGCACGCTGGCTCACACACCGTCCAATAAGCTGAGGCCATAAACAACACAGAAAAAAAATTGACTGTTTCTGAAACTAAGAGCCTACCAGGGCACTCACACAGGAAAACATACTACCTCTACAGATATCTTGTGTTAACTGTCTCTCTCTCTCTCTCTCTTTCCCTCTCTGTGTATCGTTTACTCTGCTAGTCTAAGCGAGGAGCTTGTGGAGAGCACAGCTGCCCTCTATGGGTGTAAAAACATTCCCACACACCGGCGGGGAGGCAGCTCGGATTTCTTGTGCTGTTGCTGCATCATGGCTAGAAGACACAGAGAGGTGCTATTGTTGGAGCTCAGGTGTTAAACACTAATTAGTCAGCTTATCTGGCTAATGTTGCAGAGTCATCAGACAGAGCTCCAGCAGCCTGGAAAATAAGGATTTCTCAGTGTTGGAATATGAGGCATCTGGCAGATTAGATCATATTTTACACTTGTGGAGTATACTCCCCACCCCCACCATCACACACTGGTTTAAAATTCCGTACTTCTTCAAGCCAAGTTCATTATAGAACAAGGAAAGGCGGCGTCTGTCTTCGCTTTGTCCTCGCTGATCTGTGTTAAGGACACAAAACATAAGATGGAAACAGGACTTGTCTGGTGACTGATTTTAGTGGGGCCAAACAAATGGACACTGACTGAGCTTTCTACAGCCAGTGGAGGCTGCAGTTCATATTTCTCCGCTGTACCACAGAGATCCCTGGAGGACTAGGAAGCATGTTATGTATGAACCCTCCCAGCCACTCAGAGGTCTTCCTCCCTGAGCTCACCCTACATGCTGTGATGTGCAGTCCAGCAAAGAGCAAAGAGGATGAAAGGAATATTTCAAATCTCTGTCTCTGAAAACTTTCATTACCATGTTAAAGCCAGTCAAGGTGTGGTTTTGCAGTGAAACACTAGAAATGCAAATTCATTTTATGGATCTTAAGGAAATTGAAATATAATAATTTCAATGTCAGTGTTATTTTTGTAATAATGTTGAAATTCTGAAACATGTAAGTGCGTGGTAATGCATTTCTTCTTTTTCTTCTAGTTTTAAAGAGGTGTTTCCAGGATGTTCCTGTGGTATGAAAACTGTCGTATGAAAACATATTCACTTCTAACTAATTACTGTGCTTAAGAAGCTAACATCTTATCATCAGAACATATTAATTGGCTTTATGAAGACACAAATTCTATACGGTACTATATAACAAACACACAGACAAACACCTGATAAGCATGTATGTCAAAGCTGAACACACAATACTGTAGGTAGTTTTCATTGCTACATGGCAGGCCATCAATATTTCAGTTTGGGAGCGATGCATGGGTGAGCTTCAGCATCACGCTACAGGGGCACCTTATTTACCAAACAGGTCAACGAGTAGTGGCAAAAAAGCAAACAGGGTAAGGAAAGATGAAACTGTTTTTTACAGTCTTAGTGCACAAAATAACGAAATCAGCTTGAGTTTGATATCCAGCAGCTGCTGGTCAACACAATCGAGTCAACAAATACTGAAATTTCTTACTGTTTTCTTGAGTAATCTGGCACAACGAGATAAAGATTACAAAGCATTTGAAAGAATAGGGAAAATGATGATGATGATGTTAAATGAACAACTCTGTAACAATAAAATGAACATTAAACATGAGGATACCAGTGGAACGCTGGGCTCTTGCAGAAGAAAAATATATGTCATGAAAACATAATCAGAAGTATGTAGTACTAGTAGTACTATATTGTGGCTCTTAGGATTGAAACTATTTGCATTATTCAAAAATCAGCCATTTTTTCACCAGGTATCATCAGGTATTAATCACCTTAATAGAAATGCTATGTTTAACATTTGTCATACATCATTTCTGAATGTAACTGCATTGTATTACAAACAAAGTAAATCTTTGTTTTTATGAAGTTTTTTACAGCTTGATTAAAATGTCTGTAAAGTGTATCATGTAATCACATTACTGTGTCTACGGAACACTGTGCACACTGTGACTAAATAACCAAATGCATTTAGTCAATTTAAAAAAACAAAAGAAAAGCTATGCTATGTTAACCCCACACTGCTAAAATACAGTTTGGCACATCACCACGCCACTTTGCATACTGAACAGAGCATAGATGAAGCTAATTCCCCCTACCAGTGTCTGGAAGGCTGCATAAACTCCAACACTGCAGCAGTCAGGTAATAGGACGAAGACAAGGGCTTGCCCTGACTGCTGCTCCTCCTGCCTTGTCATCCATGGCAAAGATCTACTAGAGGCTGGAGAAAAGCTGAGCAGCTCTCAAGCAAGAGGAGGAATATGAACAGAGATCACTGCAGCGTGGAGTGAGGCTGAGAGCTGTGGGCAGAGCAGCAACTCGGACTGTTAACAGCAGTTACTGCAACAACATGCTCTGTTATACTGGATGGCAAACCTTTGGCTGCCAGGCAACATTAAACACATTGTAGAACACTTACAGGAACAGTGAGAGAAAACACACTGTGTCAACAATAATGAATCACTCACGCCCTCATTCAAAGTCTCCTTTGCTCAGACAACCAAACAGTTAAGTACTGTATGTCACTTGCTCAGACGCTTGCTCGTTTGCTCATTGACTCAGTTGCTCATTCAACCTCCACTCACTCGTACCTAGAACAAGCATCATCACTATTTCCATGACAAAAAGCCTGTGTGATTATTCCATGGACGTTTGATTGTTATTATGGTACATTTCCATAGAACATGTAGACAACAACAAAACTACAGTGTATTCTCTTGTGGTAAAGTTGATGGTCACAGAACATGAAAGTCGTCAACACCACAGTGGTGAAAGTAAAGGAGTAAGAAAAAGGAGCACATCAAACTAACCCGAAAAAACCATAAACATTGACTTTTTTTTATTGCTGTTGTGTTCCGGCTTCAATGACTGTTATTTATGAAGGTTACCACAGCCCTTGGCTACACACTATTTCCATACACAACAACAATATGAGTAACAAATACTTTGATAGAATCAGGCTGACTAACAATTCAGCTTGAGTGCTTCAATAGAAAAAAAACGTAACTATAACATTTTCCACAGCATCATTATTACCACATATTTAATCCATTTATAAAGATCTATAAGGTCTGTCTGTTGTCTCATGTTACTACTGCTGTACTGTATGCATATTTTATTATTATCTCAGTCTTTGTATTGTATTGTACCTCTAAAAACAGCCAGTATTTCTCTGACACATATTAATAAAACATGCATGCAGGGACTATGGGAGGTCGTTCACTTATACAGTACATCACTTTAGCTATTAACACCTCTAAATAAATTGTGCTAAAACCTAAGGTCAGTGATGTCACCAGCATAATATGCACTATGCTTTACCACAGGGAGAACTAGACTTGAAAAATGAAAGTTAGCCCCACAGTGGAGGCTGAAGGTTTCAGTGGGACTTTCCAGCACTAACATTGTACACCACACGATCCCCACTATTCTGAGTCCTTTGAAAAACAACTTTGCTCAAACAGCCAATGGGCTGAAGGCATTATTGGTGGTCGATGACATATTTACTTCTGCTTTATCTTCATTACCATCACCCAGGATGAAATACAGCAAGAAAAAGCTTTTTTCCATATGTGGAAACATTGTAAGCACAACCTGAATCAACATTGCTTTAGCTATCATCTAAATGTAAACCTAACACCTAACGTTACATCCAGTATCTCAAATGTAAAAACCTACATTACCCCACATTCTACAGAACAGCAAAAAAACATTAATTTAATTTACTGTATTTTTCTTCCAGAAATATGCAGAGTCCCACTCCAAGTTCAACAGCAAGAGTATGTCCTCAGAGGAAACCAGTGGCTAAAACAACAGAAAAAATATCTAGTTTGAAGGGGTTGAAACATTCGTCTTGCAAATATTTCACCTCTTCTTTATAAAAACCTCTCATTTTTTACATTTTCATATTTCATTTTAGATTCCACACATTCTATACTAGAGTATAAAAGCTATTTGACACTTTAATCAACCTGCCAAATGTCAAAAAACTGAAAGCAGCAAGCCTTCATCTGCTATATTGAAACCATCCATTTGCAGTAAAGTTTCATTCCCATTGAAATCATCATTCCCATTTCCAACATCTCTTCAGTATTTTATTGAACCAAACACTTCACTACAAAAGAGGCAATTTCATCTCACATATATCATTACTACTAAGTATGCACATATTTCCTCACAGAAGTAACCACAGGTTAAAATCACACGTCAAATGCCAGGGTTAATTCAAATGCCAGGGTTTTTTTCCATTTAGCAGAAGTAAAGTAAAGGTGATATTTCACACTGTTTCTTGTCCTTGGTCCTCTCATTATTTAACTTCCCTAACACCTTTATTTCTGAATAGTGAATCTTTCTTTCCTTTGTCCCTCTTAAACTGCATAGCAGAAAATTCAAGTAAACATGTGTTATGTACCTAAACTACAATGTTTTGAATGCTCCTGTATTTGTCTCATCATCCCTGCGACTGACTAAGATACTCCAGATGGTAGAGATCATGAATGGTTTTGCAACACTAATGCTGGGTGAACGATTTGCAACCTGTTGGCCCATCGTACATAATACCAGCACAAATTAAGTGTGGGAAAATTTGTGTAACCCGCATGAAAGGCACACTTACGTTAAAACAATTTCACTGGCATACGTTAGATATTGGTTTAAACCTGTTGCGCTGCCAGATGTCTTGAGCATGTAAAATGGGATGGCAAGGCCCCACTGTTTATTTGCGTACACATGAGCAGGTGGGCAGAGCAGATCGGAGGGGAAGGAGAACTAACAGTCACTCTAATTCAGATTCAATGATGGCTGAGTCAGAGCCATATGAATCACTCATTTTAGGTTTCACACATAAAAAGAAGCTTTGGCACAGATATTAAATATATCTGAAAAGAAATACCAGGTGATAGTGGCCATTTGAAAAAAAAAAGTGGCACATCTCTGATACAATACTATCCTTAACTCTGCACTAATCAATATTTTTATATGTAACGTGGTGTTGCTTAGTTTCAAACTCAGTCTAGTAGCTGGTAAAAGCAAGAACAATATCATGTACAATGCAAAGGCACCAAGAACATAGTGGCAGGTATCGCACTGATCCAAGTAATGATGAATTCAGGAAGGCACCTCCTAAAATAGCAGCCAATAAACAGTCCCATGCATCATCAAATTCAAACAGGCACACAGCCAACATGAATGCAGGAAACAGCAACTGTGGGCATTTCATGTGATTGGATACAAGCAAGGTGAGTCAGATGCTGCTGCAAGCCTCGCTCACACCACCTCATTAGCTATGGATGGATGGAGGTTCAGGGCCCATAAGCTGTTGAGGCTTTACCTGGTCCCATGCAGGCAAAAGCGCAAAAACCTTCAATTATGTCCTGATGCATCACAGTACAATGAGTTGCAGATTTCTTGGCAAGCAAGGTTGTAGAGTATATTCAATATACAAGAGAATGCAAAACAAGTTATAATGCACCTTGTTATTGTAAAAAAACAATAAAGTGTCCTTGGTAAAATGTGCCTTACTTAAGTGTGTAATCTGGAATATTCACTCAGATCTGCCCTGTAGGATCTACTGTGTACTGCAGTAAGTGTGTGCTGTGCAGGTAAAGGAGAGGTCAATCTGTGATGAGTAGTGAGAGAGAGGATTTCCCAGTTACATGTGTTTTCTGCCACTGCATGATAGGTAGTATGGTTCTAAGAGCGTCCGATAGATGGCACTCTTGTGTGAATGCGGCCTTAGAGCGAAAAAGATCAAGCCTACAGCCAGTAAAATAATTGGATATAGCTCCACCAGAAGTTCAGGGCCACGCAGAGGGCAGATGAGAGGGGGATTTCTTGGAATAAGACAATCAAAAATTGAACTCTGCCATGGGAGGGGGTACCGAGCAACAAGTAATGTATTTAAAAGGTGCCCAAAGTCAGCATTTTAGGTATTTATCCGGATGTGTCTCAGCATATTGACCTTTTTGTCAATAAACCTAACAGGACTTTTGAGAACGCTATGTCTGATTTTTATGCTGTTCTGACACTATTAAGAAGAGAATTTGACTGAATTGGCCCAAGAGATAGACTAAAACTGTGACACCACATTGTGTACATCATAAATATTAATGTAGCAGGTCTGCACATTTGTCTGTCAGTCACAGAATACCCAGCTATGACTAACCTCCATCAATTGCTATGTTACTTTCACAGCTATAAAACAACAAACTGCAACTAGTGTCAGTAGAGTGCAGAAGAAGAAGCAGAGGCAGGAGGTACCAGTACAGTACCAGTCATCATGTCTGTTGTTTTCTCAGAAACACGAGGAAAAGGCTGAGTGCTGCATGAAGAACAGTGTTGAAAATAAAAGCCAACTGTGAAAACACCTCCTATTCTGCACCAAGTCAGTTAATCCAAATTAACTCCACCAAGGCTTTGGTAACGCTCCTGTCAGCTTGGCCTGCACTCTGAGCCGAGCAGTACCACAATAATCATCAGACCTCCACAAAAGAGAAAATGAATCAAGGTGTTTAAGATAATTTAAATAAACCCAAAAATACTGTTGTAAATTAATGATTTCCAAATGAGCCCAAGCACATTTTAAAATATTTATTTCTGTGTGTTGAGCATTTCTGAACTACCACCCAACCTAAGAAGAATTCTTTATCATCGCCCAACCTCAATGAAGAAACTTCCCCTTTACAAAATGACTGCTGTAATTGGAAGTCACACCTTCCAGAACATCAGAATCTGTAATGAGCTAAAAAACATTAAAGATGAAGAAAATGAAGCGTGACAGAAGAATCCTACAGAATCTGAAAGTGACAGTTTGTAATAGGAAGGCAGTAGTGGAGTAGCATTTACTGTAAAGTGAAAAAAAGATTTGCACTCTTTTTGAATAAAATCCTGCGCAGCAAGAGTTCATTTTAATGAGATATGTAATTATAATCATGATCACCTCCCCTCCGAAAAGAAGTCACACTCCAATATTTCGTTAGACCGCCTTTAGCTTTGATCGTGGCACACATTCTCCGTGGCATTGTTTCAATAATTCTTCTGCAATGTCACAACATTTATTTATGTCCAGAGTTGCATTAATATTTCACGAAAATCTTGTATTGATGATGGGAGAGTTGGACCACTGCACACCGTCTTCTCCAGCACATCCCAAAGATTCTGAATGGGGTTAAGGTCTGGACTCTGCAGAGGCCAATCCATGTGGGACAATGAACCACTCCTTCACAATTTGAGCCAACTGAATCCTGACATTATCATCTTGGAATATGCCCATGATATCAGGGAAGAATAAAATCCATTGATGGAATAACCTGGTCATTCAGTATATCCAGGTAGTCAGCTGACCCCATTCTTTTAGCACATAACCTTGCTAAACCTAGACCTGATCAACTGCAGCAACCCCAGATCATAGCACTGCCCCCACAGGCTTGTACAGTAGGTACCAGGCATGATGGGTGCATCACTTCACCCACCTCTCTTCTTACCCTGATGCACCCATCACTCTGGAACAAGATAAATCTGGACTCATCAGACCACATGACCTTCTTCCATTGGACAGTTCTTAACCCAGTTTCAGTTGTTTCTGCAATCTCCTTAGATGTTTTCTTTTTTGCTTGATTCATGCCAATAATTTAACCCTTCTCAAATAGATTAACATCTTTTTCACGAACACGGGAAGTGTCTGAAGAAATGAGAAGCTACTAACTGCATCAGTTAGGGTTAAATAACTTGTTGCCAGCTGAAACATAGCCATCTATGTAGTAATAATCCAGTGGGAGGCTCTTCCAGGTGGTGATGGGCAGTAATATATATAAATTACACTTACTCACCTAAGTGAAGCTATTCAATATGTGTAATAAATTATCACTGTCTAAATGGTTTCCAGTCACTACAATGCCTTAAAACTGTCAGATAATCACTGCATTGATAGCTAGAGGGACGTGTTGACAGCATCGTGGTTATGTTGTACCATGACTGTAGTTATCCAAAATCTTGTATCCAAATAAAAAAAAGAAAAAACTGTCAGATTATTATGTCCAAAGCTTCAGTGGAGGGGAGAAGGAGGGGAAGAGGAAGAGATTAGAGATTCTTATTCAGAGCTGTACTTGGGGGAAAAAAAGAGGACTTTACTGCTGTGACAAGTATTGATTTGTAACCTTTCAGAGGGTGATAATAACCTGTGAGCTGCTGTCCCTTAAGGCCTGGAGCGAAGATATCACATTGTGTATTTCTGTTTTTATCTCTAGCTGAGGGGAACATTTAGGAGTTTTATGATTGTCAAGCCATTTCATTTTCTAATCAAATGGCAATAGCAGTCAGAGAGGAGACTGTTTTTCTTCGTAGTTAAGTTCCTTACATAACACATTTTGTTACAGCAAAAAAGGCCAGAGAGTAATCGCTGCTGCTCATGAAAAAATAAGCAGATTCTGTGTTATTTAAAAACCGCAGTCTTAGTGTAGGATAAAAGTGTGGGCAGGGACATAAGGAGCTTTAATCTGAACAATCTGAGTGGCTAATGCACACAGGCACGGCACAACTTGTCCATACTGTATGTGGACCTGAGCAGGGTTCAGCTTGACTGCTCCCTTTTATTTTCCAGTACTTGTAGGTCAAATGGCATTGTGAAAGGTTCAGTCCCACAGTGCAGATAACAACTCCACATTAACTGCACACAGCTTCCTGCAGGTCCAACTGACAAGCACGTTAGACAAAAATGACCCCAGCAGTGTGAGCCATTTGTGCCTACACGCTGGTAAAGAAGTGGGCACAATGGAGGGATGTGGAAACGTTTGTATTTAGGAGACTTAGCTGACATCGCACACCTCACCTACTTTCCCCAGCTGCTGTTTGAACTAGATTTCGACTCTACCGCAGTTTTGATATGTCCCGTGCCCCAGAAACCGCTGCAAAGTGGATAGGCTGACCTCGATATTTCCAGACAAACCATATTGACGGCTGCTGGGCAAACAGGGGACCGTAGTCAGAGTCGGCATTGTTAAACAACTTGTCAACGGAGGCCAAGGAAAAAGAAGCAGGCTTTGAGCCACGCTGGGGCTTGGTCAAGAATACAGAGGTCATGCAGTAATATGGAGTTCAACACAAGCAAAAAATATTATTATTATTATAAAATATTTTTGCATATTTTATACAAATATACTATTTTAAATAAATTTAAACTATCCTTTTTATGAGCATGTTAGTATGAGTTTTAATTTCAGTACAACTTAATAAAAGTAATTTTTTCTTTGGTACATTTTGTGCTTTTCTAGCAAAGGTCTGAAAAGTAGTAGTAGTAGTCTTCTTTCAAACTTTCTTGAAGTGCACTGTTTATGAATATTGTGATTAAAAATATGTAAATTCACATGAAGTTTCACGCAATATTGGACATTGGTGTAGGCAGAGTGTGTTGAAAATGTAACCTTATTTATACTATTGTATATTTATTTATTAATATATTAATTTATAATTAATCATTTGGCATAGGATGTTCTCCAAAGTGACTTACAAGTGAGATACAAGGTACAAGGCCCCTACTCGAAACCCAGCGTCCCGCACAGAGGGTATTGATCTTACCACTACACTATGCAGCTGCCATATTCATTAACATATTATAAGAAAGCTGCATTCAATTGCAGTATGTTCACATACTACGTTAATTATTTTGTATGAATATACTGCAAGTTATATGCAGTTGCATTTCATTTTTTATTCATAAATGTTTGCCTTTACATGCTTTTAGGTTTTGCAACATATAATAAAGTAGAATAATTTAACACACACTTTTGACTTTCAATTCCCTCTTCAAATTAAAATAATAATCATGTTGTATTTTATTTATCAAACCAGCCAGCTTCATATCTACTTATTGTTCAAAGCATTTCATTGTAATTATTTAGCCTCAAACTATTGTATGTATGTTTGATAGCCAATTCAAGAGGATGCACCATTTAAAGACTCCAATCAAAACAGACTAAACAAGCATATGGAGTACACTACACTATACTCAGCTGTAGTATGACCCAGTCTACTAAAAATTAGTTTTCTATACAACTAAAATGCATCAGAAATGCACATTTGTAGGGAATATAATAGCATGCTAATTATGTTTTCTGTTAACATACTGACCATATTTTCATAATTAAATGAAAATAATGTGACAGACAAGTCACAAATAAACATATCGATTAAATGTTCAGGTACTCACAACACTGGGTTGAATTCAGGCATTTAGTCATTTCACACACAATATCTGTTTAAAAATTTTAACTAAACTAATTTTAACGTCATGTGTCTTTGACCCTAACCAAAGTGCAAAGTGTCTGTTCAGTTCTGCACATAAACTACCTTCCATCCACTCCAACCACCTCCTTCCAGCTCATTTTATGTTAATAAATGTAGCATTTCATTTACTTAAAAATATGTTGCATTACAATATGATAATGTTCACTACAATAACTGACAACAGTTGTGTTTTAATTGCATAGGATCCTGATTTTCAGGAAGTAGGGTTGACCAAGTGCATGTTCTGTACTTTGAATTAACACAGACAATCAAACAGGTGGCAGGCAAAACTAGTTTCGATGTGACTCTAAAAGACACAGACGTCCAATGTAGGCCCATTTGTACATGAGGGCAGGATTGCAGGTTTTGATTAATTATATACAGTACAAATGAATTGTGTGTGTGTTTGAGAGAGAGAGAGAGAGAGAGACAGAAACAGTGCCAGTAATACTGGCACTGAGTGGAGGTGTCAATCTGTTATAATTAGCTCTTATTTGGCATTGTGAAAGGTTCATTTTCCTTTAACAGATTCGTCCCTAACACTTGGACAGCTGCTCTCACTTACACACACTCTGGCACATATTACATAACCATATAGAGTAAGTAATGTATGTTCATATGAGTAAACAGTATCAGATTTCCTTTGAGAATTATAAGAACTGGATAAATGCAGATCTTCACAAAACTAAATCACAAAAGTGAGTAGTAATAGCTACATTAAAATTTCACCTGCCATTCCTGTACCATAATTATCATAATATTTGCTTAGTGTGCTCTGATGATCTCTTACTGTTAATACTGTACATGTGCATATGTTAATGTGTTGGCCTTATGCTCTGCTTCTCACTGATTGGCTAACTTAATCCTGGACATGTTATATGTCTGCCCACTACCTCACACTTACTTCCGCTACTTCCTGCATTAAACCATTAGTTCCATAATTGCCCATTATGGATGCAATTCATAGGACACTAGGCTGTATTCACTACTAGAGAATAAAATGCCCAAATCAAATTGGTTTTCAGAAAATCCCTAAAATAAAATTAATCACGAAAACTAGTAGTCAATTATTTAATACACTTCCTTGAAAGGTGATTGGTTCTTCTATGATCTACTGTACATAAGCATGCTGGGAACATTCTCTGCCTATGGCAGCTCAATAACACAGTCACTGGAGAGCAGTAGAACATTCAAATATATGTAAATCAAATTAACCTCAAATTATAATTGGGTGCTTGGGTTCTAATGCTGTGTATCTAAATACTCAGCCCCATAACTGTAAAATTGTGTTGTTCTCATCAGAAGGGAATATTTCCCTTTGGTCTGACAATGTTAAATTGTTCAAGTAATTTTAAATGTAAAATAAACTATGCTCATTATATTCTATATGACTGGTGCCAATTTGCTTTTCATTCCTTTTGCTTTAGGAACACCCACAATCATTGAGAGTCAAGCCAATATAAAATGGGTCTCTTTAAAATTTTCATCTTAATTTTGACCAAAAGACTGCAGTCACAAAGAGGGACATTATCTGATCACAAAACTCCAAAAGAAAGGTCCTGTGCTAATCAGAAACGCTTTAAATTCTCTTATCACTAGCCTGTAAAAGCCATTTAAAAATGCCCATGTTCCCAGGTGCTTTAAAACTAAATCTAACAAAACCCTCTCCCCTCTGTGCATCACTCTCAGCCTTCCTGTTTGATCCCTCCTCATTCGTGTCTTGCTTATGTTATGAGGCCGGTAGAAGGACTTCTGCACATATAGTGGCAAGAAAAAGTATATAAACCTTGAAATTTCATGGTTTTCTGCATTAATTTGTCATAAAATGTGATCTGATCTTTATCTAAGGCAAGGGGCCATTTTGTTGTGGACTTGATCCGATGTTTTGGGTCATTGTCCTGTAGCATCACCTAACTTCTACAGAGTTTCAGCTGACGTACAGACATTCTCACATTATCTTGAAGAATTTTTTGATTTCTTTCCCTCAGTGACTGCAAGCTGGTCCTGATGCAGCACAACAGGCCCAAACCATGATGTTTGTGTGTTCTTTCCAAATAGTTAAATTTTAGTTTCGTCAGTCCACAAAACATTTGACCAATACTGCTGTGGAGTGTCAATGTGTTTAATGTTTTTATTTTTTTAAGCAGCGTAGCAAACAAGAATAGACACCCTGCTTGTTTCAATATTTTATGTGCTGTAGACTCATGAACACAGATGTTAGCCAGTTTCAATGATGCCTTCAAATCTTTGACTGTCACTCTTGGTTGTTTCTTTACCTTATTAATGAGTGTTTGTTTGGCTCTTCTGGTCATGCCTGGTCGCCCACTTCTTGGTAGAGTAGCCACAGTCCCAAAGTGTCTACACCAACTAACAGCAGCAAGATGCTTGAAAATTCAGTAATGCCCCATCAATAAATTAGTATTTTATTTTAGGAGGTGCAATGTAGTAAAACCAACTGAAATAACTATACATCATAACATAATATTTAATAATATATTCAAGCTTGGTTTCTGTACAGAAACCACAAACAAACAAGATACAAAGTGTTACTGATCTTTTGAGGGGCTGGTATGTGGATTTAGATGGAGCCAAGCTATCTGTTTTCCCACCAGTCTTTATGCAACATGCAGCTGGAAGTTTCAGTTGTATTTTTGTTGCTCTACTGATGCCAAATATTACGAAAATATCTGATGATGGCTTACACAATATTCTAGTCAGCTATAGCGTGACCTGCTTTGCTTGTAATCGTGCTGTCTGAAAAGTACAAAAGTACTTTACTGACCAAAGGAAACAAATTCCAGGTGTCATCCTGGCTTCCAGGAGCCTAACCCTTAAAAGTCATTTGCATTAGTAGAGCAGTCTTTGCTGAATTTATCTATCAACATCATCAAACACACACTGGTGGTGGGATAATGCAATCTTACACTGAGGCAGAACAAGACTGTTGCACATAATGATGACTGATTATATTCCTCACAGTGTGTAACAAAGACAGAGCACCCAGGGAAAACATGAAGCTTTTAATGCACTCAAATATAAAAACATGATTGTTACTGACTTCCATAAGGTCTCAGTCGTAATCCTGAGTATAATAAATGGTTACCCATTACAAAATACACTCCATATCCTTCAGTATAGGTTTCCTATTTATCCATTATCAATTTTCTTGTTCAAGCCCCAGTTAAATGGGCTATGAACTGAATCCTTTGCGAGACATATAACCTATAGCAGCACTGATATTCAGAAAAAATATTAGCCTGACATTTCACTACCCTCACCAAACAGATGACAAAAGGTATAATAAAGGTAATGGGCCAGCCAGAATCATTTAATTAATCCCTTGCTAGCAGCAGATGGGTGTGAGCTTAGTGGCTCCTAGTGAGAGCTAATGTATTTCTGCACTTAATGTAATGATGGTCATGATGGCGTCTAAAGGCTCTGGAACCTGACATGGGGAGGTAGGCAGAAAATGGAAAGTACCATTAGGTCAAGGGTTTGTGTGGCCTGCTAATTCACAGGATATAGTATGAAAGAAAATGCAGATAGATGAATGTAAGCCTATGGAAGTTACACTGGCAAGAAAAACTGTGGATTATTGGACTGAAAGATTTATAAAACAATTTGCTATTTAACCTGAAGGCAGCTGTTTTTTTTTTTTCTTTTGAGATCTGAATGTGAATGGTCTTAAATTGACCATGCTTGCCCTTCCACTTGTTAAACCATCTTAAAATAAGTTCATGTCCACTAACCCAATAATCTGAGTCTATATTTTTCTTCCACCATAGGAAAAAAACAAAAAATAGCCAAAAAAAACATGTTTTATTAGAAACTCAGTCTAGATTTGTCTTGAGAAGGGAAGGTTATTCACTACTGTATGATTTCACAGAGAATAACCTCAGCCAAGTAGGTAAAGATTTCTTTGTACACTTGTATGTTGTCCAAGAAGACAAGTACTTACAAGTGTCATCCTTAAGAATCAAGATGTCTCACTGCTCTTGAATTCCCTGCATTGTTGAATAAAACAGAAAACGGTGAGCACAGACACTGTACGTAGTAGTCTCAGATAAGCTGGCCTCATGGGCAAAGGTCCCAAAAAAACCCTACTAAGATTGGCAAAATCAGAAGAAAGGGTTGGTTGGACCACCATTAGTGAAGCATGAAAGTAGAAATCTGCTAATGCTAATCTGGGGATGTGTGCAAGGCATCCTGAATCAGCATCCTCAGTTACTCTGTACTGAACAGGCAAGCCATTCCCTCTGGGTAATGACTGACAGAGGATAACTTTATTTTGCAGCAAGACATTGAACTCAAGCATTTTTCCCAGTTGTGTAAAAAATAATCTAGAGAAGAAAGTAGCTACTGGTTTGGCTTTAATTTTGAGACTTGTTTAACTGAGTGAAAGATGGATAATGTAGAAGTCATTTTATGGTAATTATTTTTATTATAACTAAAGTCCTCTTTAAAGAAGATACAAGAGACATAAATGCAGTGTGAACTTGATACGATCCCAGGAGTAGCACCACGAACTACCTCATTGTTCTGCTAGGCTTAACCCAAACAATCTAGTGTGTGTGGCTGCATAAAATCCACACAACATGAAGCAGAGCACCAACTTCCAGCATAAGTACATGCTCTGCATGTATTAGCACAAAGGTGCTGTAAGAGAGGTAGGAAATCCCCCGCTTGCATTAAAATATCAACAAAACTACTTATAGTACAACAATTTCTCATGATGTACAATTTAAAACCTAAAATATAAAATGTAGCCAGGTAGGCTAAGATAAAAGAGATGACTATATTAAAAGAAATATATTAAATTTAATATTGGCACACTACAGAAAAGCCTACCCTGCAACATTTCGTGACACACTTACTATTGAAGTGAAATATAACCATTCCCCGGTATCTAGGCTCACTTCAGTGCTGGTAAGCTGAAATTAAAAGCCACAGGAGGCATGTACAGGGACAAAATGTGACAATTACACACACTTGAGGGACAGACTGTATTAGCTTAGTGGATGCTCACTGAGAATTATCTATCACCCATCCTCCAAATTCCCTCTGAACGTTACCAGGGTTACAGCAGCCCTGAGATATTCACATGCAGTGCTTCAGTTTCTATCATATGCCAATGAGGCTTTGCTCTGTGTATATTGAGGAGAAATTCTACACTTGAACATTGTCTCTGCATAAAAACAGATGATATGATTCAGGGTGTTAACTGTGAACCAAAGATCACATTACTAAGAGACACAAATGCAACACACACACTGGAATACTATTGTAGTATACTTCTCCCTTCAGAACTATTACAGCTTGATCTTCATTTTCATTTGTAATTTGGTTCATCCTGTAATGCCTTATGAAAAGTGGCCCAATAGGTGGCTTGCATATGTCGAATGGCTTCTTACCCATTTTAAATTCATCTAACCATTCAGAGGCTAGTCATTATTGTCATCCATCTTGGACTAGAGTGAACCTCCACTTTATCCATGTCCTGTCAGGCAAGTAACTACATTAACTGCTAGAAAACTGACTGTACCCAGAAATGGTAGGTCCACAAACCACTGAAAAATGCTACAGTGAAAAAGTAGACTAAACTGCATTTACATCTGGAGGACAAATAAGAAGCTCTAAGTGTTTCCTCCAGTACTGTGAGTCTGAAAGGCGCTGTGGCTTTTATCTGTCTTGAACTACAGTAAACAACATTGATAAGCTCAGCAGCCACCATGGTGTCTAAAGAGGTCTGTATGTAGGTTGGCATAGGAACCTTCTTGCATCCACGGGGACTCAACTGGGTTGGAAAACACAGTGGATCAAAGACACTAGCGTGGGCTACAGAAACAGAGGCAAGTGGAATTCCTTCAGGGGGCTGCAAAGATTCATTTAATCTCTCCATACCTCGCTGTCCTCAGCAGCTGTTGGAGATGGAGGGGTTTAAGATGCCATGGGCTGAGGCCCATAAGAGCAGATTAGGACATGACAAGGAGAGGGGGGTGGGGGAGTGGGGGGAGCAACAGGGGAGATTTTTCATCACAAAAATGTAACATGTTAAAGCTGTTACGGTGCAGAAGCCTTGAGCAATGGGTCCCTGGGTGGAGATGCAACATGGATGTGCAATGTGTGCCAACGCCTTGCAAAGTGGCAAGTGACTGTCTCTCTACAGTTTTGCTGTGATTAACAACAGTGTTTTGGTGATTGCTCTCCTCTGTAATGTGCGTAAAAGTACTGCTCAGAATATTCATATTCATATGCAAAAGGAAAACCCAAGGGAAGCAGTTACAGAAGGGGAGAGACATGCAAGAATGATGGCCTGGTAGCATTGATATCAAACTGCACTTAGATATCGGTGTTGGCTGTGGTTGATAAATTAACCTGCAGTGCTATAATATACATTCCACATGCCCCTAGTGTAACCAGTGTTGTTTATTTGTGAGCTGTGCCTTACAGACAGAAAAAAACAATTTACCATTTAACATTATATTGAGACTAAGAGATTATTAAGGCCATTTCATGCTGTGATCATTCTAGCCTGAAACATTTTACATAGACACACTGTAAAGGATTACTTGCTGAGAAACTTGTTTAAACAGTTGAGTGCACTGTAATTTCAGAGAATTATCTTAATCTACACCATCTTGTCCTCCAACTATAATCTCTACAGGGCAATAAGAGACAAAGCACTGAATCAAAAGAGCAAAGTTATGAGCTGTTTACACCTTGTACACCCAAGTGTATAATCCTGATTAGGACAATCATGTTGGGATTCAGCAAAAATCCTAACATTAGCAGTGCACCAACCTCACAGTGCAGTACAGTCCTCTTGTCCATGCTACTAACAAAGCTAGAACTGGCTAATTGAGGTCATATTACTTGTCATAAAGTTTAATTAATCTCAGTTTGTTTCTGCATATTAAACAGCACTGGCAGAGGAACATCTGGGGGTTTAATAGTGGTGGGGTAAAGTGTATGCTAGTGCCAGAAATGGGTAAGATCCCAACATATGGGGTAGGATTATTACACTGGGGCTTAATTCAGTCCCAAGGTCAGACAGGAGTGTATTCACATGAAAATCACGATTCTCCTCTTTACTTTAATCTCCACACTTGGCAAAGTTCTCAAAAGGTCAGAAATGTAGATCCCAGCTAAGATAATTCTCCAATAAAAGAGAAATGTTATTTAAATCGTTTTGTAAAATTTAAAAGACAAATTAATTCTTTTGTCACAGTTTTTTAAATTACTTTGTTAAAGACAGTATTGGCTTTTTCAAGTGCTATGCAAATCTAAAACATAATGAAAATCACACACATTTGTATTCACTCGAGAAATAACACTTCTCTTCACATTAATCATCATCTCTTACTGGAGACGCAAGTATGGTAATTAATTTTCTGACAGGGTATTTAAAAAGTAAACCTTGATTCATTCATGAACAAAAAATACTAAAAGACATGCAAATTTAGTAAAAAATAGGCAAAGTTTTCTTATCGTAACCTCAAATCAAACCAGCTTCCCTACTTAAATCACTTCAGAATACAAAGCCTCTGTATCTTATGGAGTAAGATGACTACAGGTGTGGAGTTAGTGGAGCACACTATAAAGACAACATTGGCATATCACCTTATAAACTTGTAATGGATAATGATGCAAACAAACATGTACACATTAACACCACTAGGAAAGAAACCACTCAAACCACCAGGTGGTGGTTATATGTTAATGTTGTGGCTGGTAAATGGTTTATTAGCATTACGGTCCCAAAAGTACATGTATGTATGTGCTTGTTTGAGTCATCACACAATTCTTGTGTGCATCGCTTTAGTCCAGCACACTAACAGCGTAGCAGAGATCTCAATAAAGATAGTGAATATGAGTAAGGCCATTTCCTAACTATGTGTATAAGGTTACACATCATGCAATTCATGGTGGTTTCAGCCTGGACTGGATGCTAGATTTTTTCTTACTACTTCTATATGGTTACAACTAAATATGGACCTAACTATCAGGCTCATAATGTGATAAGCAACATGAAGAGATGGAGAAAAAGAAGCACAAAAATTCTGCTAGAAATTTTAAGGCGTTCAGCCAGAGCCAGCACACACACAGTGATGTGCTCTTGTATTCTGAGAAGGGGCGCCTGGGCATATGTCATACAATATGGCAGTGCACATTTTAAAATAAATCAACACACGCAATCCTTTAACAAAGCCAATTACATCATCCACCATGACAAATGCTTTGGGTTAACTGGGTTCCTGTGGAAGATGGCTTCATCCTCTGCCATGACGTGCCAGCAACACCAAGAGATCATTGAATCACATACGCCCCATCCCTGCCTCTGATTCCTGCAGCGCCTGCATCCTCTCCTTCTTTTACTCACTGTACAATCATTGATGGTGCCAGCATCTGTTTGAAATGATTCAGCAATGAGAAAGGGAAATGAAATGGTGAAGGTGTTTGTGACAAAATAACATCCATGTATCCATTTTCTTTACGTCCTGGACAGGTCAGCAGTCTAACATATAGAGGCAAACAACCATACACAATCACACCTATGGATAATTTAGAGTGACGATGTAAATAAGACATGTAACATGCATATCTTTGGTTGGTAGGAGGAAGCCAGAGTATCCAGAGAGAACCCATGCAGACAAAGGGGAACATGCCAACTCCACACTGAATCCACCTGGCTAGTGGATTCAAACCTAGGTCCTTCTTGCTGTGAGGCGATGGTGCTAACTACACCACCATGCCGTCCACAACAAAGTAACATTCAGTGCCAATATCAGCATATACTGCAGAGGGTCAGCACGTTTGGATTTTGGAAAAATTTTCTTACTAATTGTGCAAAAGAAGCTGCAAAGAATACAGGGAGTCTCAGCTCTTTAAAGTATTTTACTGTGTTTGAGCTGCTTGGTCAATAAAAACCATGATCAGCTAAATAATCATGTAATGTAAACAAGTATTACAAATGCGCTAATAAGTTCAAATAGACCCAGTGGGGCAAAACAATGCTTTTCAGAATATATTTTTCAATATGATAACATAATCACTACCTGGAAGTCATGCAATCGTTATTAATGAAAGTTTTCCCAGAACTGGCTCTCCCACCTGTACACCCCTCACAAACACAAACAAACTCACTACACAACAACAAATGTTGTGAATGATTAAATCAGATGGAGCACCAGTGATTCCAAGTGTTCTCTCTTCACCTCCATTCCTGCTCCTTCTCTTCTCTCACTTTCTCCGTCCCTATGGACCTGTAGTAGCTAAAGCCTCCGTAGCTACTAGAGGGTCTGTACTGCTGACTTGCAGCTGCCGAGTGAACACCCATCACCCATCCAACAGCACCCACCCGCAGGCTGCAGCACTATCAAAGAGCTGAGCTAAAATGGAAGAAGAGGCTGTCTGTGGGAACAGCTCAATTGCTGGGCCTCGGATTTGTACGCAGGCATGGAGGAGATGCACATTTGACTTGCATAGATCGATCCACATCATTTCATGCCATGGTGCTGCCTGCAGGCTCCTACGATGCTCTGTGGTAGTACTGCTTCAGGATGACTTCAGTGAACTTGCTGAAGAACAGAGGTAATACAAGCCTAACACCTCAACACAAATAGAGGCTTACACAGCAGGAGCCCAGCCAGGGCCTGTCTGTATTGTAGTTTGCAAGTAGAGAACTAGCAGAATAAGATGATTACTGTGTTAACGCAAATATACAGGTTGGTGCAACCATGGAAAGTTTCTAGATTTAATTTAGTACGAATGTATTTTATTGTAGAGATAGGTAGGTTTTATATTGTCTCTTGCAATGTGTCTGCAAGGCTTTAAGGCTTTTTCTTTTTTTACTTTGTACGTTGCAGTACATCTAGTTCCATGGCTGAAGGAGCCTCATACACACTGCAGCACTTCTGTCTACACTGCAAAGCTCTGCAGCAGCCAGAATTGATTTCATCACAAACACAACATTGGGTGGCACAAAGACCCTCATTTGCAGTGCTTCTCCATGGTACACAGAGCTCTGCATCTGAGAAATCTACACTTCAAATGGAGGGAGAGACGGGAAGAGGGAAAACATGGTTTATTAATGAACCAGCATCCAAAAGCACTTAAGAGAGGTTCCCAATTAAGCTGTCACAAACTCAAAGTAAGTCACTTCCAATCACCAAAATTCCTCATCAATGGATGGTGTGCAGTTATTTTGCATGCTATAGTCATTTCTCTCATAGTCCTAAAAGAATATTCTGCTGTAAGGGGCAGGAAAGACAGCTTGCATCCACCAGCATGCAGTCCCAGCTGGGCAAAGCTCCTGGCTTTCACCCTCCACAGAAGACCACTGCAGTGCGAGCCCTGCACATCAAAAACCTTCCCACACATAAAGCCTGGCATTGATGAATACGTTGGCTCTCTCCTCCACCACATTCATGTTCTGACAGTGTTTCTTTATATTTGCTGCCAGCTCTTAAGTAGGGGAGAAAAACATTTTCCTGTCTTTATTTGACAGCCTCTTCATGAGGCCATCTCACATGACCTCCACATAAATTAGCTGTCATGCTGCTGCTTGGCCAGAGCGGCAAAGATGGGAATGGACATGAAAAGTGTCTTTTTCTATATCTACTGTATGTACCAGTTAAATTGTCAGTGATTTCTCAATTTTCAAAACTATAGGTGAAAATCGTTTTATGTTTAAAATGTTGTGGGACGTTGTGCAAGCCAAAATGAAATCATTAATATTAGATACTTTAATTTTGTTCTACCCTGACCCTAAACCTGCCTGCTTACCTATGGCTCAAATGAGTAGTTCAAACTTTTTGGAAAGGTGTTTATTCATTTTTTAACAAGAGTTTAGTGGGACCTATATAAGATGATACTTACTCTCAACAGACAGTTAGTGTAGCTGCACAAGCGAACACTAGCCAGCTAGTATAAAAAAGGGAAGTCCCCTGGTGATTTGTGTCACAAAAAATGTCAAATGAAAGTTGACAGGACATGCTATCAATCATCTTACCTCTCACAAAGTCAGCAAACAACCATATTTCCTAACATGTCACAAATATTCCTTTAAGGGTTTCGTGCTTTTCCCCCAACGGAACAATACTTAGAAAATTACAGACATACACACAATTCTCTGTTGCAGTGAGCAATTAACTTTTAAATACCAATTCCTGTCAAAAACAATGGTCTTTATTTAACTGCCATCTTTGTAGCTCATTATATCCTAACATTACCCACAACCCATTTAGAAAAGACATTCTGGAAGATTGATCTCATTACTCCTTTAAAGCTGTAATTACTTGAAGGATTTGTGCTACAATTTTTCAGTTAAATCCCACAAACTGATTAACACATTCTCACTTACCTTCCAAACCTCAATTACACCTCCTGTGAATGCCCAGGAAAACTAAATAGTTTGGCTCAGCACAGCAGGAGCACAAACATCAATGCAGTCAGAGGAAAGAAAATCAGTATCTAAATCTCTAATGAGGTTTGCACATTTTGCATACATTTACACCCAAAAGGATTTTGTTTTCTGTCTAAACTGTTTCTCTGTGCGTCTTTCCAAGTGCAGTTTTGTGAATCCCATGTTTTCAGTGGACTGCACAATGTTTTGCAAACGACAAACATTCTTAATTTTCATAATTAAAGCTCAATTAAATCCGGTTAATGGAGAAAGACAGATGGACTTCCATTGTCCAGTTATTTTTTTTTATTTTGTTAGTTAGTTAATTTTTTTATATATATTTATCAGATGATATTTAATATCACTCTTATGTTTCCATTATACATGTACACCCAGGAACTTTGTATATCACACTGCAAGTTAACCCCACTTGCAACATTAAAAGGTGTCTGCTTTCGGTTGCGACAAACAAAACACAATTAACATCAGCAACTGAACTCATAACTGTATGTGTTAACATCCATGGGGTGTAATATGTGTAGTGAATAAAGAACAGGTGGTGTGACATTTGACCTCAACTCAGAGAGGACTAAAATGCCAGTGGCCAAAGAAGTTTACTTATGCCACTAAAAATCTTCATTGGGAGATTTTTTGGCATATAAATGTCCCTTTCAGTGAAACAGACATCTAGCCATAGTCTCCAGGGGCCTGAGCCATCACTCAGCAGAAAGTTCAAAAGGACACAGTTTTCCCACACCACATCTTTCTACAGGCCCTCTATCCTTCCCATGTTGGATGTTGTTGGTCAGGCATCGCTCCTCCGTGAGCTCATTTCTACCCTTCCCTCTATCAGGTCCAGCCACTGTATACTGTGTTTGTGGATGTTTTTATTTTGAAGATCAGATCACATTTCATGACCAATTTATGCAGAAGCCTTACTTTTCCTTGCAACTATGAAAGGTAAGATAGGGTACAATTCAAAAATATAGTACAAAAGTACAGAATAGACCAAAAGTTGTAGTAATAGAAATAATTAAACTTAATTAGGGAGGTAAGATACAGGAGATAACAGCAACACCAAATTGAGAGTGCCTTAAGTTCTGCAATCAGACAAGTTAGTCTGCAATTGTCCAATTCACTTCAGATTTCTGTATGATTATTCTTTGAAAAATAAAAAATCTGAATTTAAAATAGCTGCAGTGTCAGTATCCATACCTCCATACCTTCTATACCGTTATTTTTAAACTAAAGCTGCACGAAAATGTACGTAATAAAAACATGCTACTTTTTGCAGAATAGTCCTGAGGTTATTAAGGTTTTGTGTAACAATGAATTATATAAAACCAACAGTAATAGTCATAATGTTAATTAAGTTTATTTTGTTGCAATCCATAACCACATTGAAGCAAACCAATAATAATGTGCATGTGTGTTTTCATAACGTATGTTGTAATTGCTAACAACATGAATTATGCTACTTCATATCACATCAGGTTTCATGCCTAACGAACTAACTAAATCATGGTTTTTGTAATGCAATGAATGAATACAATTACTTTAACTTTTAAATGTCAAGACGTTTGACAACCAACACACAACTAAGACTGATTCTCTAGCAGAGCCAGTCAATTAGTGAAAAACAGGGTGATTCCATCTGCTCAAGTTTTTTTTGAGCAGGTAGCATGACAGCATTTCCCTACTTGCAACACTCCCCAACTGCTCAAGTCAGATAGGAAACGATAGGCTTTTCCCTGTTCTGCTCTATATCAAGCTTCAGTTTGTAGCCTGAGCTCATCTTTGGTATGGTGTTTGCGCTGCTCAAAACAGCTACAGTGATTACAATTAAGCAGCTCTTATCCCTGGATATAATCAAGGCAGGCCAGAATGTAGATGGCAGGGTTAATCCTCTTGTGGCACACAGACCTAACTCTGGGAGTGGAGCAGGGAAGAAAGGTGGGAGGTGGGGGTTGGGGATGGTGTAGGCAGGACAGAATGTAGAAAGACACACAGATGAGCAGACAGACATGGGTCTGTTTGGTCACTGGTCACAAGTGGCAGCCAACAGATAAACCTCACATTAGCATACACTCAGGTAGAGTATTCAGCACAGGCACACACACACACACACACACACACACACCTATTTCAATCCACCGAGGAAGGTGGAAAGGGGGAGAGATAGGTTTCAGAAATATTCAGAAGAGGAATTCAATCATCACTCTATGTTAATGCATGACACAGAGAGGGCATGAGAAAGAAGTGGATTATGAGTGAGTCAGCATGTTATGAAGCACAGGCCGGCAGATACTCTACTACCAATGCCACTGAGGTCCTAAAAACTGGGTAGTGAGATGATGCCAGGAAAATCTGATTTAAAACCAATTCTGACACAAGCGTCAGCGTGTGCCAGACAGCAGAGAACGGCCTGCACTGACCCTGGCATTTAGGGACACAGCACAGCATCAGAGTGAAATTGAAAAAAATGAAACCTACAGAGAATATGACTCATAATAATGTCAAACGGTTGTAGACTGAAAATCTCTGTTGATAGAAAAACAGCTGTTATAAAACCAAAGAAAAAATCTTCAGTCTTCATTATAGCTGACAAATTGATTAACTGTAACATAATATTTAAGAGTAGGAAAATACAATAGGCTCTATCACACCACTCAAATCCAAGACAAAATCTAGTCTCACACTTTGATATCAGTATCATACAATGAATATCAGAGCTATACCAATCTTCTTACTCAGTAGGAAAATGAATATTTGAAATTTCTATTTCAAATAAATAACAGAACAGTTATGAACAAGAAGACAGAAAAAACATATCAGATCACTACAGTATATGCTGTTTTCACCTGGTGATCAGAAAAAAGCTAACATTGTTTTACCTGAAAATAAATAAACAAACATAAATATCTAAACATGCTTTGCACATATCCCTGCAAAATGATCTGCTAAAACAAAGCTACAGTGCTTACCTGTTACAAAACAAGGCAATCAATACAATGCTAGCTCAATTCTGTAGTCACTCTGTGTTGGCTCAGGCCAGACAAAGACATGAGTTATAGCCTTTGAAGGAGGGGTGATGTAGAACAGGTGCCAAAACAACACAGCAGTGCCAGGATGGGTGGCCGAGGGACTGGGTATTGGGAAGGCCGAAGAGGTTGGAGGTGCATGTTAATCACTTCAGGAGCACGAGGCAGAGCACTGCAGGTGTCTGTCCCACAAAGGAGCATTCAGTCTAGGTCCAGATTGGCTTTACTCTGACCAGTACTCTGACTTTATCAGTCAGCTCACAACAGCCACAAAACACAGCTCATGCATGATCTATTAAGGCAGAAGACCTCCAAATCACAGCAGATACATAGACCTATGTTTCTAAAACCACCTAATAATTCACTTGCACTTTGACACTTTTCCTGATTATTGCCACTGTGCAACAAATATTACATACATTTGAACATTAGCACCCAAAAGTGTGAAACATATCATTTCCGCTCTAATTGAACTGGCAAACATCTTTTCTATATAATACTGCTGCTGCTCAATAATTCCCATGCACACTTAGTAATGAAATACTACACTTGCCATAAAACTATAATGAGGTAGGTATAAGGCCAATATGATTAATATTAACATTGGTTTTCAATGTAGATCATATCTGGTGAAACTCATATTTACCTTGATATGCAAAGAGTAGTTTTAATAGGTAATTTCTTCTCTCACATTGACACTAAAATTGCAGACAGACCCTGTAAGTTAGGGTACAGGGTCAAAACCTACAAAGGTCTATTAGGATTTAAACTACTACTGGTCTTTTTTTAGTTTTATAATTAGCCATTGTATGCAATATATAGGACTTGTAGCCTAAAGGCTCCACACATCTATGACCCACCCACACAGGTGTTTTCTCTTTTGAACATTATGTTTCTGTAACTAGGCCAAACTATTTTCTCTGGGTTTAATAAAGTTTTTTAATTGAATTGAATTGAAATGATAGACTGACATCACTCTCACTATCTGATTCATTTTATTGCAAATGGTAAGGTGCTTTATAACCCTTATTGGTTCATGATACTTGGCAATTTTGTGTGAGCACATTTTGACAGCATGGCTGAAATTACCGTACAGATACTAATATGGGCTAACAACCTTTCACCTTTACAAGTACATGTTTTACTGTTATTGGAATTCCATGCCTGCTCCTGCTTATGGTTTTTAAGTGAAACCAAAAGCCTGAGACAAAACTGCAACCATGCCTTTGTCCTTTTATTCATATGTCTGGAATATTAGTGGGTCTCTTAAAATTTTAAAACTAATTCAATTATTGAGGAAAAGTATTCCATCCATTTTTTAAAATAAAGTATTAACCCAGAGACAAAATAAATAATATCTAATCTAAAGTGTGATTAATACTGTTTGAATGAGCTCCTCACACAAAGTCAATAAAACATTCCCCCACTACTTGTGTTGGAGAACGTGATAGTGTGATTAAAAATAGCAGCAAAAGCCAAATAACAAATTGTTGGAAATAAAACAGGAAAACAGAATAAACCATCACTGGGGACAATACCTCACAGCAAGAACTGTTCATTTTCAGTTCTGATCTCTCCTAAGTATTACACAGGCCTGGTTTTGGAGACTGGCCATGGCCATACCTACAGTAAACAAAAACTGTTTTGAAAATGATTTGCCTTACATATCCTAGCGCAACACACTGCAACTGTTATTGCAGTGTGTTGCAAAACCAATTAATGCATGCAGAGAATTTTCTCTTGTTCACTGCCCTCTTTTTTCCATGCTGTGCCATGAAGGCTTCTGATGTAAATAACAATACAAAAATCGGCCACTGGCTGTTTTGTCACTCAAATGTCGATGAACCTCAGCCTTCATAAATGTCTTTTCTTCCCCTCAAAGACAGTCAAACAGGCAATGACAGGAGATATACACAAACGAATCATGAGGGTCAGTCAGATACTCAGGTTGTCAGTAAATACAAACTTAAATAAGCCATAAACAGGATGGATGGAAGTGTGACAAACCAGAGACTTGCTCATATGATGCCACTGTTGTTCAGATCCCAAAGACTTCAGACAGAGACAGTAACTAGCTTCTACATTTATATCTAAATTGTTAACTTGCTGCAGGGCTGACAGTTCAGACTACTACGTCTTCCTCCGACATCTTGCTTCCTAATAAATTAGAGCATTAGAGCACAAACTGCTCTAGAGGTTAAAGCTGACCTCTGATCTTGTCAGGCCCATTAGAAAAATGACATTTTAACCTTCAAGATATTCAAATGGTAATATAAGAATTAATTCCACAGACAAAAAAACATTTTTCAAAGCTAGGGTCAAATCTGATGAAGTTTTTTTCTGTCCTTCAGTTGGTTAGTCATTAGGTATTTGGGTAGCCAAAATCTCAGTGAATAAAAACATACCGTGTGGGTATGTGCCTGCCATAATCTGTAGCTATGTTTTGTTGTTTATTAATTAGCTTGTTAAATAATTATTATTGCAGCACATTCTAATAACTTAGGTTTTATGCCATATATAATGCAACAGAAGTCAGAATACACAAAAGCATATGACAGTTTAGGCAGGAAACAGATTAGGCATGATTTTTTGCAGTAGCAATTGTGGGAAGTCTTTGTTTACCTCCAGTTACCAAGCATTCTTCAGTTTTCAACATAGTTGCAGGTGGTGTGAAGAATCTGGTCTTGTTTAGACTGCACTGTGTTTAAGTTGCAAATATTTTATGCGTTCCAAATAAGCTACTTTCTGATTGCCAATGAGCCGAAATATATTCTGAGAAACTGAGGATGCTCTGAGGATAACTTTGAAATTATGCCTGGGTGGAACGCATCTTTACCTGCTGGTATCTTCTTTCATGAGAGCTGGATTCCATAGCGATGACAACTGCAGGCAATTACTCTATAATGACTGAATTTGAAATATGCTGGTCCATGCTGACACTTAGAGCAATGCAGTATGTACTGCATATACAAATAAATATACATTAGACAACTCCTAATCACTCTGTGAGCTCCTGACTATGATGTTGGTCAAATAATATACAGATACTAAGATTGTCCCTGATAGAAGTGTTTGCTAAATCTAAAGCCCTGGTCTCAGTTCTCAGTACCAACCCCTTTTGCTTCTTTTTGTTCATTGCATCATAACACAGTCCACATACAATTATCATATGCGCCTCACTAATACCTAAATATTGTTCACCAGCTTCCATCCACACAGCACCGTGGGTCAAACCTGCTGCACTGGCCAAAGCAAACGCTGATACCATACAATATTCCTGTTTACTTTCAGACAGTGTTGGCCCTCATGCATTTCGGTAAATCTGCAAATCACACGCCGTCTGTTATCTTATCTCAAACACAGCTGTACAGCAACTGTGCCAAATGAATCTGAAGCGACGGCGAGTTCAGGATTTCAGTCTGTTTCATACGGTGCACGTTCAAACTCGAGAGCGAGCGAAAGCAAATGGACTGCATATTATAATCATAGATGTGGCCACCCCATCCTGAGGCCATTAGCGCAGGCTGGGTGTGAGAAGGCCGAGCAGGAACAGTCAGAGTGTGGGGGGAACTTCGTTTGAAGCAGCTCTGACGGCCTGAGCTCAGGTCGCTGCGTTTGAACCGGCTTCTCACTCGGGACGTGAACGCGGCACCGTTAACCCAGCAACACCGTCCACCCGCCCCTTCTCCAAATAAGGCAATTAGAGGCGAGAGACCGGAAAGCTCTCCATGGTAACTCAGTCACAAACAGCGCGGGCACAACAATGGACTGGGAGAGATGACATGATTGACAGCTCGCCGCGGCTCGCGCCTGGCCGCGTCCGCTGGCGATAAAATCTGCCGACATCACTCCGATACACAGAAACATGTTGTGTTTCATCTAAGTGTTTGGTGCAGTGAAGCATTTCAGCAGCGCTGAATCTAGCGCGTCCCGTCGCGCCACGGTATAAACACGTAGCTACTATTTAACAAAAGCGTGAGAGCCACATTAACACACCGGCTCGGTGCAGCCTGCAGCCTGTGTCCCAGCTGAGCACCTGCTCACTCATCTGTGCAACGCTCGACGGTGGATTTACACCTTTTCCGAAGCCTCTTTACATTATTATGCCATTATTGTTATCATGTTATTGTCCCACCTTCCTCCTCCTCCTCCTCTTCCTCTCGAGTTGTAATGGCACAGACTAAAACTTGGTGTTGCAAGATAATAACAATTTGGGATGCGAGACAAGGCAAAGGACTGCTGTTATTACCTCAGTTTCTCCTGTTCATCCTTGTTCTTCGGAGCGAGGAGACTCTCCGGAGTGAGCAGTAGTCCGACTGTCGACCAGCTAAATAGCGTTATTGTGGATGCAACTTGGCCGCTGCAGAGCTACTACTATTACAACCTTCCTACGATCCAATTGTTGTTGCCAGGTTGCTGTTTGCGCGTCCCCCTCAGTCACGTGCCGCGCGCAAAAAAAACTGATTTCAAAGTGCCTGATTTCAAAGTGCCTGATTTCAAAGTGCCTGATTTCAAAGTGCTCACACGGCCGCTAATTACCGCTAAGTGTTGAAAGGCAGAGCAGCGTTGATCCCTCTCACCCACAGCAGCGCAGCACACTGCCGCTCAAAGCAGGGGTCTCCGCCCCACCACCGCGCGTATTGGAGGACAATTGTGATTGATCATTTGATTTATTCGGAAAAAATATTTAATAGAGCAATTCAGTCTTGGCTTTTGTTTTTACGTCCTCATTTGCCGGTGTGTAATGCTGCAGTGTAATGTTGGGGTGAAATGTTACTTACGTGTTAAATGAAATCCCTAAAGATGTGTTAGTCATACGTAAATGTCAGATCTATGTTTTGTTTGTTTGTTTTTGTTTTGTTAGTTATTATTTAACCACATTTGGCACATCTATTGTTAGAATAATTAATTGGTACAGAACCAGTCAAACCAGCACAAATGAAAGAAAAAGCCTCCCTTTTCAAAGTAAAGCGTTTCAAACATACAAAACTACTTACTTATTATAAGTTGTCCTTTAGGTCGCTGTACTGTGTAATATATGCACTGCAGCACTGAATCTTGTGCTTTAGTCGCAAGGCTATATCGTGATTTTAATACAGAATCTTGTATTAACCTTTTTAGAGGCAACACTGATTTGGATGTTGTCATATCGTACTGGGGTGATAACCTGTAGAAAAAAAAGATCCCCCCAATTTTTCTTCTGGCTTCAACAAGCCAAGCCTAAATCCTTATTTTAAAACGTTTATCATATCAGTGTTATTATTTTGAATGGAACTAACAAACCGGAAATGTAGCTGTTGATCTTCGCTCTAGTAAACTGACCAATCACAGGGAAGCGTCTCGTTTGACGTGCACTTGTTTTAAGACTTCACATTGCCAGGATGGGCGGGGTTTGTACCAACGCACTGACAGTAAAACCACACACCCACTGTAAAGGCTCATGGTGCGACGTGAGACATAAATCGAGGCCACTCTTTGAGAGCACTTCCTTTTCCTTGTCATCGGCCAGTGTAAAGGGACAGTGAGCAGGAGCTAGTCGACATCACACAGCGTTAAATAGTGCTGAAGTCAGCCGACACCAAGTAGCTGAGCAAAGATTAGTTGTACTCTGTGTTGCGTATAACTAACATTACAAAGGTATCTACACATTTCTTGTTTTGCCTCTCCGTCGTCTTTACGTTTTTACTAAATCAATGCTAACGTTAGCTGTTTTGCTTAGATGAACAAGTTGTGTAGAAATTAGTGTGTTGGTGGAGGTGAAACTAGCCGTATTTCATTTGTTTCATTATCTTTAAGGCAAAGTTGACTTAAAGTGTTAACTTACCAGACACATATTTAACAAACAGTGGCTAGGCGGTTTGGCTAGCTTATTTCGAAAACTGTATTAACTAGGCAACGTTATAAATAGCTTGCCATTAAGCTTCTCATTTCTTTAACGCGGTGTAAAGGGATATTTAACATATGCAGTTAAAGTGAATGAAGCTAATGAGTAGTGGCAACCAACTAACTGCTAGCTCGATATTATGAAGGATTATTGTAGCCTGTCCTGCCTGACACATCATTGAATGAAATTGTGATTGATAGCTGAGTTTTGGCACCTTTGTTACTTAATTTCTACGTTTGCTCATATTCAGTTTACATAAGAATGATAAAGATAATGATCCTCTTGATAACCGTTCTGAACATTGATCATGTTCACAGGAGTAGATACAGCACGTACTCCGGATGGTCCCTTTGTTTGCCCAACAACTAAAATCACCATGTGAGTATTGAACTAATACTTGTTAGTCTATGAAGTATATGTGTTCTGTTTAATTAAAAATAAAATAATAAATGTATAGAGATGGAACATTCCCAAGTGTTTTTAATCTGGATATAACCTCTGTGTGAACACAAACAACGAGCAACACCCATGGCTACTGTCGTAATCAACAGTCTATCTCAACACACCCAACTTGATCATCCTATGTCATAATCCTGTACCACAACAGATGTTTTTATTTCTGTTATCACTAAACTCCCACAGTATTCCCACAGTGCTTCTACATACCACACTTAATCAGCACTCCGCACAGGTGCTTACTCGCTTCTTTCACTGTTTTCTTCTCTTTGTTAGATTTGACTAAGATTTGAAGGCAGATGTGGACTGAGTAAAACCCCCAGCACACTCATGTGTATCATTTTCTTCAAGTTTGACCCCCGGCCAGTATCCAAAAATGCCTACAGGTGAGCAATTGAAACTCAGATACTCTCTAGGCTTAATGTAATATTGATCAATTAGAATGGCTGTCTCCACACAACTTATAAAAGTAAGTGAGTAAACAATTAAAATCTTTAGATCACACAGGGCTTAACTTAAAAAAATATAAAAGATTAAAAGTATATAAAAATAATAGGGTAATTGACACCCTGGGCGTTTCTCAACTGGTGCTCATCTCTGTACTTGTGTTCTTGCGGACTTGTGAAAGTCATCAATCAAAGCCCAAGTACAGTTTAAATTTTAGGCACACACCTAGCCAAGTACAAATCAAAGGACCAGAAGTCTTTTCACCCTGCCCGACTTGTGTGGATTGGGGAGTCAAATATCCCATTATGCATTTCATGCCACTGAGCAACAAAGACAGATCATTGGCAAACACATGCACACAAATGTTTTAGTACAAATGTTATATTGTAGCTAGATGCTATTTTAGGTTTCTAGGAGAGGAATTAATCTTTGCTTTTTTTCAAATTTGGTCTATGTGGTCAATAGTTGACTAATTGAAAATTCATGTTTCCGAGATTTAAGGCTCTGCTAATAGCGGACTTTTTAGGCCTTATGAACTAACTTGATGACCGGAATGACAACTAACATTGTCGTTAGTGAATAATAAGTAGCCCATTTAATATAGCCCACTTGTGTTCTTTTAAATATTGAAAACGTATAGATATATAGTGTTTCACCAGCTTGTGATGTCAGCAAGGAAGATGCTGACTCAATTGTGTACTGAGCGTTCTGCATCATCCCGTACTCAAGTGTCAGAACTCTGAGTTCGAAGTCAAAGTCTGAGCTCCCAAATACAGGAGCTTATATTTGGTGTACTCTCTATTGAGAAATGCATTCACAGACCTTAAGTCCAGAGCAGTAGAGATATGACCAGGATCAGTGTTACACGTTCCTTCTTAGAAGACTTGGTCATACCTTGACGAAAGCATTCTGGACCACTTGCAAATGATCCACATACATTGCATGTGAAATCATCTGAAGAGGACTTGCAATACTTAAAACACAGTACTGCTCCTTTTTTTTTCTTTAAAATAGAATGAATGGGAAGAACTCTGTTTGATCAATAAAGTCACCTCAAGTCTTGACATCTCTGCTATCACTCTGACCGTGCTTTGATGTTCCCCATTTTATCTTGTTCCAAGTTGTCTAGTGTGTAATTTAGAGCTTTGAGCAAAGGTGCAAACACACGCTAAGAAGAGTACATAGTATCAAATGAGTGAATATTGTTTTATTTTTATATCATGTAATTCTTTAAGTAATTTCATATGTTCCAGACCAGTTATACCTGGCACATAATGTCCATATTCAATACAAATCAAACAACCTATCTTATAAAAAAAAAAGGTCAGAATTCATTTTTAAATTGATCACAAACAACAGACAACAATTATTACATAAACTTAGTCACATCTTTTGCACAAATCTACTATTTAAAAGTGCTGAGTCTTTGTGTAACCTCCATGTGTCCTACCCAGTAGTAAGTGCTAAATTTTTTTAGTGGCAGCACAGAACAGAGCATTACAAGTAGTGTTATTTCCAGTGTTATGTGAAGTCCAGCTGATTATAATCCCCCAGAGCTCGAGAGTGAGCTCCGTACCTGGCTATAGTCCATCTGTGTCCTTCCCTCTGGGAGTCTGACCCTGCCTAAGGAGATCACAACAGAAGTGTGTTATGAGTACTGACTCAGACCTGAACCTGGGGAAAGGTGAAACTGCTGTGTCCTGATGTGGTCACATCCATTATATATATGTATATGTATATGTATAGATAGATAGATAGATAGATAGATAGATAGATAGATAGATAGATAGATAGAATATAATATAGTCTGCTAGTTGAAGAATTACTCCTGTTGTGCTGCAGTGGCGTGTAAATCAGAAGGAATGTGCAGCAATAAACTGCGATGAAGGCAAGATTAAAGTTTCATTAAGAACAATTATTAAACTCCAACAGTACAAAATGACAGGAATATATCTGCAGGGGTTAAATGGGTTCCTGTTCAGCGCAAATGACTCAGTGATTGCCCACATGCTGAGATTTCAGAATTTCAGAGCTCAATCAACCACCACTATAAAATGATTTTGACCTGTACAGTAATTATAGCACTTCCTTCAGGATAGTCATTGTGATTTAAATATGCTCCACCAGCCGTCCTGAGAGGCTGTTATTTTTATTACACCAAAAAAGATGAAAGCGATGCAATTAAACAATATTTTGACAGCTTTTTACAGATCTTATGCAGTGGCGAGGATAAATCTGTTTATCCCTTTAGGAGTGTAATTTCGCTCATTCATAATGTATACTGTAAGCAAGTCAACATTTTGGTCCAGAGATGGCTTAGGAAGAAGGTTGATCATCTTGGGAGCAGGAATATGGAAATTATGCATCATTTCCATTTAAATTTAATAGTTTTATTTATTTAGTTTGACTCTAAGAACAGCAATATTGTTGATATGTCACCCGGTTGTTCCACATCTTTGCTTCAGACTAACTTTTAGATGCATTGAAATTCATTATCCCCACAGGATCAACCCTGCAGACTTTGGTGATTCCTAATTTTTAGGAACACCTTTAGGAGCTCACAAGCTTCCCAGCAGCTCAGTACATGCATTAAAGTTGTTTTGGATCCATTGAAATAGCTCATCATCATAGGCTTCTTGGTATAAAGAGAATAAGTTGCAGATGAATGGTCAAGGGCCTAACAAAAAATAATGCAGGTGGATTTTTCTAGTCTACAAGCCGTTTGGTTTATTAAAAGAAATTAGAAACAGTCTTTGTTCAGTGCTGATGAAGAGCTATGATACCTTTCTGCTTTTCACCATTAATCCTACAGAAGCTAGCTGGCTGTTACTGTGATCTAAGCTGCTCCATGCAATTTTTTTTCTCTCCCCCTCAGGATGTGATAGCAGCTGCTCTTTCTTGTGTAGCATCATTAGTGTTAGGTTTGTTTTCAGGAGCAGTGGTGGCTCACAGAGTGCCATAGGGACAGGATACCATTAGCCTGAAATGCAGTGAGGTCGACCCCTATTAGGTCATTTTGGTTTATCTGTTTGCGCTTAAACAGCATCCATGCTCTCATCCTGAAAGATTAATAGAAGGACCGTTTCCCAAGCTCATGAGAAGAATACAGCTATTGTAGTAGTCAGTAAATTTATTTTTTACCCATTTCTGGCCTGTGGACTATATACAGTTTGTCTATGATACTCTCTCCTAAAATGAAAATTCCTGTTTACAATAGCAACATGATGCAGTAGGGGGAGAGGGCTCATTTTTACTTTTAAGCAATGGGAGCAGTTGATTTTGTTTGTTTGTTTGTTTTCTTGCTAAACAGGATAGATGAGCTGAATAAGGTGTAAACGTATGTTGCTGTGTTACTAGTAGATCATAGCCTGCTTAGTGAGGATATACTATGTGATTCTAAAGGTAACCTGCTAGCAAAGCCATGTAGAAACTAACCAGTGTTATGGTCACAATGCAGCTGGTAGTTGAACATAATGGCATTGTCACTCATTGAAGCCCTGCATAATAATGCACATCCATATGTAGTGGAGAGCTCAACTGATTCAGCCTGTGTTAGACTACAAAGCCACATTCACTGGGAGTATTTAAAATCAGATCACACTCTTGTTCAGGCCTTCACTCTTGTTTGTAGTGGTAAATGTTTGTGTTGGAGCTTTGCTTTGGCAATAAACACAGATTTGGGATGGAATAAAACACCTGCACCTTCTGGTGAGAGGCAGCTTCATCCCATGAGATCTTTACCGAGATCTAGTATAGATTTAATATAGACCGCTTTAATATTTACTTGGACGGTAGTAGCTCTGGTGGAAGAGCAGTCATATGAACCCCAGGGTTAGTGGTTCGATTCCCAGTTCCTCCTGGCTACTTGTTGAGTTGTCCTTGGACAAGACACCGAAACTCTGTAGTAGCACCAATACGTACTGTCTGGCAGCTGTCCAACCACAATTTTTCCTCAAGGGGATAAAGCATGTTGGTATATTTATTTAATCCCTACAGTAAGCAGCTTTACAGTAGCAAAAATCATATATCTAAACAATTTAGAAAGTAGTTGTAGGAATTCAAGTATCTGTAAAACATCAAAATAAAAAAAAGGCGTAGCAGTGGAGTGATTCGAACATGGAGTTCTTTTTCTCTTTCTTTTTTTATGTTTAGTTTTCTGTAACTTTTATATTTGCTTGTACTTTTGCCATCTTCTTTTAGATTCTCTTTTATTTGGTCATTGTCAAAAGCACATTCTCCTCCTTATAACCTTGACCTTTTGTATCTCCTCCTCATCTTCCTCAATCAATGTGTGAAATATACGTCTCTACATTACTTGAAGACTCCTGGACACATCTGAGGCTGTTATTAAAAGTGTGCCCTGAAAACCAAGTCAGTGGCAGACAGTCTGCCAACTCATTTGTATATTGACCAGCTGTCTAAATCATGGGCAAGACAAAGCCCTTCTGTTAGGAGGGATGTTAGAGAAAGGCTGATTGATTACTGCACATGTAGGAAATTACAGTTGAGTGCTTACCTGACAACTGGTATTATAATCTTAGACTTCCCTCCATTTAATAGGAGTGCAAGGGTCATAGCCAGAGGATCAAAAAATCTTGTTCAAGTCTTTTCTTAAAAAAGAAAACAGCAGGATGCAAATATAAACATATGATCAACTGCCAGCTGAGAAGGAAAACAAAGGAAAAGGAGAGTTATTGATGATAGATCTGCTTTGAGTCCACCAATGGCCTGTAAAACACCATTGGTTCGCATCAACAGAGAATGAACAAAAACAGCATCTCCAGTCTCTATTTCTGTCTTCTCAGGCTAATTTTGGCTGCAAACAGAGATGAGCTGTACAACAGGCCGTCCAAAGCTGCAGACTTCTGGGGAACCAACAGTGAGATCCTTAGTGGTAAGTTGGTACATTTGAGACAACCATTTTCCACAAATGTATAGCAAAATAAATAACACTAAGTGAATAACTTAACTTAACTGTAACAGGATATAAAATCTATATGAAGTGCATTTGACCAGTTAGTTTTGTTCTGAAGATCGAGCTTTTTGTCACTTTGACCTTTATTTCCCCAGGCAACTCTTTTTATGGTTAGAACGTGGCATGTTTGTAAGAGATATCTAGTTAAAATTCGAAAACCTTGTAAACAGAACAGTAATAAATAACAATAACAATAAATAAGAACATGTTTAATTATATGGGAGTATTTGTTGACTAAAAAATGTAAATATAACTCTATTATGACTGATTGTGGCATTTTCTTTGCAGCGTTTGACTTTGGTTTTATTCTAGGCGTTTAATAATCAAGGGAAAAATCTGTCTCCTTCACCTCAGAATCCAATTCTCTTTCACTCCATCACAGGACTTTCCCACCCGCAGTTAACTATATTTAATTGACTGATGTCCAATAGACATTAGGGTATTGCCAAACAGAGGTAATCAATCATTCTGTTTTTTTCCCCTGCCAAAGAAGGAAACACAGAGATAGCCTTGTTTGTTCATCAGTCTCCTCTACCCTTTGTAATAGAGGGGTCAGGACTCCAGTAGTGGGCCTTTAATTGATGGCTGCTTTTATGTAGTGGGACAGGAATAAATGGCTCTGCCTTATCTGTGCAGGCTGGGGGCAGACCCTTGTAGGAGATATAGCGTGACGAGACAGGAAATAAGCTGTAGTTCCCAGTGGGAATAGGCTAGCTTTCTATCCACCCCCAGAGGAATAAGAACATTTGGCTCTCTTGGCCACTGTCAGTGTAATTGGACCTATCTTTATTGATCACCAGGAAGTGTAGTAGTCCAACAGGGCCCCACCTTTTCTGTGTCAAATGAGTAAGAGGAATGTGGAAAGAAAACTGATTTTACTAATGGACTGCTTTAATTTCATTACTGCTAATCCTATACATGATTGTAATCAATTAAAAAAAGGCACAGTGTACAGATGTGACTATAGGTGTTGCCCTTATACTGTATCTCATCGAAACAATGCTCTGACCTTTGAGTGCTAAAATGAGAATGTTAGAATAAAAACTGTTTCGTTATGTATGAGACATAGAATAAAACATAGAATCTGTGAAAACAGCTGAGTTTTTGCTTGAACGGCTTCTATTAGTAGTCCTCAGAAGTCGATTGCAGACTGCTGTCTTCAGTTGATATCACAGGTGCCTTCAGTCTTTATTGCACTGTTTGGCATCATTGCGTGCACCACACTAAACACGGCTTGGTCAATATAAAGGCTGGGTGAAGCCTCTCCAAGCAGCTTGATGTTCCTGTGACTACAATTTTTTTTTTTATTTCTACTTTTATGTACTGCCAGGCACCCTGGACATGGTTGTGAGAGGAACATTTTGCCCAGATTAATAGTTTTAATGCAGGGAGAAAACGCAACACACCAGATAACGGCTGTCCGGTTGCACCATACATCACTTTCTGAATGAAAGTGGGATCCATGAAAGAATACTCCATTCGTTTAAGTGATACCATTGACAACCCACAATGTTTAACAGTAGAAAAATTATACATTGAAATAACACTATTCACTAGCTCAGCTATAAAACATGAGGGAGGGTCAATTACAATACATTGAATCTGTGCAGGGCACAATGAAATCAGAAGAATGGATAAGAAGAAAACACTGGACAGTTCTAAAGTGGCTGCTATAAGTATGGATGCTAATCCATAAATATGCAAGGAGCAGAGTCTCACAGTTAGAGAAGGCAGCCTTTTTAAACCTTTGCTTAAAAATATGGGACCAAACTACAATTTGAAGACAGTAGAAGTTCATAGCTACAGAAAGCATGCAGCTGTGGTGATACAAATAATTAGGTTGAGGATTGCAGTGTGTTCGCTAAAGCTATTTGGATTTTGATATAATGTTATATTAAAAATCAAAATCAACACGTCTACCTATTGAATATAAAGTAGAGAATCGTGAAAGTTTATCAGTTTCATTTTATGTGAAAGAAAATCCTGTTTTGAGACTACGTCCTTTTTCAGCCACAAGTAGTAAATAGAGCAACACCAACAATGTATGTTTAACACACGCTTGAATTATTGAAGAAATGCCCTTGAAAGTCTTTATAATTAGTACCAAATTATGTAGTTCTAGAAAATCTGCAAAAAGATAGGAAATGATAAAACTAAATGGATACTAGCAGGATATTGTATTTGGTTTTTCTAAGTATGTTGGGAACTCTTGTGAATCCTACACAGTAAGGTTAGAGTCTGTACTGTACAATGTGTACCAGTTACAGTCTGTAAATTAGAGTTGTGTTTTTATAAGCATTCTCTTATTTTGCGTTGAACAGGCCTGGACCTGGAATACGGTAAGGAAGGAGGATCATGGCTGGGGATCAGCAAACGAGGCAAGTTGGCTGCACTCACCAACTACATGGAGGGACGTCCCAACCCTGATGCACAAGGAAGAGGTGAGATATAGTTTCTGATTGCCTAGTGTCTTTCATTGTCTCTTGTACTTCACATTTATGTGATAATTTAGCTGTCTCAATTATGTACAGTGGGAAAGAAAAATTTGTGAACCTTTTAAAATTGTATGTTTTTTTTTACATTCATTTGTCAAAAACGTGATCCGATCTTCATCTAAGTCAAGAGTATTAATAAATATGATGAGCCTAACACTAAAATAATTCTGATCTTTATTGAAAACGACCATGAAAGCCTCTTTGTGCTAGTGGACATTTGGAATAATGACCTAAAAAAAAAAAAAGCTAATTACTACTTACTACTTTTTCTTGCCACTGTATAGTACATATGGATGCTGTAATGTGCATTTGTCATCTACTATTAAAGCACAATACTGCTAGGCTGGTTTAAGTGTATAATTTAACAGCCATTTTGTCTTACTGTTGTCACTTTGCAGGATTTCTAGTATCTAACTACCTTACAGACAAGGATCTAGACAGCTACGCCTACCTGAAGAAGGTGTCAACAGAAGGCCACTTGTACAATGGCTTCAACCTTATCACAGCAGAGTTCAAGTAAGTAAAAGGTTGGGTGAATCCATCTCAGTGTATAGTCCATCAGCAGATAAAGTTGAGTCAAAGATGTGTTAAGATGATAATTTTCACACTGATATTTGGTTGTAGTAGAGGCCACATATTTTTTAAGTATTAGCTATATCCTCAGCTGGATACATTTGACAAGTGGAAATGTATTCTAGGCAGGTACATCATATGGCCACACAAGGCTGTCAGATGTTGAGACAAGTTCTTTATTGTGCTGTGTGGGTGTCATGAAGTGACTTGCTGTGGTCTACACATCAGAGACTTTGACAGATTTTTGCACACTGAACCCAAGATTTTTTAAAATTTTGTAACTCTGCTCCTCTGAGTTCTGGCCTTACCTTACCTTGGAATGAAACCACAAAGGCAGCGTCTTCATCTCTGCAGCGCTAAGCCAGCAGAACTGAAAAGAAATCTCAGACAGTGAGCTGTGAAAGAACGAGCATTAGAATTCTAAAGAAACACCTGTTCATATGTCAGGTTTTCACACAAAGGAAATCTAGACAGCATTAAAAATAATGAGACTTTTTTTTACCTTCTTCCCCTAATCTGCTTCACCAACCTGACTTGACTGAATTTGGTTAACTGTTAAAGAGAGAGAAATCAAAGTGGGATCAGAACACACCAACGTAGCTGTCATGGGTGGAAGCCCCTGTAGACAATTGGCATGGAAACAGGTCTCCGTTTCTGCCGTGGAAAGGTTGGAGGTTCAGCTGCAGTACTCACACTCCTGCCAAACATTATTCCTGCCAGGGGGGTGGAAACAATCAGAGTTTTTCCCTGTGGAGTATGGTGTCATGAGCTATGTATCCTGGTAACATGGCCTCAAGCAGGATCTCCTCTCAAATGGGATTTTCTTGTGCCTGTTGCTGGAGTGAAAACTTCCCCAAATCCAATAAAGACCAGGACAGACCTGCTAACATCTTCCACACTGATATTGAACTTGGACATAATGCTGGGTAGGATTAGTGCTGTGGGTAGTAATGTCAACCAAGTTAACCAGTAATGCTAACATTTGCCACCTACACTAGAGTAGTGAAACTTACAGCTTAATCCAAACCTCACATAGGTGTGTGTTTTTTTTATTTGCAAAGGTCCCTGATACGACCAGTGGCATTCCTACCACTGCACTACATTCATGAGACAACGGAAAAGTGAAAGACGTTGTGTTTATGTTGTGATAATGCTTTATGTCTCCTGCTTTGACTGAGCTGTCATCTGGGGCTAAACTCACTCAACACAGCTTCCTGCTGTGAAAGTTTGTATACATTTTTCCTCATAAATACCCATCTGTGGGAGCCATGTTCACTGGAGATGGAGATGACACAGAGTGACAAAAGCAACCCAACATCTTTTTAATAAACATTATTACCAGCTTATTTGTTTTCCATTGTAGTGTATCCAGCAGAGCAGAGGAAATAAGGCGTCTGTTTCCAAAGCAGTAACTACATCTGGTTGATAGAAAGAAGCTCCATATTATAATTAAATGATTTCTCATTCATCTTGTAGCTAGACATGTGATTTATGATACAAATGTGATGCCAGACAAGCTGTGCACCCTTTTTTTTAAACATTCTCCACTCAGTTTTTGAGTGTGTGAGATTTATTGGAGACAAACTTTGTACATTTAGTACACAACCCAGACACATTAAATGAATTCAGTCTGGCCGTGATTTATGTATTGCTTGTCTTTAATGTGATGCTTGTTTAACCAATACCACACTGGTTTATAATCCATAAACATGTTGAGTTGAGTTCACCGTGTAACTGATGTACTGAGTGGCAGTAACGCATTTTCTAAAACATCACACTGAGCTAGTAGACAGTGGGGCCAATGCCATATATATTTAAATTCTGATCAGAGATTCTCTGCAGGATGCTCTCCAGAGCCCATATTCAACAGTTTATCTGACTTTTCTATAGCCCTGATTTTTGTTCTCACTTTATGTCGCTCTCACTTTAAAGTCAATGCCCAGAGATGATCCATTTGAATGAATATCCCCTCTGATGTTTGCCTGAAAAGAAGTGCCTTCTTAAGAAAGTGTTTGAATCTTATGGCCTCAAACCATGTGTTGTAATTCTTGGCAGAAACCTGTTGGAGGTGAAAAAGCAAAACTGCGATGTAGCAGATACACACATTCCAGAGAATCAGAGGTGGATGAACTCTTAACATTGCAAGAAGGAACAATTATAAGTATTTGCTTTCTTTCAGTCACTTGTAAGATTAACTATGTCGAAAGCACAACATCTTTGAGTATAATAAAACATGATTTTGTACTGGAGAGAATTACAGTAGACAACAAATAGCTCAGAAATAGCCTTCATTGATCGAATCCAGATGTTCAAACATTGCCACAAAAATTACAGTTATGTTGATGTTGGCTTTGTAGTTGTTAGCATGGGGTCAAATATTTACTAAGGACGAGGTCTGAATACCATTACATCTATTCCACAGTTACGGAAAGTGTTACAGTATGTTAACATTTGCTGATTAGCACTGAACGTAAAGAAAAGCTAATAATATTGAATGCTCCTCCAACCATCTTCAGGCAGCTCCACCACAGCTGGCGATGTAGAGAGCGCGCTGCAGCCTCAGTATAGTGGATTCTTCATTAGAGCGTCTCCCTGCCAGCATACTGATTAACTCTCTGTCTGAGATCTGAAAAAGCCTGTTTTCCACTCTTCCCTCCTCGTTCTCTCGCTATCTAGTGGCCTTGACCTCCTGCTGTTACCTCATCACAGCCTAAATCAATCCACCATACACCTGATGGGACTTTCAATATTCCAGCCAGTGAAATAACAGAAATAGAGCTATCTCTCAGCAAATCCTCCACTTGCTACCACCACAGTCAGTTTGATGCGTATTATAGGAATAGTGACATAGTTGGTATAGATATAGACACCAGGCCTTTCAGGTATTGTTGAGTTCACAGTTCTAAGATCACAATTGTATTTCAGGCGTTGTGTGAAGCAGCACAACTGACAACAGGTGAACATTTTACAGTTTCCTTCAGGTTTGGGCTCCATCTGCTTTGTATTGAGCAACAACTGTGCACATACATGTATAAGGAGTGACTGTTACCACAAATGCTGCTGTGTTTATAACCAGAAACCAGAAAAGGCAGTTTATTCAGACTGTTAACCTGGGTTTGGTTAACAATTGGAAACAATATGAAGAAAAGTGTTTTACAGAAGTAGTGTCAGCCTTCAGCTTTCAGGGTTTTCTCTCATCTGCTTGGACACATATTGTTCTGGTTTTAGAAACTGTCTGCCATGTGAAATTTACACAAGACCGCAGAGCTCTTGCGCAATCGGAAAAAAACAAGGCCAACTGTGGACAAGCATGTTTATTTGTAATCATTTGTAGGGAATTAAAGTGATAGTGAAGTGCGTGTGTGTGAGGTTTGCTTGTGTTGTCTGGTGTGATGTATGGTATGGTATACTAATCCAATTACATCAGTTGATTTTAAATAGTATATTAGTAAATCTACTAGTAAATAGTATATTTACAGTAGGCAAATGATACATGCCACGATCTCAGATATTCACAATTAATAATCATAATTTGAAAATATTGGTTCTTCTGATCAGATAATCAATTATTGGACATCCCATATTAGATGGCAAACATTTTCTGCTTTGGGTCATGTAGGTCATAGACCAGAGACAAACTCCCTTGGCCTGATTTCTAGTTTAGTTTTTAAAACTCTCCCATGAATGTAGTTGCAGAGAAACAAGGCCAGCAGTATATTCTGCTTTGTCTTAGCAGCTCTTCACTGGGAAACTTTCCAAGTTAGATGTTGAAACAGTGTTGCAGCACATTTCAGATTAACTGATGCCACTGCTATGGCTGTCATAAAGTTGACATCAAAAAAAACATTTCCCACTGGTTCAAAGGATTTGGTCATAATTTATTATTCACCCTCCTGTAGCAGAGCTGTCAGTCATGCCCTTGATGGTAAGACTGATTTTTCAGACTGAATAAAGCCACCTTAACTGAAGGCTTTGTAAAAAGATCTAACACTGTAACTAAATGGTTTTGTGGAAGTCAAAGGTGTTTGCGACACTAATGTGTATTTTGACGCTTTAATGTTACACTGTTGTCCATTTAAGATAAGATATAAATGCTGCATTTAACTATGGTGGTTGGTATTTTCCCATCTGAATTGTTTCACACATACAAATCAAATCAAATCAAGCTGGCTTCTAAATTTCTATACATCCTGACTGCAGAGTAAATCAGTCATTAAATAACACCCTTTCCACATTATTTTGTTGGGAGTGCTCCTCTGAACATCATCTGTTTTGTATTTGGATTTTATTTGCATAGGACAGACGACTCATGACACAGCTTTCATAATTAGTAATAAAACAAATTAAATGATCACTAAATGCAGTCTTTAATTTTCCATCCTACTGTGTCCTATGTAGAGCCAAACAAGACATTGTGTGTTACTATGGAAACAGAGGCAGCCCTGAACCCATCCATCTAAAACCAGGTCTGTGTTTTTAATATGGTTGCTGTAGAAACCATTCATTTCATATTTACCTCTTGCCTATGCCCCATTCATGTTAGTTTGACATTTCCACATTGCTGTTGCCCTCATATTGTCTATTCATTGGATGATGTGTCGCAAGGTCACTAACAGAGCTCACCAGGGTATATGCTTGTCTGTTTGTTTCATGTGCTCCCCCCAGTAGGAATCTATGGGTTGAGTAATTCACTGCTGGATACTCCATGGAAAAAACTGTTGCAAGGCAAGCATCACTTCACCGGCATTGTCAACAACCAGTCCCTGTCTAGTGATGGTCTGGTGCAAGAGCTGCTCAACGTCCTCAATAATGAGGAACTGTGAGTGATAAACACGCAGCTACACTCATGTATTTATGATAAATAGGAAGTTCTCTTAGCTTAACACAAAGATCAGAAACAGAAGGAATGTGTATGAATGAACTGCAAGCAACAAGTTTTGGTACACTGTTAGTTGGGGAAGTCGCTCCTCATCATTTCAGGTGGAGACACACAGTATGGTTGTAATGACTGGATAGTGTAGTGGTAAGGTCTCTGCCCTCTATGTGGGAGACTGGCGTTCAAATCACTTACTCTAAATACACTCACTCTGCCTGCCTTTGTACCTTGTACCTCAATTGTAAGTCACTTTGATAAAATCGTCTGCCAAATGACTAAATATAAAAGTTATACAATGTTTATTAGATATTGTGGATTAGTCCAGAATTTAATTTGTTAGTGTAAATGCTGATTTGATGGAGAATGTAACAGAGCATGATATATTCTACACAGGGGTCTAAATACACATTCACTGTTCATGTACTGTTCTTTGGTTGTGTAAAGCTGCTTTGTGACAATGTCATTTGTAAAAAGCGCTCTACAAATAAAACTGAATTGAATTGAATTAAAGATGTGTATTATGTGTTTAACAGGAATACACCTGATCCACTTCAGGAGAGCCAAGGTGATGGTTACAGCAAGCCCATGATCCAGGCTCTGTCAGCAGTGTGTGTTCGCTCACCTAATTATGGCACAAGGTCAGTGCGAAATCTCTATCCAGTACCTCTCCCCGTGTTTGTCTCCACCTGAAGTGTGAGACAAGGTAGTGCTAGGCCGGAGGATTATAGACAACAGAAAACTCAGTATATAAAAAATCCCCAGTGTAACCAATCTTCCACGGTGATGAAATGAAAGGGAATCTTCTGCTCTGTGAAGTCATAGTGGATTAGTGGATACAGACACTGTCCTGAAGCAAAAAGGTCAGAGGGTCAGTCTTTGCCAGAGCCATCAAAGTGTCATTTAGCAAGTCACTGTCTGTGATCGTACAGCCTGCTCATTCTCGATAAGGCTGTTTGGATAAATACCTTGTACGTGCCTTTTAAGTGATCACAGTTGTCCCTGTTGTTACCCCTGCTCCCCGTGTTGTTAAGGTTTGTTTATCGTTTTTGTTTTTTTAAGCTTTTTTTATTACATTCATTTGATATTTCTTGTATTCGTTTCCTTGTATGTCCCTTGTGCCTCCTGCCCATTCAGGACCAATACAGTAATCCTGATAGACGCAGAAGATAATGTGACCTTCACTGAGCGCACCATGCTCAACTGTGACACAACCAAATGGAGCACCAGTTCTTTCCAGTTCAAACTGCAGGGGTGAAGACATGACGACGAAACCCACTCCGTGCCTTTCTGCATCACCTTTCCTTCCACTGCCCTCAGGTGCTTCCCACCCCCAGCTGCGTCACACCGCAGCAGCTATGTGAACATGAGGACTACTCTGCACTTTTTCTTGAACTAGTCGGCTGCCTCATCAACATCAGTGACATGTATCTCCTATTCTTGATGTAAGTTCACATGTATCTTTTGAATAGGTGTGCTAATTTAAAAGATTGCCAAAGAACATTTTTAATTTTTGTAGACCTAAATGTTTTACCTGCATGTCATAGTAAGGTTGTTTTGCCTCAAGAAGAGTCAGGTACAGATTTGCGGTGAACTTGCTCTGGACTACAGTCAGTGCCGCCGTCCACAAGGTTATTGTGTTGCAATCTAATTTATTCTTGTTGGTTTCAGATGTTCAACATTCACATCCACTATACAGTGTGACTATACATTTTCTGCATTATTTCCAGACTGCAACTTGAAGTATCGTCCTTTAGCTCCAGCAATTAAGAACAGTATTTTCATATAAGAGATCAGATTTTATTATTTTACATACTGAGAATTCACAAGATCACCAGTATTTTTGTAGAGAATGTGTTAATCTAATAAAACCAGGTTAGATTAGGTTAGAGTCACCAACCTCATTTTAAATGTTTGATTGCTGTTACAGATAATTAGTTATGGTGGCAACACATATTTGAATGTTTCATGCACTGGATCTTTGGCTGCTTTCATGACGGATTGATCACACTCATCTTTGACTCATCACACAGTATAATTATTGTTGACAGTAAGACTGTCACTGACACACTGTGAGGAACCCAGCCTTTTTTACTAACCTTGTGTTCATGCACCATTCAGGGGATCTCAGCATTTTGTTCTACTGTATATCAATCAGCCGGCTCCCTGTTTTTTAACTGGGTGGATTTTACTTCTGGGGGGGAAAAAAAGGATCTATCCATTTTACACAGATGACTTTCTGACATGTCACACCAAGAGATGTACATGTTCAACTAATAAACTTAATTATGACTTATGTAGTTGCTTTTCTTGAACTTCATTAGTTAACACTTTTCCTGTTAAAGATCTTGACCTGTTATGACTACATTGATTTTAACCTAGGGAAAGATGACAAACATGCTCTGTCACCTTTTACCACTATCACAATAAATAATTGTCAGATTTATGGCAGGTAGACAGTTGCTGCTCAAATCCAACTGAGTAGTAAAATGTAATGGGTTAAAACTCTGATCTTTTGTACAAAGACATGATTATGGTCTACCCCACAAATTCCATTTCTATTTCCATTAGAAATAAAACGGCATCTTAAATATGTCTTTCATTTTACATATCCTGACTTCCTGTGTTCCAAATTTCTACGTCTTCTATACAAATTATTATACTAAACGGCTTTGGAAGACATCCACTGCATTCGGTTAAGTCAAACTACCCAGGCTCTGAATTACTTTAGATACACATGCACAATATAAGGAGTGTGGATGTTGTCAAACATTATTTGCATTGACCGCCCTTTAGAAAAGTGTATTCTTATGGTCGGTATGAACAAGAGGAATGGTTACAGCATTTTGTATGTATTTTACTGTTTGTATGGGAACCTAATTGTTATTTCCAGACAAGTAGTGAATCTGTGCCTTGAGCTGCTGTGCATCATCCCTGACCTACTAAGGTTAGTGAATAGTGACCTCAACTGGCAGGTTAAGGTACTGCAATTGGCATCTTCCCACATAATTTTAACACTACACACTATGACAGTAAAACTCTTAATGTGATAAATGGTAGGTAACCTGACTCCTTAACTTCACAGACACTGATTGTAACAGAAAAACAATAATTTAGTTGTGATATATAGTGTTGAATGCAGCAGTAAGATCTAACATAATGAGTACAGAGAGAAGTCTGTTGTCTGATGCTAATAAAAGATCATTAGTGACCTTTACCAGTGCTTTTTCTGTACTATGATGTACTCTAAATCCTGACTGCAGGTGGTCACATAATTGCTTTAAAACTACCTTTTCAAGGATTTTAGTGACAAAGGGCAGATTGGATATCTGCTATGATTACAACAACAAAACCTTTAGCTTTTTGAATAAAGAAACAAGGTTGTGATCATTAACAATGAGCCTGGTGTTGTTATATTAGCCTGTCAGATTAACTGTAAACTCATGACTAACTTTTTCAAATAGTGTGAAGATAAACCAACATTTCCTCTGATAAAGATTTTTATGAGTGCAGCTTCAAAGATCTTACCAGAAAGCTGGTTCATCCCTGTAAACATTTTGATTGTCAAAAAAAAAAAAAAAAAAGGTTAAAGTCTGAGTTCATGGTTCAGCCGGAGCAAACAGACATCAAGACCAAGGCTCAGTCAGATGAGTATGTTCTTATGTCTGCAGTAGCCATTGTCACATGAGTTAAACACCCAGTTTGACCTTCACTGTCAATCAGAAATAAATGAGGCTTTAAACAGCCTGTACAGTGTGATCCGTATAAAACAGGACATTGTCTGCACTGTCAAAGGGAGAACACAGCGGCTGCACACATAGAGCACAAATCAAAGTTGGGTGTGACAAAAACTGAACTGGCTCAACTTTTACTGTGATGCAACATCATTCTGTGAGTTCAGATGTAGTTTAATTCCTACACACAGGAGGAATTACACTCACTACAAACCTCTAAAATAAATGAGTCAACAACAAATTATATGTTTGTGCCCCCCACCCCTACCCCATGTTTGCATCAAACATTCCCAGGATTTCTTTCAGAGGAGAAGATATGAAACATTTGACTTTGTGCTGCACAATAAACAAGACATCTCTTAACCATGTTAGAAACACACATGCAATTTGTCTGCACAGGGTGAAATAATACATTCATAGGAGGGTAAATATAAAATCATTTAACTACACAGTTATATGAATTATACTAATTCAACCGTTTCTTTCAGGTTTGAGGTTAATTATAGCCATATGCAAATATAGGATCACTTTATGTAACAAAGTGTTGTTATCTAATAAATATTAGAGAAGGTCACCTCATTAAGTGACAGTGCCAGCAATTAGTGGCTGCATTAACATTTACATTGTTCCATATGCCAGGTCGGGGGTCTCCACCCACTGAGCCTCCACCTAATGGTTGGACCAGGAAATTCCAGTTTATCTGCACCCAGAGACCAGAGAGTGGCATTTTATTTGGAACAGTTTCTTCTAGACAACCTATTGTACTTGTTTTGTTTTTGTTTTCTTTTATTTGTTTGTTTATTTTTAATTTATGATGAATGCTTCTGCCTTTTTTTTTTTCATATTGCTTCTCTTTGATTGTATGAATTCATGAATGAACACAGACAAATGATATTGCTGACCAGGGTAAAAACAGCATCACGTTTTCTTTTATAGTCCAACAACAACAACAGAAGTTCAAACAAGTATTAGTACAAGTAGTAAACAGTATTTCAATGCTATTCTACTCGATTCAATGCTAGTCCTATTCCACTTTTATCTGACATCTGTAGTTACTCATTACCTTTTAATGCCAGAAAAACTTTTATATTAAAACATAATAGCAGAGTTCACCTGTGCCCCTCGTCACAGGCTTCAGGCTTGTTCTCCTACTTGTTAGCAGTTCCACTGACCGGTGAACATTTCAAATGTTTTTATTTAACTGCTTGAGACTAAAAGTCGTAAAGGTATTCAATAGTATACAAAAAGCAACAATACAACAAGAACAAGTACAAAAATAACCACAGATGTGTGCAGAGGTACTTCTTCTGTCAGACTGAGCTTCAGTCTCCAGGCTGGGGTCATGTAAAGACCTTCACCAGCTGCACATGAACCAGCTCCAGCATCTCAATCCCTGACTGAGGAGGAGGCCTGCAGGTCTGACTCTGGGTCATGACATGGCCATGACCAGACCCTGCAGATGGTTTAAGTGGTTAGATCCATCTGGTCCAGTGTGGTTGTGGTTTCACGCGCATTGCGCACGACCATCAGTGGTGATGCTGCAGTGGAGGAGCAGGGAAGGTGCCTGTGTTGGGAAGCTGTGGGTCCCCCGACGGCTCTGCAGAAACCTGGGGGTCTGGAAGGAGGATGCAGTGCCTGCGTCTCTAACTGTGGGGGATAATAAATGAGCCGCGGTGGTTTTAAGGGGGAAGGAAAGGAAAGATTGTGTCGAGCCACTGGCTCGTCCGGCTTCACTGTTGGCTGCCACTGGACCGAGACGGTCAGCCCAAACAGCTTCTTGAACGCCTCGGCCAGCATCTTCTTGGCCATAGAAGCAGCATAATGGGATGAGAAAGCTACTATAGCTGACACCTCCTCGGGCCCCGCCGTCACACACACTCTTTCCACCCCCTGCGCCAGACCGCGCAGCACCTGCAGCAGCCCCTGCTGCCTGGTGGAGGCCGGCAGGTGTCCGACGCGCAGCTGTCTCTTCTCTGTACTGCGGCTCACTTGGAGAAAGACCCCGGGCTCCAACATGTGGCCGTGGAGCAGGCGGATCGCTTCGGCAGCTACAGCCGGTGACGCGTATTTGGCGTAGGCGAAGCCGCGGTTCTCTCCGCTGAAGTTCATCATGAGCCTGAACTCCCAGAGAGGACCCACGGAGCTGAACAGGGGGATCAGCTGGTCCTCATAGGTATCTCGTGGGATCTGGCTGATGAACACCTCGCAGTGGGCCCCTGGTGTGGGGCCGTCCCACACCTCAGGGGGACCTCCATATTTCCTCTGGCCGTTTACCTGCGTCAGTTTAGTCTTGGTACTTTGTGCCCATGTTTCCAGCGCCTGTGTCCGCTCCAGATGTAGCACCTTGCTCTGCGTGCGCTCCATAATCCGTGGTTTTCGCGGACAGGGACTCCTCCTTATATGTCCATGACCAGAGATGCACCGTGCCATAGGCCGCACAGGTGGATGCCTGGGGCGCAAAATGCCATTTGGAGGCCGCACTACAGTTTTATGAGTGGCGCCGCTCCCCAGGGGTTAAATTGGGTCAGAACTCACCGGCTCCTGACATGCAAATAACCACCCAGCTATAAAGAATAGGTCTCCCACTTCTCCTGATGTATAGGCTTTGTCTTTGCAAACAGAGAACACGGGAGAACATGGATCACCTCCACAAAGATGTTTTTTTAAAGATTGAAAGGATTTACTGCAGGGCTGATATATGTGACTGAACCAACACCTGTAATAATACAGCTTCTCATTAGCTGTGTATGCTTGTGGAAGGAGGACAGACTTATTTTCTTGCTTTTCTCAACATTAATATGTACACGCATCGCTTCTTATTTTGAGAAACAATATCAGATTTGCCTTCCTGCAAAGAGTTAAGACACCCACGGTGCAAAAGACAAACAATGGAGACAGTGCTCTGGCACCATGGTGTTAAATGCTGAGTTACAGTGATCAGACAGGATCCTGGCACAGGTTCCTCAGCAGGGGGTCCATTAGGGGGTCAGTGATAGTTTTCAGGTGGTTGAGTCCTTTAAAAAAAAAGCCTCTATTGCCACAGGGGTCAGAGCAACAGACCTGTCGTCACTGAGCTTTGTAATCCTGGCACATGTGGACATTTCAAAAGCAGAACAGATATAACACGGACATTCTTCCCCGATAAGATACCATAAAGTATGTGTGTGTTTACATGTAGGTAACATTTGATGAACAGCCACAAACAGAGGAGCTGAGGTCTTGGAAGACGTAGAGCAGCCCCATGCTGACTGGACCGTACACACACTGACCCGCTTGCAGGAGGGGGACGCATCACGGTGCATTCCATTTCTTTTGTCCCTGGAAGAGCCACAGCAGACAAACGTCCTCTTCACACGTCAGTGCAGATGTGGGGAGAGGTGAAGTGGTTCCAGGAGTGAGGGGTGTGAATGTGGGTCCTGCAGTGAAATGCTTTTGTGTATGCTTATGGGAGGGTGGGGGTACTTTCCTCTTATAACCTGAATTTAAAATATTATGTTCACTGGGGATACCACATTGAATTTCTAGTCATTCTTTCAGTTCAAAAAAAAATCTCTTTTTCTTTTTAGGTTTTTGGAGAGGCAGTGTTTTTGGTGTTGAATTCTTATAGAATAAGAAGAATAAAGACCTTGTTCTGAAAACTGCTGGTAGGTTATTGCCAGCTGTGTGATTGCAGGGGGAAGTGAATAGCAGTTGTCCTGTTTTAACTATAGCGAGACCAGATCAATAGACTGTCTCTGTCTGTCTAGCTCCACAGCTACAAGAGACATTATGCTTTGGCTACTGGACATAATGCTGGGGCAAAGTCTGACATCAGAGCATAAACCAGATTCTAATAAGATAAGATAAGATAAGATAAGATACTTTAATGTCATTGTAATGATACAACAAAATTAGTTTGGTAACTCTCAGAGATTCCAGCAGCAATAAATATAAATAAATAAATAAATAAATAAATAAATAAATAAATAAATATATATATATATATATATATATATATATATATATATATAGAGAGAGAGAGAGAGAGAGAGAGAGAGAGAGAGAGAGAGAGAGAGAGAGAGAGACATTCAGGAAGCAGCAGAAGGCACAGACATGAATTACAGATAAACAGCTGGGCAGGATATGTACCTTGACATGGCGGATTTGGTGACAGCAACAGAAAATGATCACCATGATGTGTTTCCCCACAGAGACACAGCACAGACAGAAAGAAGCACCAAGGCATTGCAAATCAGATTGAGATTAATCCCAAACATGCCCGTTTGGGCAAACTTAATATTAAATTTCTTCCTTAGCTGTTCTAATGGAAAACTCTAAACTGAGTAAACTCAATCTGCTTGGATCTACTTTTCAGTTTGTATCCCTATTTATTCTGTAACTAATCAAAAAGCATCAAGTGAGGTTGTGTCCCTTAGCTCAGTATAGCTTTAATAATAATTAATAATACCCCTAATAATAATCTACCCCTCCAGCCGTCAGAATAGCCTTCATAGCCACATTTGTGGATTGTGCAGATAAAGAATGTCCTTATTAATATTATTATTTATTGAGGAATAAACTCTTTAGACTGACAGATGCTGTGTTTAAGGATGGAAAGTCATTGCTAAACGTGTTGCTTCTCAGGCAAAATGTCAAATGCTGATTGGTTGACTGGTGTCAGTCGCTGCCGAGGAGGGGCGATGTGATTGGACCGCTGATAAATCAGTCATCAAAACGCCGGTACAGGGAGGCGGGGCCCGAGCTGGTTCGCTGTTTGGTCTTCTTCAAGATGTCGGGGCTGCGGTGGAGGCCGTGTAGTGGCTCACCCAGGATAAAATAATTTAGAAAGGTAGTCGGGCACCCAGTTGGAGACAGTTGGCTGACATTTTACGGTGAGTAATACTGTAACAGAATAAATAAGCGCTTTGGAGCTACTTAACTATTTCCGAAGCTATAGCGAGCTGCTTAGCTTGATGGCTGCCTGTTAGCATAATAGCATTGTCGCTAACGTTACAAGGGGCACGCTGTGCAGCTGCCGACTCAGATGCGCAAAAAACCCATTACGCCCCATTTTGTCTTACGATTAAATTAACGTATTTACTTGAATAAATGTTAATCTCCTCAGACATATGTAGTCATGTCAAAAGGTTAGGTCTATATCCGAAGCTCCGCAGATACATATGACAGTATTTTAGTATGAACTTACTTAAATAACTACAAAGTTAGATCTAGTTGAGTTAACGTTACTGACAACTGCTCTCACTGTCCATTTTCTCTAGCTACCAGAAGATCTCATTGGAGGATGATCAATGCCTAGATCCCATTTTAAGCTGAATGCATTGTGATTTCCAATAATTGAGACAGTGATTCTGAAAGCTGTCTACATTAATGAAAAGAGCAATGTAGTCAGCTTAGCGTATTCACCTCTGGTACGTGGTCTATACAGGGATGTGTTTCTGCATGAATTCTGGGTTTAGATAAGAAGAAAGCCTCTCAACAGGTCAGATTTTAAAATAATTAAGTTTGCAGTCTGTAGAAGTTACATTCCAAGGAAATGGAGATAGATGATGTTCTACCCCCTCTCCCCTTGGAGCCACCTGATGATTTTGGCCAAGATGAGGGCAGAGCACCTCCACCACCTCCCCTGCAAACGTCCAGTGACGCAGAGGTAATGGACGTTAGCTCTGGTGGTGATGGATACACGTACACCCCAGGGGACGGGGAAGCCAAGCCACAGCTGCCCCTGAGCAAGGGCTCACTAACTTTCTGTAGCCACCTATCAGATGAAGCCAGTCCACAACCACCATGCCCCAGAACAGCCCGCCATGCTCCCCCAGTTACCAAGTTCCTACCAGACCTCAAGCTGCTCAGAGATGTTAAGATTAGTGTAAGCTTTACTGAAACCAGCAATAGTAAAGACAGAAAGGTTTTGTACACGGGTGAAAAGCAGGAGGAAGGAAGTGATGGCTTAGACAGCGTTAATGGTGAGTTGCATGACTTGACTAGTGAGCCGGAGGTTGCTGAGGGTAACTCTGGAACTGGAAACGTAGGAAGTCGAAGATCAGAGGAGACTGAGGTAGACCTGGAAAATAAAGTAGAGTTCGCCGTCCTGGATGAATTGGATGACTACTACGAGAACTTCCTGGATCATGATGATGGGGAGCATGGCGGCTTTAAGTCTGATGTCATAGTTCAGCAGGAACAAGCAGATGACGAGGCCATGGCTTACTCATATGAGGTATGTCTGTTCTTAAGTTTGCAGTTTCCCTTGTCACTATAAGCTAAACAACCAATTTGTCACCACATTGGCACAGTGGGGGTGCAGTGATAGAAACGAATATAAGTTTGTCTGACACTGAAAACAAAAGCAGTTCAACTTTAGCTGTAGCGCAACATAATGTGGCCCTTGAGTGGAGCAGTTAAATACATGCAAGTACTAATTCTTGGAAAGTAATTGATGGTTGATGTGGTTGTAATGACTTGTTGATTTGATATTGCGTCACTTGAGAACTGTCCTGCATCAATGCAGGTACGACTGGTTAACCCAGGATTAATTGTCATTTTAGACAATTGAGATTTGTTATTTTATTTCTTTGTTTTGTGTTATCTAGAGGGATATGTGTGTGGATAAAAGTGGTTAGTGTTATATTAAGATTTTTCTTCTTAAATCCAGGGCATGCCTCTGACACAAAAGTAATAAATGCTAATAAAAACAATTCCTAGTCATCCATGATATGTCTAGCAGGTCATTTGCCAACACTTGGTTAATTGTAATTTTTCCAATATTTTTTCAATTGTACTGTTGATTTTGGCAAACTGATTACCTTTGATATCTTTTTTACATCAAATTTGATCTGCATGTGAGCTATTTTGTATTTGAACTAAACACATTTACTAGGCAAATGTCAATTACTTTTGGACATTTGTTAAAAGCGCTATTTCAGTCGTATAGTATAATAATCGTTGTTAGAATCAAAAATCAAATTTTATGGTGACTTATTCTTCTCTTCTGGCCTTAACCACTAACTCTTCCAGGAGGAGTTTGACAATGATGTAGACGCTTTGCTGGAGGAAGGCATGCCAGTACCAAAAAAGATGCGCCTAGCAGAAGACAAATATGGTGGAGACAGTGATCATCAGTCAGATGGGGAAGGAGGTGTTCAGCCCATGATGACCAAAATTAAGACTGTTCTGAAGAGTGAGTAGTGGCTCTGTCTCTGTATGGTTGTCCTGTTTTTTCAGGTTCTGTGTGTCCTGTTTATTTTTTTCTGTTGTAAGTGGTTTTAGTACCAAGGGATATTCAAAATACTATCTGGTACATATGGATTGCATCTGTAAAGTGCATTTAGAATTAATTGATATACTCTGCCTGTCTAAAAAAATGTCACACACTCTAATATTTTGTTGGACCGCCTTTAGCTTTGACTACGGCATGCATTCACCATGGCATCGTTTTGATAAGCTTGTGCAGTGTCACAACATTAATTTCCATCCAGAGTTGTATTATTTTTTGCCAAGATCTTGTATTGATGATAGGAGAGTGAGGTCGGGCTGAGCCAGATGAATCCCAGCATTGTCATCTTGGATTATGTCCATGCCATCAGGAAAAAAAATCCATTGATTGAATTAAGAACATTTAGGTAGTCAGCTGACCTCGGGGCAGGCAGTGGATTATCATGCCCAATCAATAGTTGTGGGGCTGTTACAAAAAATCTGCTGGCTTACTTAATTTTTCCTTGCTCAAAATGTTAAGACAAACATACTTGCACTATACACATATGCACACCACATAAAATTGATAAATCATGGAGAGAGAAGAAAACAAAACAAAACACTGTTCCATTATTATTATTATTTTTATTTTTTTTTGTTTGAAGTCATGACTTAATAAACCAAATGTGCAGATATCATATTCCACATCACTGTGAAGAAGAAATTACATTATAACTGCACTGAATAGATCCCATCAAGAGAGGTGAAATGAGCACTACAACAGCACTGTGTCCATTATAAAGCTGAGTATTGTTGCTCAGCTGAAAAAAAAGTCGCTCAAATTGAGATCACTAATATTGTGGTACTACTACATTGGTTTGTATAGTACCAAATTGGTTGTCCAGTTAACATCACAGGGTAATGAAACAGTGTGAGGGGTGAAATTGTGTTCACATATCACTTGTGTTGGGCTGTTTTATTCTTAAACATAATCTTTCCATATGCTAGGTCGGGGACGTCCACCCACTGAGCCTCTTCCTGATGGTTGGATCATGACATTCCATAACTCAGGCATTCCAGTCTACCTGCACAGAGAGACCAGAGTTGTTACCTGGTCCAGACCCTACTTCCTTGGGACTGGCAGTATTAGGGTAAGATGCATGCAGATGCATTACATCATGCTTGATTAACTTTACAATCCAAAATTACTGAGTTTAGTCCTGAGCTTAGCAAGTTAACCTCAGACTTAATGTTGTACAGACATTACTGTATACACATTATGTCACAACTCTTAGGCTTCTTTTTTTTCTTCTTGAACCAGAAACATGACCCTCCAACCAGCAGCATCCCTTGCCTACACTACAAGAAAATGAAGGAACAGGAGGAAAGGGAGCTGAATGGGGAGGTGACACCTAATGCAGAAGGATCCCCAGTCAAGCCTGCAGAGGAGACCACTGGTGAAGAGAGAGCAGGCAAGTCAGATTCTTCAGCTGAGGAGCACGACAATGCCCATCCCTCCGTTCTGACTGAAGGTGGCCCAGATGGCGAGGCTACCACTGACAATAGCCTGCAGGCTAAAGAGTCCCAGCCCTGTGACACTGCCCAAGGAGCCTTAGGACAAGTCAAGGCCAAGGTGGAGGTGTGCAAGGACGAGTCCATAGGTAAGGTGTTTTCATAGTCTATGTGCAGTGATTTTTGAAAGGTCATTGTTGTTTTAAACAAGCTGTCTAAATTTGTATCACCTCCCAGAACTTGAAGAATTTCGCCTGTACCTGGAAAAATGCTTTGACTTTGAGCAAGTCACTGTAAAGAAGTTTCGTACCTGGGCTGAGCGAAGGCAGTTTAACAGAGACATGAAGAGGAAGCAGGCAGAGTCAGAGAGACCCATCCTGCCTGCCAACCAGAAACTCATCACGCTGTCCGTCCAGGATGCCCCTAATAAGAAAGGTAAAACTTATTTGATTTGATTTTTTTGTGTGCAAGTAGGTAAGTTTTACTTCTAATTGCAAGTTCTACTTTTTGTTGAGATTTTTAGGTTTTCTAGACTTTTCAGTGTAATTAAAGGAACATGCTAATTTTTAGCGCTGTCTTTTTAGAAAAAAGTGTAAAAAATAAGAGTTTAAATGTTCCTTTAATGTCTTTGTCACATTTTTGGTTGTGGGATATATATACTGTCATTTGTTAGTAGCCCTATTATATTCACCTGTTCCCTGATGTATTTGGATTGTTATATTTTTGTACAGAGTTTGTCATCAACCCTAATGGAAAGTCTGAAGTTTGCATCTTGCATGAGTACATGCAGCGTGTCCTGAAGGTTCGACCTGTTTACAACTTTTTTGAATGTGGTAAGTTCTTTTGAGGCACACCATCATTTACAACCTGTACAAACACCACTTCTGGAGTAACAGAAATGTGTATGCTTATGTGCAAACAAGCATGTTGCTATTATATAATATACTATAATTACACTTTCATGTTGTTAAGTGTTATGCAATATTCAAAACAAATAAAAACCTTTTTTGTGTGTTCAAACAGAGAACCCAAGTGAACCCTTTGGAGCGTCAGTCATTATAGATGGAGTAACTTACGGCACAGGAACCGCAAGCAGTAAAAAACTTGCCAAGAATAAAGCTGGTAATTTCTTTGATTTACAGTATTAATATACAGATAATAAATACACTGCCCGAATAAATGATAGGGAACACTTAATTCATGCTGGATATGTGTACTCCCATAGACTGGATAATGTGTTAGTAACAAAAGGATGCCTCGTTATTTGATGGAAATAAAAATTCTCAACCTACAGACACCCTGAAAATCCAAGTGAAAAAATGATGTGGCAACTTGAAACGGTACTCGGTAGTTTGTATGGTTCCCATGTGCTTGTATGAATGCCTGACAATATCAGAGCATGCTTCTAATGAGATGACGAATGGTGTCCTGGGGTGTCTCCCAGTGTGGAGGCAGTCAATGGCATCAATTCCTTAATCCTCCAGGAACTGCTTGCAACTCTCACCACATGAGGCTGGGCATTGTTATGCTCCAGGAGGAACCAAGGACCAACTTCACCAGCGTAGGGTCTGACAATGGTTTCAAGGTTTTCATCCTGATATCTAATGGCACTCAGGGTGCTGTTGTCTTGCCTATAGAGGTCTGTGCGTTCCTCCATGGATATGCCTCCCCAGACCATCACTGACCCACCAGCAAACCGGTCATGCTGAATTTGCCAGACACTTTGATGTCTGCACATGTGCTTAGGGTGCACCTACTCTCATGTGGAAAAGCATAGGGTGCTGCTGGTGGACCTGCCAATTCTGGTGTTTTTGAGCAAATGCCCATCGAGCTCCACAGGTCCCACTAGAGGATAACAGGCCCTCAGGTCACCCTCACGAAGTCTGTATCTGTTTCGAGCTCTACAACACCCTGGCCAATAACGGATAATTACTAACTACTTTTACTATCTTTATCTACAAGACTTATTAAAGGTCCATAAAACTTTATTGATCCCAGAGGGAAATTGTTTTGCCTTGTTACAGTCACTCTCAACTCAGACAGAAAGAAAGTGAACAACAACCAGAAAGAATCAACACCAACGCAAGTACAGAATAACATCAATATAGAAAACTCAGTGTAAATATACAGACTATGTAAGATGGTATATTAGGTTTGAATGACAACAGATATATGAGAAGAATTTGTCCGTTTCCCCTTCCCTTACAGAGGGGGGAAGAATTGTAAAGATTGGCCACAGCACTTGATGTTGATCAGTCTTTGGCTGAACGTGCTCCTATGTCCAGCAGCACACAGTGCAGTGGGTGAGAGGGATTGTCCAGGTTTGAGAGGAGTATGGACAGCATCCTCCTCTCAGCTACAACATGTAGAGGGGCCAGCTCCACCCCCAGAACCGAGCCAGCCCTCTTGATCAGTTTGTTCGGCCTGTTCTGCCACTTTCATGTTGCAGCCCCAGCATACCACATCATAGAGGAGGATACTGGAACCACAGACTCGTATAACATCTTCAACTCCATGCTGCAGATGTTAAGGGACCTGAGCCTCCTCAAAGTATATCTGGCTCTGAGCCTTTTTGTACAATGCTGCTGAGTTCTTAGTCCAGTCCAGTTTGCTGTCCAAGTACACTCCCAGATATTTTTACCTTGATAACCCCCCACCCATCCCCATTCTCTATAGAGATGTGTGACTGGACAGATTTCTATCACCAGCTCGTTTGTTTTACTGATGTTGAGTTGAAGATGGTTGAGTCTACACCAGTCCACAAAACTGTCCTCCACTCCCCGGTACTCTGTGACATCTCCACCCTGAATACAACCTACAACTGCAGAGTCGTTAGAGAACTTCTGAAGATGACAGGACTGAGTTGTACCTGCAGTCTGAGGTATACAGGGTGAAGAGAAATGGAGACAGAACTGTCCTGTAGAGCACCTGTGTTACAGTGTTAACCTGCAGATTTTTTTGATTTCTCTCCCAGCCAGATGAGGTTGAATGCACTGGAGAAATAAATAAAAAAACAAAAAACAAACAATCCTCACTAAGACCCAGGGCTTGTCCAGGTGGGTGTAGATGTGATGGAGCAGATGTATGATGGCAATATCCACTCCAGGTTGGGGATGATAGGCAAACTGGAGGGGGTCAAGTGAGGGTTTGACCATAGATCGGAAGGAAGGAGCTCATCTTATCTTTTGATTGTTTGGTTAGAGACATTCACACCAGTAGCTAGCTGGAAATCATTTTGTAGGGCTCATGCTCATCCTGTTCATCTTTGCGGCAGTCTTTAATGCAGTTATAGGACACATTCTTTATGTACACAGTTGATAGCTGCATTGCTACATTTGCAAGTTTTAATATTTCACCATTTCTGCTCTCGCTGGTTATTTGCAGCTCGAGCCACACTGGAAATCCTCATCCCTGACTTTGTGAAGCAGACCTCAGAGGAGAAGCCTATTGAGGGTGATGAACTGGAGGTGCTCCTTTTTATTTTTTTTTTCTTTTATTTAGTCCTTTTTTATGAATAGAATAGAGTACGCTGAAGTTCAATCTGAAGTATCCCTAACATTGATGGCAGATAAAATGAGTTTTTACAAGAACTTCTACCAAATGTCCTGATGTTAATTAGGCTTTAGAAATGGAACAATTCTGACATTACCTGTGATTCTTTCCCACAGTATTTTAATCATATCAGTATAGAAGACTCAAGGGTGTATGAGCTGACCAACAAAGCAGGACTACTTTCGCCATATCAGATTCTTCATGAGTGCCTTAAAAGGTAAAAAACAATTCCCCTCATACTGTACTATACTTTCTTACTTTGTTATTATGTAATTTAAAGCTTTTATTAGTCTGGAATTTACCGTTCGCTCTTTCCTGCAGAAACCATGGAATGGGGGACACCAGCATTAAATTTGAGGTGATCCCAGGCAAAAACCAGAAGAGTGAATACGTGATGACGTGTGGAAAACATACTGTGCGCGGCTGGTGTAAGTAGATGCTGTTCTCCATCTAACCACTGAGGTTGAATCAGTTGATGTGTTGAGCGGCAGAATTGTTACTCCATAGATTTAGTGTTTATCTTTCTAGTTTATGTATTTCTTGAATTGAGTGCAAAGAATATTGGAGACATTTCTAGTCAGTGGAACTGGTGCTTAATATACACTTGTAAAATCTTTCAGTTTGAATGTATTTTGAAATCCAAGTCTATTTACTACCTGTGGTTTTTATATGAACCAGTTCACAGTACAAGTTAATTTATTACCACAGTACAAGAGCACTTAAATATTTAGTTTTGTCTTGGAATTTCATTTAAGTGAAGTTTCCTCTTGATGGTATTCTTTCAATTTCTGGGTCTGTTTTGTTTTGTTTTACCTTGGGGAGCTAACTTGTCTTTCACACATGTAGCTTTCAGTGACAGTTTTGTATATTTGTCACTAGGCAAGAACAAGAGGGTTGGCAAACAGCTAGCATCCCAAAAGATCTTACAGATGCTTCATCCTCATGTCAAGAACTGGGGCTCACTGCTGCGCATGTACGGCAGAGAAAGCAACAAGATGGTGAAGAAGGTAGAGTACACACTAAAACACTTGATGTACAGTAAACTTTCTGTTTTCACAGGGAAGGTTTGAATCAAGTCTAGATTTTATTTATGTATAAAATGTTTTATTAATGGTTTGGATCCATGTTTACAAGATACCAGCTGTGCTTTTGCTGGCACATTGCTGCTTCGTGTGTTGATCATTTGACTAGTGTAACATCATTGGTAGTACTGTACCCTGTAGCCTGTGTGGCTGCATAAGGTAAACAAAACAGATGTAATCATCACATAACTGTTTCATAGCATTACCACAGCCCAAAACCTCTTTGGACATTTGAATCTGAATAGACTATGGTAGTAATGAAGATGGATCATACAGGTACATCTCCATGACTTTTAAACAATGGATCTTTTGCAGGAGAGCTCTGACAAGAGTGTGATCGAGCTCCAGCAGTATGCCAAAAAGAACAAGCCAAATCTTCATATCTTGAACAAACTGCAAGAAGAAATGAAGAAACTGGCCACTCAGAGGGTGAGAGGAATTTTTAAATTAACATTCTTACAAATGTTATCTTGTTGGAGGATCTTCAGTGAAATTTTAGACATTGTATGTAAGTACAATGTATGTACTTTTGTGTTTTCCTGTAATATTTGGTTTTAATGAATACAAGTATAGTGATAGGGCTTTCCTGGAGCAGGCATTTTTACAGGTATTACTGAACACTAACAGCATTTTATTCTCAACTGTGTATGTGTTTCATTAAGCCACAAAAATGAGGTGGCATGCACAGTGTTCCCTTTGTAGCTGCATCTAAATTCACTAAAGCCACAGTGTTAGAATGTTGTCTGAGATGAATGTGTATTGTATGAGCCTCTGTTTCTGAGTGTAGGACTTGTTGATGTCTGTTTTTGAAGAATTCAATCTTTCTTCCCCTGCCAAGAATCAAAGCGAGTTTACTAGTTGTAGAAATTTTGTCACCAGAGAGCTCAGTGAAGGAAAGACGAGACAGTAAATTTAATCCAAATGATGCGCTGAACTTCATTTATGCAGACAGTAAATCTACAGGGTCTCAATTAGCGGACATGAAATTCTTTTCTCTAGTGGAGCTATACTTGCTTGAGGTTTAGAGGATGAGAGCTGACTAGTGTAGCTGTCAGTCATTGTTGATTAAAATAGAATTTCCACTGTTTTGGATTGAATATTTTAGAATAATTAGCTCATTTTCTAAACCTGCTCATCATGCCATCATTATTTTGTTGGTTTTCTTTACCAGGAGGAAACAAGGAAGAAACCCAAGATGACCATCATGGAGTCTGCCCAGCCAGGAAGTGAACCCCTCTGCACTGTCGACGTTTAAGTCTCGGAATCACTGATGAACCACAGCACTGAAACCCAGTCACTGTCAGACACACACCACCACCATTACTTAATTATGCATTACTGAGATCTAATATTCAATGTGTTAATGGTGTTAACACATTGTCCACACCAGTAAAACTGCTTCCTCCATTCATATTTTATTGGATCAGATGATAGGGATAAGGGGTAAGGGTAGGACTTAAATGCACTAACAGACCTTAGAGCAAATATCGTCTACCTCTCTAGATGCACCCTAACAATGGCACTAGGAAAAATTCCCCAGGGTGCAGAGATGTTAGCATGACTTGATATTATATAAACCACTTCAAAATAAAAAAGCATCATTCTGACTGCAGCAATCACTACCTACATTGGTTTTGTTTTGAAGTGTTGTTTTCAACAGTCACAATCTTAGAGTACAAGTACCTTTTGTTTGTACTTAAAATATTTGAAAGGGACTACTAATATTTGTGTGTTTATACCATTCACTTAACTGGGAAACAAAGTTGTCTGTCTGGATATTGTTCATGGTAGGTGTGACGGATAGTTGGGGCAGTGAATATAAAATATGCTGTTATGTTGACCCTCAGAATGGACAGTTGCTGTCTTGGTTTGCACGATTTTGAATACATGCGTTGTGAAGTGATCACTATTCAGAACTATTGTTATGCACTTCTTTGTCCTATCAGACAATTTTGATGACTGATCATGCTGATGGTACAAGAGTAACTGTTTTGGGGATATTTAGTGTGACTTGTACTTTGAGGGAGTCTTTGCCTTTTTCTTTTTTTCCCCCTTTTTCCTCTTTTGCATTGGCTATACAAGAAACTGATGCCCCTCTACACATACAACATTGCAGTAAACCCCAACATATGGCCACAGCGCACTGTAATGGCAAAGGATCATTTCTTTAATGGTCTACATTCTTGCTAGCTTTTTACTACATATTGAGTATTAATGCCATGCACAACAATTTACCACTTGTTACAGTTCAGTTGCTTTTATAAAATAAATCATGTTGGCTACATGTTGCCTTAGTTAATCCATTTCATGAAGGGCTTAGAGTATATACACTGTACGTCGGACCTAAAACACTCAACATGAAGTGGAAAGACCAAGTCCCCTTTACTTTACAAAGCATTTATTGTTTAGCTAATTAGTATTTTAAAAAGGATAGCCTATAAAACAAGATACTTTAGGGAAATGCAGCATGTGCAAATTTTTATGACTTGTCTTAAAATTGTTTGAATTGTGTATTTTGTGTATGTTTGCCATCATTGTGACAGTTGATCACTTTCTGACCACAATTAGTATACTTGTTTTTCAAAAGCAGCCTTGCTAAATTTAGTTAGACAAGAACAAAAATGTGATCAAGTCTTTGTCCAACACAAGCTGATGACTGTATACCAAAGCTTACTTACAGTCTTATGCATTTTATAGAATACTTAATGTCACTGCAGACTGTACAGTAAAAGCATCTGTAACAGGAAAATACAAATAGAATAGAAACTGCTGTGCATTCTTCGTCAAGTATTTGGCCTGTGCATTTTATACAAAACTTACAAGGACACATCAGTTAAAGCAAGGTTGGCGTGATATTGTAGACTGCTTTAAGAATGTGCTTCCCCCCCTCTGTGCGTACCTTCTCTTGCTAAGTGTGGCCATGAGAAGAGGAAAAAAAATAAATACTGCTTTTACATGTGTTGCTGTCGAGTTGTACCAATGACTTGTTTGAGATGTTGCTGCCTAGAAAATGAAGTATGTATTGCAATTTGAGCTCCTTAAATTTAGTGATATGTTATGCAAAATAAAATGTCTTGACTAATGACTAGAAATGCTTTGTTTTTATTTAGCCATAGGAAGATTACAGGATGTTGATAGAAGTAACGACTTGTTTGAAACCAAAAACTATTTCTGTCTAGGTAGCTTTATGGTCCTAAGACATTGATAACAAGTTGTTAAACTAAAGAAGCATAGCAGGCAAAGGACTTCAGTCCACACAGCTGTGGAGGAATGAGGACATAACTGAATGAGATACTGGTCAGTGGTAAACTATTTGGATCCTCAGTGCCCATGCACTCCTACTATGAAGGGGGTGTGTTTCTAAGGCTAAGAACCTTTGTCCTCCTTACTACTGCCAGTCTGCTGCTGCTGCTGGGAGTCGTAGTCCACTCTCTCCAACAGCAGCAGCATCTCAACATGCATGGTCTGAGGGAACAGGTCCACAGCCATGGCTCGCACTGGACGAAACGGGGCTCCATGAACTCTGTTGGATGGAGCTCTGCACAGGCTGAAAGGAGACAGAAAATTCCCGTGTTAGTGTAACCAATGAACTGCTTTGATAAAACCGTTCCCATTGTCCTGTACTCATTTCACTGCTGCTATTAAAAAGCCAATTTACCACACATTATGACTCACTCGATGAAATTGTTCATGGCTGCCTTGGCGTTGCACGCCACGTACACCAGCCTCTTCAGGTGCTCTGCTCTTCTGATGGCAAGTATCACCTTGGAATCTGTTAAATTCAACGACAACTCCTTTCAGCATGACAGATGTTAGACTGAGTGGACTTCTGTTATGTTTGGTGTTGTTTACTCACGTAGCCCTGCTCTCGGTGGATCCACAATGGCTGTAATGTTGGGTGACACAAGAGCACTGAGAACGTTGGGGAACACATCCTCAGCTTTTCCACAGTGAAACTCGACGTTCGTTAGACCTTCAAATATTAACAAAGGAAATAACAGAAAAAAAGTGAAGTGAAGCACTTTGGATTTTCTGCCACTTACTCATTCACTGCTATCTGGACTCCTACCATTGATCTTTGCATTAACTTTGGCATCTTCCACTGCTTCCTGACACAGCTCGATCCCGATGACCTTCTTTACTCTCTGAGAAGCACATGTCACAAAAGCCCCAATGAAAACCTGTCAAAAAGTCTAATTCCCATGTAAACATAACATTAAAGTTCACTTGTCAGTATCTCTATGAAGACAGAACGGCAGGGGTTTTGTTTTTGCCAAATTCTCAGAACATTGCTGCAGACGTCAAACCTCACATTAGCCAGAGAGATGCCGATGGTTCCTGTCCCACAGCACACATCCAGTACTGTGCTGTCCCCGTCCAGCTGTGCCCATTCCCCCACAGCAGAGTACAGCACCTCTGCAGCTCCTGTATTCACCTGTGCAGGTAACACAGACATGCTGAACACTGGCACAAAATGTGTGTGGAGGCTTTCCAGTTGTATCATGAAGACAGAAACCACAGCTGGAACACATCATGTGTTTAAGTGCAAACATCAAATGGTTCTAATTGTCCTTCACATACAGTAAATCCAGCCGATTCTCACCTGGAAGAAGGAATGAGGGGATACTCTGAATTTTAGACCCAGCAGTTCCTCGTGGATGCAGCTCTCTCCAGCCACAAGTTCACAGGGCAAGTCCTCTGGGTTAGGAGACGCCCTTCACAGCCGAAAACATAATTATTTACACGTATTTATTTATTCTGATGACTGCCATTAAATGCTGAGAGACACACACAAGCACACCACTGGCCCCAATCACCTTTGACCCTCTCTAACAAAGTAAAGAGAGGTTACACCGCTGTGTTTCCCCTCTCCTTCTGTAAAGTACTCCCTCATGGAGCTCTTTAGAGCATCAAGTTCCTCTTCTTCAAGTTTCTACAAACACATGAAAAAGATGAAAGTGAGAAGGGTTTTCATTTTCAGTAAATCTAGGATAGGACTGAACATTTGATCACCTGGGGGTTGAAGAACACTATAGCCATGGCCTGTTTGGTCCTTGTAGTCCGTACAGTCAACTGCTTCCAGTGCCCTTCATATGTCTCAGGACTGTACACAGAGTACGGTGTTTTCCTGTTTGCAAAATAATTGCAAAGTTAAATGGAGCAGATGAAATGTGCAGTAAAACTCTAAATGTATCAAATGTTTGAAATAATAGTACCTGATGAATTTCTGAAACTCGCTCACCACTCTCTTGGCCTCAGCTGAGACATGGCATGTCTCGGCCGGCCCCACCACAGCACAGGAGCCACCTTTATACTTCCCCAGGCGGAAACCGATGGTCTTGTCCTCACCGTCTGCACCCACTGAGATGAGGAACTCGCACTTGTTTCTGTACTCTGTCTGGTACAATACAAAGAAATGTGAACAGGTATTAGACACAAAACTTCTAAACATTCTCTGGTTCCAGCTTCTCAAAGCTAAGGATTTGCTACTTCCCCTTGGTTTGATCATTGTAAATAGAGATTTCTCTGTAGATTGCAAACATTTTCTGATATTTTGCAGACTGAACAATTTATCTTGGCAACAAAAATCAGACAAGACATATGTCATAAGGCAATGATCATAATTATTTGCTACAGCTTTCAAATAGACCTGCGTCCAGCAGCTTTGCAGTGGCTGCTATTTGAAAGTAAATAGGCCAGATGAGGATCTCCCTAATGTGAGAGTTGTGTTAGATCCAATATGTAAACATACCTGTGTAGGAGATGGTCGAATAGGTTTCAGAGGACAACACATTTTGTTGTACTTCCCCTTCTGTGCAAATAGCCATGGCAGCATGGCTTTGTTGGTGCCGCCAATCTCTCTGAAAAGGAAACGACGTGGCATTTACACTGAAAGATATTACTGTATGTCATGTCACTGCATGGCATGAACTCCCTTTAGATTGCAAACATTTTCTGATATTTTGCAGACTGAACAATTTACATTAATTGCAAGGCCAAACATAAAGCCTTGTAATGACACTAAATATGAGATTCCATAACAATATATGGCATTTTCTTTAAGTGCTGTCAGTATCTGGTGTAGCAGCAGATCAGCTATGATAAACAGTAAATGATTGCACTTACTTGGCGAGCCTCTGCAGAACCCCCACCACCTCCTGCTCCTTCCTCTTCAGCTGCTCCTCATACGGCACGTTCCACAGAGGAGTCACCACGTTGGCTATCTGAACACTCAGCGGCTCCTCTTCCTCGTCCCCCTCCGTCCGCTTGGACGGGGGCTGCCCTGCCGCTCCCTCTCCCTCCTCCTGTCTCCTCTTCCTCAGGATAGGGTCTGCTTTGGGTTTGGCCAGCCTGACGCTCAGCACCTGACCCTTCCACTGCATACCATGCACCAGCTTCATGGCTTTGTCACGCTCCTCCTCATTCTTAAAGGTGACAAAAGCAAATGTCTGCCTGCCGAACAGCTTGATTTTGTGCGGGCTCAGGTTGTGTTTGGCCAGGAACTTCTTCAGGTCATTGAAGCCGATGAACTTTGGTAGATTCCTGATCTCCACTTTGTAGATCTCAGATGTGAAGAGGTCCTCTTTGATGTAGCGGTACATGCTGGCGTCTGAGGCTGCCTCAGCCTCAGCCTCACCCTCAGCTTTGACATCAGGCTTTCCATCATCTGTGCAGTCCTGGGAGAGGCCATCAGGCTTCTCCTCCTTTGAGAGAAGTGTATCAGCCACTGGGCTTCCACTAGCGTCTGCCATCACTCTGTTTGGTGGTGAAATGAACACTGAGCAGAGTAAAAAGTATCTTACATGCAGAAAAAATGTACACACTAATAAACACTTTTTATTTGTATTTGTCTTATGAACAACTGTTCACAATTAGCCCATTTTATATGCGGACAGATTGTGCTCAAACATAAAGTTCAGTTTAGGAGACGTAACTTTTTTTTTAACAGTGGATAGAAGTAACTCCAAGACCTAAAAGAAGAAATGTGTCCGTAAGCTTTATTTGTATTTCACTTTAAAAAAAAAAAAAACAAATACTTCGTCATTTCTTGAACTACTAACAGAGCTATGGAATATAATATAGACACTGTTATCCTACTTCAAAGAAAATAATTCATCATTAACTATTATAATTTTTGATAGTCCAAAGTTCCCTATCTTGCTAAATAGCAGCAGATTTAGCACATTTAACTAACATCCACCTAATGTTTTGCAGGTACTTTACCTTGTTGAATGTACTTTTAATTCGACTACTCATCTAACTGTGCAGGACGCCGCCATGTTGCTTTAACCACGTGCGACATGAACTTTGAACTTTCTTAAAGCGACAGTCGTCTCAATACTTAAATCCACTATCCTGCATCATAAACTGTTATAACATAGGCCATATAACATCAAGAGGTCGAGGTTTTTAATGTGCTTAGATTTTGCAGTTATCTCAGCTACAAACTAATACACAGGCTGCAGGATACACAGACTGGAATAATGTATAATACAATATGGTGAATGGGGCACACAGCTTTTTTTGCATAGTGTTTATTTAGATTGCTCATATTTTTTCATATCCAATTCTATAACAAAACTGTACTAATCTGTACAAATATAGATATTTTGCACTGCTGTTTATGTCATTTTGGTTCGATGCTAACCATATTTCATTGTCTTGTACTGTAGCATGCGCAATGACAATAAACCTGAATAGAATGTATTCTAATTATTACTAAATACGAACACACATATCCCAGATTCTACACAGTAGTAAGTAACTAGTACATTTACTCAAGTGTTGCACTTATGTACACCTTTGTAGTTTACTTGAGTATTTCCATTGAAATTATTCCTTTTAGTTCACTACAGTTACATTTGTTTGTTTTTATTACTGTTTCTCTAATAATCTGTACTTATTTTTGCAGTTACTTTTTGCAGAAGTAGTTTTATAATGAAAAAGGAACCTAGTGAACTGATAAATGATGATACATTGTAATGGATTAATAAACTGTCGCTACATAGAAGTGGGTAAAATCAGATGCACCTTTAACTGCTGCTACTTTCGGTCCATATCAAGTCTATTGTTTTCTATATATAGGTCTAGCTATAGGATCATTGACCTTACTTGTTTTAATCACTAGAAATGTTTCTTCGCCTTCTTTTGCGGCAGTAAGTCTTTTGTAAGTTGCACTTGATTGCTGCCTCTGTGCACTGATTTTCCACTGCAGCAGGTTAAAGGCAGCCCTTCGTGCAGCAGGTCGACTGTCTTCATCTATCGCCTCTAATGGAGACCGCCTGCACCGACGCACGCGGCGTCACAGAGGCGGTGCGCGCGCCGCGAGCCTGTGGGCGCGGGCGTACGTAGGAAAAATCGGCGCGCGAAAAGCTGTAGCAGGAAGTGAGAGCAGCTGAAGGGAATCGGCGGCCAGTTTGGGATTTGAATCTATCAAACTACTTCCATAATCTTCAAACATCTACATTAATATGGCAGATCCGAAGGTGAGGTCCCCCGTTTCAGGTCATCTAATGTGTCATGTTCGCTTCAAAATCGGAATTTAGTGACAAACGCGGTGATTTCGAGTGTCAGAATTCGTCAAAGTTTGTAAAGGAAGATGCGAGCCAGAAATGCCGACAATCATGTTGTTTCTCGCGATGCTAGAAAAGCTAACTGGTTCGTTTTCAAGGCTTAAAGAGATGATAGAAGCTTAAAAACTCTGACAGACAAATAAAAACATCCAGGTGTTCCAGTAGGTGATTTTATAATCTTAGGCTTTAAGTTACGGTGACGTTTAGCAGCTCAGAAGTTCTCTGCAGTGTGCAGTCAGTCAGCATGTTAACATGTAGCTTCACACTCATTAGCTTAGGAAGGCTATGGATTTAACAATAAACGTGTTCATTAAACGGTTTCAGTCGTCAGTTATTTGAAGACAATATTTTATAATCTTCAAATAACTGTTTGGCCAAAGACAGTGCGCTTAGATAGGACCGTTGTCTTTGTCTACTAAGCATTCTAGCTGCTAATGTTAGCTGTAGCTAGCTAATAGCTGCGCGCTGGACACAGTGACTCCGTATTATCGAGGACGTAATAGTAAGAAGGTTGACACTGAATTCAGAACCACTTGTTTCTTTTTGTAATGAAAAATATATTGTGGCTTTAGCTGACAACACGGGCTGTGGTGTGAAAGCCCAGCGGGTTGCCGTGGACTAGCCTGCTAGTGAAAGGCCGCGTTCACCAGCTTAACTTCACAATGAGTTGTCTCCGAAAAAACTAAGTATAACAGCTGTTTGTAGTAAGTAGAAGTAAAATGAAACTCCATAAAGATCACATTTGTATTCTCCTCCTATAACTATTCATGCCAGTGACTTTGCTAATCACAGTTATTGTGTTATTTATAATGAAATCTCATCCAGCTAAGTTGCCAGACTTCAGCGTTACATTGCGATAGGATTAAGTTGCTTTGTCTGTAACTAACTAACATCAGTTTAATGGAGTAGGAACGGGCTAAAGGTATGTTTGCTTCGTGAAGAAAGGCATCTTCAGCGGATGACCAGTTTCCTGTTCGCTTAATGATGTTGTACATGGGTGTACACATATTGTCCCAAATCTTTATCTTAATTAAGATTTTAAAATAATTTTGTATGATGTTATTTGTATGTTCTTTCTTTCTGTATTAAGGATGGGTTTTGAACACATCAACCTGAGAAATTGCAAAGTCAAATGGCATTAAAGATGCTTGACTCAGCAACAGCGATTTACAAAAGGCTTTGCCAGTTCCCCCCTACAAAAGCTGTACTTAACCCCTGAGCTCTTAAATCCCTTCATTGAAGCATTCATGGCCTATTGGTCCTTTTATCAGAAGTCACTGTATATCAGCAAGTCTAAAAAAATAGTACCACAGTGACCCCTATCCATACCTAATTATTTAAAATAACACTCAATGTCTAACTCAATTAAGTGTACTTATTTATTTTTATCTCATCTCATTGCTTTTCTTTTTAGGACCAGGAGGAACATGATACCACTGGAGATGGTGCAGAGGACTCTAATCACGATCCCCACTTTGAGCCCATTGTGTCCCTTCCTGAGCAGGATGTGAAAACATTAGAAGAGGATGAAGAGGAACTCTTTAAAATGTAACTAAGAATTTAATAGTCGTCTTAGTGTTAATTTAAGCCAGTACATTGGCACCTTGATGAAGCATGACACCCTATGAGTAAACTATACTGTGTTTTTTCCCCTAGGCGGGCTAAACTATATCGCTTTGCTTCTGAGAACGACCCACCGGAGTGGAAGGAGAGGGGGACCGGTGATGTCAAGCTTCTGAAACACAAAGAAAAGGGCACAATTCGCCTTCTGATGAGGAGAGACAGAACCTTGAAGATTTGTGCTAATCATCACAGTGAGTCGTGTTGACAAATAGGATTGAATTTCTGTTTTATCATTATACAGTATAATTGTATCTTTATAATAACACATTCAAATTTATAGTCAATAATTGCCAGTCGATGACAAATGTGTAAAAACTGTATGGCAGTATTGTGCACATAGTTATGCATTGTATTTGCATGTACACTATGCCCATTCCCACTACTGGCTCTCTGCTGAGACAAAATAGAAACTGTACCAACTTAAGTAAATAATAAAATGTCCAGGTGCACTTGTGTAATCTTTAGATCCAATTTCTGACGGTGTATATGCTTATATACCTACTCTGATGTGTTAACCTCGTTTCCTCTACTGTGAACTACAGTTAAACCCACGATGGAGCTGAAGCCCAACGCTGGCAGTGACAGGGCATGGGTGTGGAACACACTGGCTGATTATGCAGATGAATGCCCCAAACCTGAACTGCTGGCAATACGCTTTTTGAATGCAGAAAGTACGTATTTATATATGTAATGTAATATTACACTAGAAAATTGACCTGACCACACCCTGTTTGTGCATATAGTGTGATTTAACAGTGTCATCAGTCATTGTACAGCATCATTGTCATTGTTCTGTTTACAGATGCTCAGAAGTTCAAGGTGAAGTTTGATGAGTGCAAGGAGGAGGTCAGAAAACATCTAGAGGGAGCAGGTACTTAAAACCTAATTAACTTAATCTTCAGACATTAGCTTTCTAGGAGGGTGTTTTTTAGTTTTAATTTTTTGGCTTCTATTGTGACCTATCGTGGACTAAAATTCAAACCAAAAGGAACATGTGATGTGACAGGATTTAAGAGTATGCAGACACACTCTGTTCTTTGCTGCCCCCTTCCAGCCTTGGACTTTTTCTGTCTGCTACATGAACATGCAGAATGTAATACTTGACCATCTTTCTAAAAGGCTGGTGTCACTATGTTCTGCTACATTATCATTTTAACAGCTTGTTACTGTCTTCCTACATGACTATAACAGCAAAAGGTGACATGGGTCTATCTAAAGTCCTAAATTACAGTTCTTGTATTAGGAATCGGGAAACTATTCTACCTGTTAAACCAGATCACCCCCGGTATCATAGTATACTATTATAGTTGAGCTTCTTAGCTGCATGTAGGTTTGCAACATGTCTAGGTTGCTGCATGTTTAGTAGGCTTTTAAATGAAAATTAAAATTAACAGGAATGCTTTCTCTAACGTCAAATGTACATGCTAAGTAAGCAGAGTCTTGTTCAAACGTCTAATTATATAGGTGACCTTACACTTCACTGTTTTGCCACAGGCAACACTGATGGTGCAAACAAGGTGGCAGAGAAGCTGGAGGAGCTTTCTGTAAAAGACAAGGCATCAGAGGCAAAGAAGGAAGAGGACAAAAAGGAGACTGAAAAGAAAGAAGATGAGAAAAAAGAGGTGAAGGCTGAGGAGAAGAATTGAGAACCAAGAACTTGCTTTGCTGATCTTCAGTTTATCAATTTTTCCTCTTTTTCTACAATAGACTCTAAATGAACTGAATTTGGACACTTGCATATTATTAGTTTTTTTTTTTTTTTTTTTTTTTTATCTGTTTTGCCTCAAGATCACAAGTCCTTGATGCCACTGAGGGAAAAAAATAAAGAAAAAGAAAAAAGAAGTCCTTCCCACCCCATCCCTTTCCTCCTTCGCATCATTCAATGCCAGGCTTTCCATTCTTGTCATCTACAGTTCAATGTTACCTTTGACAGACTGTGAAAAGAGGCTTGTGATAGTGATAAGTCCCACATTGGGGTGTGTTTTGTTTTGTTATTTTGAAGCAGAGTTTGTTTGTAGGGGGAGAGGATAATGTAGCCTGCTTCTTGGCAGCACAGTGTCGGGGACCAGGTGTCCTGGAGGTGCATTATAAATATATAATCCCACAATGCATCTCACTTACCCTGTTCACTGTCCATGCTTCCACCATTAGACAGAGCAAGTAAGGTGAAAACTTCTCAGAGTTGCTTTGTAGAAGTAGTTCTTTGATTCCCTCTTTCATCAGTTCTGCTGAAACTGACGAAGATGAATCCACTCCACGCAGGCGAGAGCCATCGAATGTGTGCTGCAGATCGCAGTGTCCACTGATTACTGATATGGGATCAGATGCACTTAGCTATGTTTTTTTTTTATTTTAATAAAAGTCCCAAGTGAACGGTTCACCAGTTTAATACAGCTACTCTGAATTAAGTTCCACAGCAGGAAATCCAGTTTGCATTCTTTAGATTATAACATTCCCAGACTTAAAAGCATGTAGAGTTTATGTAACAGAGTGTGCCCTATCTGATCTGTGTGCTCAACACCCTCTCCTTTTGTCCCCCCACTAATTGAGTTCTTAACCTTGCCTCTAAAGTGCATCGAAGTGCCAGTGCATCTGTAAATACATGTACATGGATGAAATGTTACTTTTCATTTGCGCTGAAATGATCTGAAATGTTTCCTCCACCTTCGAATAAAAGCTGTTAAAGACCATGTTTGTCTTGATAGAAGAATTGTTTCCTCTGAGAGTTGATGATGAAATCTGGAGCCAGGACAGTGTGGTTTCACAATGTTGAGGGTTAAGTTTTAAATGAAGTATTATATATCAGTTACACAGGTGTTTCACATTCTGCTTTTCTTTTTTCTGAACAACAATCAACCTCATTCACTCAAAGAGATGGAAACTTTATTTACTTTGCTCAGGTCATGGGTAAATATTTCCTCTTCACAAAAATAGGAACGCATGTACATTTATAGTATACTCTATATTTTAATACATAGTGAATTTTCTATGTGAGAAAACAAAATCAACCAATGGCTGAAGGAACAGGTTCTCTGACTGTCAGTAATGTTCCCTGACTTGCAGTAATGCCCCCCCCCCCCCAAAAAAAGACAACATCAGACTAATGGCAGTCATCTTAAAGAGGAATGACATCGATAGTGTTTGATATGTGGTCAAACATGGGTCTGTAAGTCATTATAGACTGGGCTATGTTCAGATAACTCAGCAGCTTATGGTCTACTCCGATATTTCAAGATGTTCCAGTTTGCGGTTCCAGTGCCTCTCCTACCTACCACATGCCAAAAAAAGTAGTCCTGTTTTCCACACCCTTACAACAGAAACCTCGTGTAACAGTTCAGAAATTGCTGTGCTCATGGTAAGGCAGCTGGGTGAGACCTTAAAGGGGAGACCGTATTAGTCCCAAGATTGTGACTACAGTGAGCTTTGATAAAGTCCAGCCATTTTCAGAAAGCATGCAGCTACCAGCTTTTACAATCCAGTCTGGAAAAATAAAACTGCATCAGAAGTGGGACCAAAAACCTAAATGAATGTGACTTCAATATTAAAAAAGATAATTCATAACTTTTCACCCCAGCCTTTCAGAAAGCTGTTGTCAAAGACTACCCAGTCTGCGTTCCTATTTGCTGCTCAATTCAAAACACTGTTGGTATTTTATTTTCTCTTCGTGTACAATAGCCACATTTCATTATGTATGAAACAACTTTTCAACTCTGAAGGCAACAATGGTTTATTCTTAATGTAAATGCAGCCACACCAAATTTACCCTTTTATATTTGTATAATCTGGCATTTTTTCCTATTCAGTTGATGCAGACTGATGCAGATAAATAAAATCTTCCTCTATGGTCATTTATACTCAAAGGTAATACAGGTTCTGCAACTTTTTTTCAGTTAAAATAAAAAAAAAAAAAAAAGAAAGAAAAAGTGATGAGCAGATGCCAGAGCTGTACCAGACAGCCGCTGCGAGCTGAGTTCACGATCTTAAGAAATAAAGGTGTGTGTGTAGCCACTTATGGCACTGTATTCTCAAGGCAGCTTATATTGAAAGCCTTGACCCTGCGTGCAGCACATGTTGGCATTTCAGTGTAGATCATGTGACTGTTCACTAATCAAAGATGGTAAATTTCATACGTAACTTTCTCAGCATCGCGTACCTTGTAATTGCATGTCGCTGTTGTCGAACATTTTCTACGCTGCAAGGTGTATGGATTTATTTATGATCTCATATAGTTAATATATTTATAATTTATCAACAAGAAAAACTGCACACAAAATAAAACATCCATTCTGGGTTTAAGTATGGGTATAAAAAAAAAACATGTATCAAACATAGGTTGTTTTTTTTTTTAAGGTTGGGTATACAAAAACAATCGAACTACAAAATAACGAATGGATGACTAGTTATATTCATTTTACTACATGGGACAATGGCTTGTTTCTCTAAACCCTATGGATACAGCACATTTTCCTTCCTCTTCTTTAAGATAAAACATTGACAGTTTTTTGGTGTTGCTTGTGCGAGGCCGGACACGTTCTGAACTCTGCAAGAACCGATGGGAAGAGGTATTCTGACGTTTCAGAACGCAAACATAATCAGCCCAGTGCTAATGTCGTGGTGACGTCATCCTAAGTGGACGTCACATGAGAAAAACAGAAGCCTATGGTGATGCACCTGTGTTAAAGGAATAAATTAGGCTAAGCTATACTCGAGCCCTAAATACTGTATCTGCACTCGACTGAGACCAAAGAGACATTCATAACGTATGAATTCATGTCGGCCAACATTTCTGCTGCTTGCATTCTTTCCTGAGAAATTTTCTTTTAGTTACAGTTTGTTTTAGTAAAAAGCAAGCCTTTCTCAATGAATCTGGAATGCAACCACCAGACATGATGTGATAAAGATGATGGTGATGTCCCCTTGATATCCTCTTTCCCAGCTTCTCATCTCACTCAGGTTGTGTTTCCTCCACTTGCACTTCATCTAAGTGATGTCTCCTCCAGCACATACGCTGCAGATGACGCGAACAGTACAGGTTAATGTTAAGCACCTTGACTTCTTGAGGTCATCTGACTTGGAAAGGACATTAGTCTCTTCTCACAGAAGTCCGTAGTGAGGACGTCGGCCTTGCTGGAGCATAGTTTGCAGTTTGCGTGTGACGTTTGGAATAAGGTACGTTTTCATGACCACAGCTGACACAACAGTAACAACACTGACGATCTGTTGGACGGTCCACTCTTACAGCCAAGATGATGAGCCACAAACATGTTAAAGACAAGACACTCCTTACACATACAGTACAGCCCACAGCGATATCACCTGACAACCAACCCCTCCAGGACAAACGCACGCACACACACACACACACACACACACACACGAGCAGACAAATCTCCTTACTAAACAAGAACTCCTAAAGCAGGGAGTGATGTGTGCCCCTGACTGGCCGTTATCTAGACTTGACAAAAATAACAGGAGAAAATCTCCTTGTAGTAGGGTGGCTGCTGTCGTTGGGGGTGGATGCAGTGCCTCTGCTCACACTGATATCTCATAAGTGGTGCCTCCTACACCTGTCACCTTTTTGACGTTACTGTGGCGACTGGGGCTGAGGGTGGCACTCTGGGCACTGGGGTGGCAGTCCATGTGCCCATTAACTTTCATGGACTCTCTGTATAGAAAGAGAAAAACAGGACATAATTCAACACGAAGAGCTAGAGAGATGTAATACAAATCCAAACAATCAGGTTGTACGTGCAGCAACATGCAGATTAGCTGTCTGGAACAGGATGTACAGTATAGAGTACGGAGGATTACTTGAAAGTGGACGTGTTAGTGAGGCAAAAGGCTGGGAAATGTTAGATGAGCAGGTGCAAATCATGCAAAAGAAAAGCAATGAGAGAAGTCACACAACTTTATTCATCTGACATTTGTAAAATAATACAAAAATGGATTTTTTACTATAAAGGCAAACAGAACAGAACAGAACATATATTCACACCAGGAAGAACAAATGAATAAATGGACATCACAGTTGGACAAATACCATACATCGTGTACGAATGCTATATGCTGCCTCAGTTAGGACTAGTGCACTAATGCCTGTGAACGGCCAGCTGTGTTCAGCAGAAGGAGCAGGCTTTCCACTGGGAATACATTCAATGCCCACCGGTCCCCATTGGCTCAGTGCAATGCATGCAGTCTCACAGCGACAACGTTAAGATTCATACCTTGGGCCCCCCAGACGAGGTGAGTCTGTCCTCTCATGGGCACTGATGTAGGAAAGTTTCTGGTGGGAGTAGGAAGGGGATCGGGGCACAGCAGGGGAGTGGGGCTGGTGTGCCGGGGAACGGTAGGGGGCATCGGGGCCAGTGGCCCTGCTCTGGCTGCTGTTGGTGCTGCTGTGATCTGTGTGCAGGGAGGAGGATGAAGTCCTAGGTGCACGGCCCAGCGTGGAGCCAGCGTGGCGCAACACAGGGGTTCGTTGCCCATAGCTCGTAAGCCCGACCCCCATCAGATTGTCCCGAGAGCCTCCATAGGCTGGCGGTGTTGGGCCTCTGGAGCCAGGGCCCCGGGGCCCATCTGGGTAGCAAGCATTGGGGGGCAAGCCATAACCCCCATCAAACACACCAGAGTCCTGGGCATAAATAGGCGTTTGGGAACAGCCATGCAGCATCTGCCGCTTTTCCCTCTCCTCCATCTCCTTCCGCTCTTGGATGGAAGCCATGATGGTCTGGGAGAGGTTGTCGTAGCGCACTGGGGATGGGTCCCTGTCCCTTCCATGAGGGGACTGCCTGCCCACAGCCCTGGGTGGAATCACTGGACTGTAGGTAGGGGCGACCTGCTGCCTCTGTATTTCAGTTTCCCGGATGTGGCACATTTTGGTGGGCAGGTAGGGCGAGTGGAACCCCATGGAAGCCATACCACGATGGGCCATGCACTCACTGGCAGCGGCCGGGGAGATGCTGGGGTTGAGCAGGCTGTCGTAAGACAGGCTTCCATTACGGTTAGAGAGTGTGTTTGGTGAAAAGACACTCTTGTAGGGGGTGGATGTGACCGTCTGTGGCTGCAGGGCTGGGAGCTGACCCTTCTCCGCCCGACGGTGACCCTGCTTCAGGCTGAGAGAACGGGAGTTGATGGGGTCAGAGTCCAGCTGGAGGGGAGAGGACTGGAAGGTGCGATGTAGGGGAGCATTTGTGTACTCAGGCAGGTCCAAATTTGGTTCAGATCTGTAGTCATGACCACGGACAGCTTCTTCAAGAATGGCTGGAGTCTTGCGATCATCTGGCATAACAATCTGTGTATAATCAGCAGAATAACAATCAAATCAAGTACTGAAATGTGAAGAAAGTCCTACAGCTACAGCAGCTTTTTCTATTAGTGTGAAGCTACATACAGTAAGTCTTACCTTCTCTCCAGCAGCATGGTAGTGCACTTTAGGCATGGTGCCAAAGGACGGCCTGAATTTGTACATGGCTGGAGTGGAAGGGTGGGTCTTACCAGAAAGAGAGCTCTCTGCAACACACACAAAGAAAGAAGATGAAATGAACACTGTAGAATTGTCCCACTGAATCACCCCTGAGTGAAAGTCATGTCTGGGAGAGAGGTCATCTTTAGAAAGTAGGCTGGTTTGTAATTCTTTCACAAATGATGAGTTCTCTTAATTGAAAAAAAAAGGATGCACTCCATTTAGACTGACTGCAGTACTTGGAGACACCACCAGGTAGTGGTAGTGCTCCACAGAACAGCAGCAAGTGTTCACTCCCTGACAAAATGCACCATGACACACAAAAAATATTTGAATGCAACAGTATAAAATTAGCACAGGCTATCATCTTTAGCTATAAACCACCGTAGGATCCATCCTGACTGTTCACCGTCTTACTCTGTCCCATGCCTCTGTTTGGCTCTATTGAAGCTCTATTGCTTCACATCATCAGAAAAAGAGCTGTTGATTCACACAGCAGTGATTCATGCTGAAATCTCTCCATTGTATTTTAATTGCTACAAATCACGCCTCTTCTCTGGCCCGGCATAAAAAAAGGCCATCAACTTGCCGCTGGTACAGAAACAGGAGGACCTAGCGCCCAGTCACACATTGGTCAGCGTTGATGGGAAAGAGAAAAGGGACGGATGATGATTGACAGGAGAGAGAGAGAGAAGAGGGAGGGAGTTGGTGGACACAGCAACAGCTAGTTAAGTGTTTCTTACCTTCACTGGAGGTCAGAGGGCTTTTCAGCTGGTTGTACCTGTCAGCTTTAGGCGGCAGTGGCGGCTGTGTTTCTTTGTCATCCAGGCCGTCCAGGCTGCTTTTGGACTACAGGGAGGAGAGCAGGGGGTTAAAGCTTCCAGAACAGGTGGAGACAGAAGATGGTGGTGCTAAGGATGACACATCCCCACTCCTCTTAAATCATAAGAGTTCAGCTTTGCATTTGTAACACTGTTCGATAAGTGATAAGGCAATCAAGCAAACCGTCTACTCTTCAGGTTGAGTCTACCACGACATACCATGAGATGGTCATCTCATCTTAAAGGTAAAAAGATGGAACTAAAACTTGACCCAACACTTTGGAAAATGCTACGTAATGTATCATTTGACATTAACTTCAGCTGAGAGGTAGCATGAAGAAGCATTTTAGCCTTTTGAATCATCCTACAATCTTACCCATGTAGACTTAATAATACACCCCCTTGTGTAACTGTGTGAGTCACTTGCACTTTTCCTCTCTGATATAGCTGACTTTAGTAGGCTCTTACTGTTTTTGCCTTTAGTATGAGCTTGCTCTAAAGAAGAAATAGGGGAAATTACTGGGGATCGAGCATGTCTCAGCTGTGTGATGAATGAGACTGTGGGTCTAAAGCGTGAGAAAACAGTAAACATTACCTTAGAGAAAGTATTTTCTATCTAAACAAATCTAGTAGGAATTTGAACAGCTCACCTTGGAACTGATGACGGTGCCGTGGATGCCGTTGTTGCTGACCTTGATGGTGATTTGCCGGTCTGAGAGGTCTGGCCTTATGAATGGGGGCTGGATTTTAATGTGGGGCTTTTTCCTGGGGTCCAGCATGTACCTGTGCACAAATGTCCAACAAGCCTCAACAAGCAGGTTCTTTTATTTGTCCGGTCACACTGCTTTGGAAATTTACAATATAATTGAAAATTAGCAGCTGTGAAGTACTTCAGTGCTTCACCTCCACGAGTACAACATACATGTTTATGTAAAGGGTGGGACCAGCACCCGCTTCCTGATAAAAACCAAGTGTGTGATGCTTTTACATTTAAATCTAAACAAAACGAGTATTCTCACAAAAGCAGCAAATGCTACTCATGTAATTTCAACCCTCTTCTACTTGATATAATTAATATTACACTATCAACCCATGCTTCACAGAGACCACTGATAAAATTATTTATGAGTTTTATATTCATGTAATCCCATCTGGCTAGTTATACAGTTAAAAACTAATTCAAACACAACATCCCAACAGAAAAAACAGCAACGCAATCAGTTTTTTCATAATTAAAAAGGGCTGTCATGATTTCTTTTTGTGGGTAATGATCAGCATGGGACTTGGGAGAAAAATATGTGATGTATTTTCTGAGCAGTCTTTCCATATTTTACGAAATCAAACCCTACATTAAAAAAAAATCCATGACACTAAATGAACGGAACTGATTTGCTGTCAGGTTTCAGTCAGAAACGCCTCTCGAGTCAGTGATTCGGTAGACCATCAGGGACCTTGCAACAATTTAAAGACAGGTGCTTGAAATACAGCATTTCACCCCCACCTGCTGTCGTTTCCCTGCAGTCACACTGTTGATTTTTATGGAACGGGACTAGTCCCATTAGGATGTAGGACTAGTGTTCTGGGTATTAGCGATGCTGTGTATGTGTGTGTGTGTGTGTGTGTATGTAAAAAGCGTGATGACTAGCTGCGCTCTCTTTCCCATTTACTGTTGTTCTACAGAGTGATTCAAGTCTCCCAGCCATCTGCTTTCCCCCGGGGGATGCTGGCTGCTTTCAGGCAGAACTGGATACACACCTCCGCAACCACCTCAGAGCACGTGGATACACTCATACATACACACAATGGGACGGTCTGTGTCATTTCTGCAGTGAGATGGTGCTGCACTAGCTCCAAGTTAAGGATAGCTTTGACGAGACACAATCCTACTGTACTTGCACATACATATGCTGAACTACATATTTGCATATCAACACAGAAAAGACGAAAAAGCAGGAAGACGAGACATTTCACTCAAATCATTAGGTTGTTTAACATGTACTGAAAAGAACCTTCTGTACATACATGCACACGAGGCATAATAAAATATCTTACCTAGGTGCCAGGGGACTACATAGCACATACTCCATGTTGCCACAGCAACCCTTGGTGAAGGGATTTACTCCTCCACGAAACTTGCCCGTCACCTGAGGAACACAATGACTTGTTTAGAATCAGCAGCTAGGAAAGCACAAGGTCACGGCACACACGCACACACACACACACGCACACACACACACACACACACACGCACACACACACACACACACACACACACACACGCACACACGCACACACGCACACACACACACACACACACACGTACACAAGTACACACGTACACACACACACTCTGCGGTCCATCCAGGCACAGAGGTCCAGTTCTTGTTGTAGCACGCAGTTAATTAGTGCGTATGGGAATATTATATATTTGTGCATGTGTGTTTATTACGTTTATTAAGATACATTTATTTCTGTCCATACATGCTAATCAGACTGTATTATTGCTCTGTATGATCAGCTGGTGTGTCACTACTGCACTGTAGTGGCCCAAATTAGCTCGTCAACTATTTCTAAATCCTGAGGTACACCCAGCTACCAACAGTCAGGCAGCTCCAGGTGTGAATGTTTGTGCGAGTGTGTTCCCTGGACAGATTATAGTTAAATGAGTGTCTGGTGGCTCCTCACTTGTTCATTGGTTGTTCGACCTCGAGCGACGAGCACCATATGGAAACCTGTGAGTCCCATGACTGGAATAAAGAAAAGCCCTGCTATACACATCACAACCAGACTGCACACAAAGGTCAAGGAGCGACAACATCTAATAAGGTCTCAACAACACGAGCAGATGTACTGTAAGAATAACTCCGCTGGCAGCCCCCAACCAAGCCGCTGCTCTTTTAAAACAAGAGACGGCAGGCTCTGCAGCGAGATCTCAGTGAAAGGATATGTAACAGTGGTGTGCAGCGCTCCCAGCCTCTCCCTGTGATGGAGGACAAAAATGAGGCCGAAGGAAAAAACTCCCACCATGTGGATGCTCAACGAAAGCAGGAAGAGGAAGAAGTAGCGGTAGTTTCTCCGTCCAATGCAGTTGTTCACCCAGGGACAGTGGTGGTCGAAATCCTGAGGAGAGAGAGAGAATTACACTTCTAAAATCTAGTTATTCAAACTGACCACAGCTAGTGCTTTGAATTTTTTTTTGGCTGGTTGGTCATTCTTAACATGGTGTTTGCTGATATGTATGTGCACTATGTGTTTGTTCAAGTACCATTTTTTAAATTATGTTATGTATTAAGTTCACAGTTAAAGCTGCCAGTAGCTGATATTTATGCAAGAACTATGACCTTTAATATTTACAAATTTCCTGCCAAAAAACACACATTAAGACATTCTTTTAAAACATGGACTCAGTGTTTGTCTTGGATTTTAATCCTTGGCAGGACAGAAAAGCCTCTGAATGGAAAAACAATCTAACCTCGATGCATATTTAGATTTCATGCATACTGAATCTACACGCACGGTCTCCACACACACACACACACACACCTCCACGCAGTTGTCACAGACGCTGCAGTGCGAGCAGCGGGGCGGCCTGTAGAAATGGCAGGTGGCGCACCACTTCATCCGGACCTGAATGCCCTTGATCTCCACGTTTTTATAGAGCGGCGCTCGGAAATCATCGTCCTTGTCCTCGTCTTCGTCCGCTGGCAAACAAATAGAGTACAGATGTGTTACAGACAAACACATATATGTAGTTTTGATTTATGATTCTATGTCTATAGTACACCAAGAGCAAACACTGAGAGAAACATTTTACGCACATGATCTAATCAGGAGACTAATTATGAAGAGCACTGACTCTATTTCACTTAATGGAACTAAACCCATAGCCTCATGAATCACAGTATAAGCCAGTCCTTGTTGTAGCTCTGCATTTAACCAAACTGTGTCCCAAAGTTTTCTCGAACTTGATAAAATCACTTGACACAACAGTAATAACTGCAGCGAGATCCAGGTACTGTAGCTGAACCCCCAATGAGAAAGCAAGAGAGGTAGAGCACAGAAATACACAGCTCCATAGCAGGAGATTGCTCTGTTATTATGGCTCTCAAGTCGCTTCAAATAGATTTTAAAGGTAAACCGCCTGCCAAACGGACAGACACAAGCAGCAGTTAAGCTTGCATCTCCTCTGGCAGCTTCCTTTCTACAAATGTTTGACACAAGAAATGTTCAGCAGACGAAGCAGTCGCTCATTTCATACAAATATATATATATATATAGATATAGATATATATAGACGATGCAAAAATAATCAGCCTGATCAGTCTGGTTAATGTGTGGCACATATTTAGGTATTTATTTCTTATTGTATTTTATACATACACAGTACATACTATGTATAATAATAATGTTATAATCATTTACATTACATCCCAGTTATCTGAAAGAAGCTGAATTTAAACACCTGGCTTGTTAGAAGGATTACTCACAGGAAGGTCAAAACATTATAGATAGTTGTATAGTTTTCTCTTTGAAATAATGAGGGATTTATACAAAGAGGATCTACTAGCAGGAGGGATTTGACTGCACTTATCTTCCATCTCTGCGCCAGTATCGCTTTGTGTTTGCATGCACAAGTGTTTTCTATTGATTGCATTGAAGTGTGTGCTGTATGCCCTCGTGACAGGGTAAACTGCGCATGCTCAGCATTTTGCTCAATAACACTTGGGCAGGATCAATGACTATTAACAGGGATCAAACCATTGACTTTTCAGTCATAAAATGAGCATGTGGAGCACTAATCCACAGTGTTCACAGGGTAACAGAACAGGATTCAGTGTCTTGTTCGGAAAACAATATAATACAGCTACATGACTAAATGACTATACATGAAACATCATCATTGTCTCCCAACACTTTAAATTCAAATTCAGTTGATATTACATAGCTGCCCAATATTGGGCAGCAATAGCATTCATTCATTCATATTATTTTATTGCCCATATTCATTCTACTTTTAGATCATTTTTACCTCTTTAACTGCTAATACTCCACTTTGTACACTGGCTAGTTGCTTAAATTTAACTGCTATTTGGTGCTAGACTGCACCCAAACTGTAGGCTACAGGGTGTAGAGCCAAAACAATGAGCTGAAAGTCACAAAGATGCTATGTGGAATTCACCATGTGCAGAAACTGGTTCGATTTCTGTGTTTGTCACTAGAAGAAACTACTTTCATATTCCACATTTGATCCTTTGGTTAAAGCAGCTTTATCATATCTGGGATCAAAAGAAATGTTTTCTAGTTTTGTTCTGTATAAAAAATAAAAGTCATACATCACCAGTATCAATGCACTGGACCAGTACAGGCATACTGGACCAGTACAGGCATACTGTATGCTGCACCAAACAAAACAAGCAAAAGTCACTCAGCACTGACTTTGCAGTGAAGACAAATATTACAGTTTTTTTTAGGCCTAGGATCCTGAATAATGTCAGAACACCTTTTATCAAAAATGTCATGAGTTCAGAAAATGACAAATTGTAAAATTGCACTAAATTGTGAAAACTGCACAACGTGGTGATATTTGTAACGGCGCAGTCTTCTTACCCACAATCATCCCTCTATTACCTCATTTTCAGTTTCCCTAATAAAGAAAATGACAATAAATACCTCCGTGACAGAATGGAACAATTCTATAGTTCACACCAACCTTTCATTCTCTCTTTTACAATCTGGATAACAGAGTGATTTTGTGAGCAGGTGTCATTTAATGACTGTGTCGGTTCTTCATTTTTTCGTTATAACCGGATCTGCTGCCTCTGAGATACAGCATCAGAAGCACAGAAAACTCCCCACATCTCTGTAATCTATAAAACCCAGCAGCACAGCAGCAGCAGAAGGCCACTGTCACCTCTGGCAAAGCAGATAACCTGCACTTTATACAACCTAATGATTATTACCCCGTTTATGGGCAGAGAACGCTCTTCCTAAAGACACGTGCTTATCATTTACAAGAGCATTACAAACGTCCCAGGGGATGGATTCAATCATTATTACTTACCCCAGATATTGCTGAAGAGTGTGTATCTGGAGCTTGTCTGACAGGCTCAACAGCTGAGAGATGGGACACCTTGCAATATAATGGCTTGTACAATTTCCACCATTGTCCTGTATGTGGACTTTACAGGCTGTAGCGGGAGGTTAATGTGGTAGTGAAACACTGATGGGATGGTTCACCAATAAATGTGGTGCTATTAAAGGTGTGAACCCCAACAGGCAGGAAGCATCACTCAAACTTATCGTGTGTGTACATTAGAAAACATACTGTATCACACATAGTAACATTTTTTACTTAATAGTGCTGGAAATAAAACTGGTAGTTAATATTTACAGTATTTGCAGACACTAAAGCCTCTTATCACACTCGTACCTCTGGGGTAAACACCAGGGTCCATGAAGGTTGCCATGCTGAAGTTGGCCAGGACGAAGAGGAAGACCAAGCCATTGTAGAGAGGCACAGCGGGAGAGATCACCTTTGTCAACCAGGGGCACCTAGAGACACCAACGGAGGGACAGAGATTAGATTCAGACAACATCCCAATTCATTGGTCCACGGTGTGTTTCATTCATCTTGTGCTGATGGTAACCATGCGATTCCCTGATCCTCTCATTCTATTTTCATGAGCCTCAGGTTCAAATTGGAGCTGTAATTAGAATTGGAAACACGACTAGTGAGAGTGAATTAGACACTGGCTATCAGCACACGAAATAATACAACAATAAAGCAACCAGCTTGAATGAACAGTAATTCTTTGCTCTTTATTTATTTATAGTTGTGAGGTACTATGAAATCAATTAATTAAAGAGCTGAAGCTACAGTGGTAAACTGTTCAAATGTTGTGCTGTGACCTGGACCTGGACTTAGTGACACAAGCTACAGTACAGTGCTACACAGGAGAGGGGGACTTTGGCTCTTTAGGGTGATAGTTAATCGTCAATCAGTAGAAAGATAAACACTGGTGAATCTGTAGAACAATGGCCGTCACCGTCGTCCATTTTGAACTGTACCCCTGGTAATGCTCACACAATAATCTACTAACCAATTACTGTGTCGTACACTAGTACACTACTAGACTAGTATGCTAGATAAAATAAATGAAGCTGAACCTATTTGTGAGCTATTTGCAGTCAAACGCATCTTTAACTCTCTGCTGTGTGGGTAAATTAGGCTGAGAGCCTTAATGGAAACCTGTCAGCTGAGTCACTGAAGTTATCAATAGGGAACCTCCTTTAAATTCCACCAGCATCTTGCGTCAGGACTGACCTTCTCCTCTGCCTGCAAGTCATAATTCAGTGAGTGCTGTGAAATATTCAACTGTGAAGTCACCTGAATCACACCCACGGCCCTGCTCAATCACCTGGACTCAAATGTCAAGACACTGTGCACCATCATTAAAAGCCAACTGTTTGTGTGGTCTCTGTAGAGCAGCTGAAACACGGCCAGAATGAAGATGTGTTCACGCCTACGGTTGGACGTACTGCAGAGCTCCCTCAGGTCAGAGACACATAGAGAATTTCTGAATGAATTCAATATCTCACAGGAACAAATGGGTTTCCAGCTCTCCTCCCTGACATAATACATGCATGCACACCTAATACACACGCTCAAGCGTGCCTGTCCAGCTTATTCTGACGTCAAAAAGGCAATTGCCTAGTTCCTGTGGCCCCTAGATCATCAGCAATCTATATTTCCTCTCCTGGCGCACCAATCCTCTTTTGCTTTGTTGAATTATTCAGAGCCGTGGCTGTAGAGAGGCACCAAAGAGAATAGAGAGGCGCTAACAGGGATGAGCTGGCCTCTCACACAACCAGTCTGCTCTGGTCGTCCGCTATTCTGAGGGCTAGTGTGGGTTTGATCGAATTCAAACATATACTGTACTGCAACAGCAAAACAACGCTGGGATCTAATATAGCTGGTTTTATTTCTGTCACATGAGCACGAACCTAACAATAGAATCTGAGTGATGCATTACAAGCACATCACCAACTCATTTGAGTCAAAGATAAACTTCCTTTAAATTGAACAGTCACTGGTGCAGCACATGCCACGTGCCGTTTGTGATGTTGTCCTTATGGAGGCGATGTGCGGATGCAGTGATCTTATAATTATCGTGTTTGCTTTTTTAAAATGATTTTTAGACACACTGCCAGTGTAGCTCTAGATACTGCAATGTACAGTAGGTCCACGTCTTCAGTGCTAATAGACATGTAACGTTAGGTTTTTGATGGATTGCAATGAGATGTATGATGTCGGGGGGATGAATCCTAATGACTTTGGTCCCCTGGTATTTCACTTATGAAGGGGAATATCTAGATATACACTGTGAGCATGGCCAGGCTTAGGTTAGTATGCACACAACCTCACAGAGCTTTGGATTCAATATATTTTCTTTTTGTAATGTTTTGGTTTAGCTTTTTCACTGAACACAGTCTTTAAAGGACATTACTTTTGCAAGATAACAACCTCAAAGTACATTTCAGTAGAAATGCTGTTTACTCAGTGGACTGTAGTGAGGTGTACCGTGCTGTGTCATCACAGCTTTGGAAACAAGTAGACAAGGTACAAGCGATTACAAAATTGATCAAAGAAAAGCAATAGCAAGCAGTGCCACCGTCTTACAAAATCCCAATTTACTCGCCTGTCAACAATCATGTGTTTTTTTTTTTCCCCCAAAGTGTGATATAGTCAAGGCAGAGAGAAGCAAAAAAAAAACACTGAGTGCAGTTAACAGCAACCGTTTCAGGAGGCTGGGAGAAGACAGCGTGGGAGGAAACTGTGACAGAGAGAAAGCCTGATTAAGGCCACAGACATTGGTTAATTGTGTAAGAGTAACAAATAACCACAGAGCTCTTATCACCACTGTTTACGAGCCGCCTTTACGGCTTGTGTACCCGTGATGCTTCAAGTCGAACAGAGAAGCCTCCAGCTTGTCAAAATGTGTGCACGACTTGTATCAAGCTGAAGCGGCTGCAATTGCCAAAAGTGCAGTAATGTCATGAAATTGATTGTTTCCCAGCTTAAACGCCCGAGGACAAAAGCCTGGAATCTCTGTGGTAATTAAAATGCCTGCAAACAGGAGTTGAAGCTGTAACAAAAGCGGGGGCTCCCGTTCCCTCCAGCCAATCAGCATTTCAAACACCAGCGCGCGAGGCCCCTGAACGCGCCTGGCACGCCGTCACGACAGAGGTGTAAAGATAACATTCATGAAATGAAAATCACATTTCATTTCCTGGACTGGGATGAGGAAGCAAAAGAGGGGCAAAATTTATGGATTAGAGAAGATGAATCCACAGCTTTCTCCTCAGGCCAACAGAGCAGCACACGTACTAACCTTAGTCCGATCAATGCGAGACAGACTGGAAGCAAAGAGCAAACCCTCCACACAGCATCATTCCCTTCGTCTGCATACGTTGGCATCCTTGTGACTCTCTTTTCTGTAACTTCTCAGTTTGAAATCATGCTTGTGTGTTTTGGTGGACGCTTCCATTACAGAATGGGAAGCCATGCTTAAAGTAATTACCAGAGAACTTGTGTAAAATGGCAATCTGTGGTAACAACCACAGGACAAGGTAACATGTCAGTGATGTGTTTATGGTCTGCTTCACTGGCCCAAGAGTCCAGAAAATGTATAATAAAAAGCAAATGAGCCGATTTCATTTTCACTCAATGTGTCCTTTCCCTCCATCTTGAAATATTCATGATAGATCCTTTTAGTTACAACCACCACAAACTGGGATCGGTTTCTTCTAAACTGGAGCTTTAACATCCGCCCAGAGTTGTAAAGTGGCACTAGCATCCTCCTCTGTATCATTTTACCCTCACGGGCCTCATCTTATTTGTGGACAACGATTATGCTCCATCCAATATGCGCCTCTGAGACACAGTGAAACCATATACTGGACACACACTCTGCTTCATCCAGCATCAGTTCAGGGACTGTGACATAGCATCTTAGTCTTGATTATCTTCCCAGTGTGTACAGCATTAGGGATGTTTGTTTTTAAGTATGAAGATTAGCGAAAACATCCAGATGATAACCCTGCTGTATCACCAAATAAAAAAAATGGATGGAGGACTTTGAAACGAACCCTCTTCAGTGGAAAAACTGTAGAGGGAGGAGAAAGCACTGAGGTCTTTTTAAAGTAATTACTGTATGTAACTGATGAAGAACTCTAAATAGGGCGGCAATAATCAATCATATGCCCTATGAAAAGTCATCTACATGCTCGCTACACATCCCAAAGCCATTTGACTACTCAAATCTGCCTGTCCTTCATTTGCCTGCATTTGGATCGGAGCAGAAAAAGCAGCCCTGTCTTTGAAGTTGCTCTCATGTGTTCTATTAGTAGCTCAGGGAGGAGAGAGAGAGAGAGAGAGAGGGGGGATAGTGTACGGAGACGGAAAGAACCGTCGGTCCAGAGAGCTTTTGGCAGTGACACTTTTTTACGAGATGACGAGATGAATGAAAAGAAAAAGGACTAAGGTGCAAAACATATGTTGGATTCATTCAAGTGTCGAATGTGAGTAACATTGACGTCATTCAGATGAACTAAAATCAGTTAGAGGAGTATTCCAGTAACTTAGCTTTGCACTTTCATTCACCTATTACCAGGATCAGAAATGAAATCTTATCAGGTTTATGAGCATGAATGACACAAGTAACACAACATGATACTGTAGGGTCACTGGGAGCACTTAGTGTAATAGATTCAGCACATGGTGAGAACGCCATCCCACTGATTAGTTCATTAAAGTGAACCCAGTGGGGCGCACATGGGAGGCTGGTTCTCCTGCAGAATTGCCTGCTGAGACCAAGTGATCCAGGATCTGCTAAAAGGCTGGTGTCATTTCCAGGAAGTGAATTTTCATTTTAGCATTAAAAAGTGGGAATTGTCCGGTGTAAGGAATTGGGAGCGAGGATTTCACTCCTGATCTGCATGTCAAATTAAGAAATCTCCTCACATTTATCTCACCATGACTGTGTTTATCAGTAAATCACATCACTGTATCTCCATCTTCACCCTCAGACGCTGTGCACCAGCTGGAACACTGCTGGAGTCACTCTTCAGACTCATCTGTACTCGTCAAATCCTGTCACACCGTTTGTGAATCCTTGGAGGGTAGCATCACTCACTGCTAACTCCTCTGGGACCTGCCAACCTCTTAATACAAACACATCACTGAGGTTCTGCATTCACACATGATATTTAGTATTCAGCAGCAGCAGCCTGTTGACAGTGGAGACGGTGGTGATGTTTGTTGTTGGAGGCGTGGAGCAGAGCAGGTCAGGTGAGAGGCAGAGCTGCACGGATCGAGCATCATGAAATTTAATTTCTTCAGCTCCCAAGTTATTTATTAGGAGTGGGTGTTTTTTTTACATGTTGTTAAAACCGAGTTGTATATTCATATCTGGATTATGCATTCAAGTCTTTTGGGCTTTACAAGTTTCTAAAGGCCACATTCACACCTATGGGCAATTCAGAGTCTCAAGTTAACGTAACATCATGTCTCTGGGCTGTGGGAAGAAGCTGGAGGAAACTCCGTACATAGTCTCACTATGAGGCAACAGCACGAACCAGCACACCACCAATATCACATCTGGACACAGCTGTTGACCTACAGAACTTACCCTAAAGATTATTTTTAATATAAAAAGTTTAATACCTTTTCAAATAAGTCCATGTGTCACGCTTCAATATCACACATCTTTCCATTTGAACCTGGGCACAGAGAACAACCTTCTGTGGATGTTACTTCTAACTGAAGTCACATTAAGCAAAGTTTTAAAAATGTTTATTATGCAGAAACAGGCTTACAGAATAAAAAAAATCTTTTTACTGAGGAGGAGACAGCCGCGAGGCACAGCTCACTGAGACAACAGAGAAGGAAACCTGTGCAGCTGCGGGGTACACTGTATTCTATCTGCATTTCAGCTCAGAGCTCAGTGCAATTTGCATTTTCATAATTGCATAAGAGGTCCATTTGGAATGAAATAAAATGCTTTGCCCCCACACGCCGCCCTTGTGTATTTACATATTCAAAACCCCCTTTTTCTATGGTGTGTAGACAGAGGAAAGCAGAAAAACTGTCCTCTGAAGGAAAACATTTCTCTCAATAGATATAGTTGAACCAACACACCACAGTAAACTACATCACATTAGAAATAAGCTCAGTGAGCACTATTCTAATGCTGTCTGGCACCATACCTATAAATTTCCAGACTTATGTTCAAATGAAGAAAGGTGCATACAGCTGATACATAATGCACCTTTGAGCTTGACGCCGACATGCGTGAAACATCAAAACATAATCTGACTTGAAATAATTCAATTCCATTCATATTCCCTGCAGAGTTTCCTCCTAATGTGGGTAAGCGTTTGCGGGGGCAGATGGAGCTCACTTAGTGATAACACAAACATTTCCATATGGAAGAGGAATGAGTTTGTGTGTGTCAAGGGGAGGAGGTTAGCATCATCTTCTTTCCTTTCCCCTCGTGCTCACGCTCTGTGTAGTTCCACATGTAATACACTCAATAATAATCTCCCCATTTAGTTCCCCACCAGAGGAATCTACAAAAGCACAAATTGCTCACTCACACATTCTCCTTAGATATTAAACCTCGAACAAACAACACAGTCTGTTCACATAATCAAGTAATACAAATGTCACTTTTCCTAATGAAAAACTGTTTGCTGTCACTTCAGTCAATGCAAACACACCAATGAATTTTTAGCCGCAGTGTGTTGTGCAGGCTGGTGTGGAGTGTAATCTTCCCAAGGGGTGATGACACATGTGCTGCCTGTCTTTCAGGCTCCCCGTGGGAAACTGGAAATCCGTACAGTGCCATGGGTCAGTGGGAATAAATGAGGCTCATGGGGCCAAAGACTCTGAGGCTTAACTAGACAAGTGCAGTAAATATCTGTGGGTATTTAGACCACAGTAGCAAGGACAAATCAACTCTGCCAATGCAACTGTTGCCCGTGTGTGTGTGTGTGTGTGTGTGTGTGTGTGTGTGTGTGTGTGAGCGTGCATGCTAAGCTCCGTCAGTTTGAAATATGCATCTGTATGAAACCCAATCTAGATATTGGCTTTTGTGGGGGGATGAGTGGGTGGATTCAGCTAACATTGGCGCCCACTGGGAGTGCTCACTCAGTTGCCAGGCTCATATGTAGGAAAGGAAAGCTTGGCCTGAAGAAGTTGGCTTGCCCTGCGCCACATTCCTAGTCGCCCTTATTCTAAGCTCCGAGCACTACAGCCTGCATGTGTGGCCACTGTCAAGAGCTTCAAGAGTTATGAGTCAAAGAGGCGACAGACAGAGTTGCTCAGTGTGGAACCAACACTACGACATTTGAGCAAATTCCAATTCCTGATTAAGACTGTGAGCTGTAAATGAGAGCTAGTGAGAGACCTGTTACTGTTAACCAGGACAAGATGATTTTAAAAGGCTTTTTTTCCAATTTTGAACAACATGAAAACCAAATATAACATTAAATATTCAGATCATGTTGTAATGCACAATGACCCCTCAACAATATTAGTCCCCTCTCACACACCATTACGATGCTTAGAGCTATTTATCTTAAAGCACCATCTGCAAGTGGCTCCATCCACACCAGTGAGGTCAGCCCAAATTCTCTCCTGCGAGAAGCCAAGGTTCAGTTTGGCCTAGACAAGTGCGCACACGCACACACACACACACACACACACACACACACACACACACACACACAGAGAGAAAACGTGCTCTCCAGAGAGCAGAGCAATCCTCTTGGCTGACAGTAAACACCATGTGGTGATTTTAATCAGGAAAACAGTCCATATTAAACACAGACACACGCAGTCTCACCAGTGAAGTGTCCTTAACTTACCATGTGTTGAGGTTAAATAAACACACATCCTCGACGCGCTTTGTACAGTCCTACATTTCTACTTGCACTCACCAACCTTTCCAAAAACCACTGATTAAAGTTGATGGGTAACTACCGTAATTTTCACAACTCAATCATGTCCTTACTGGTTATCCACTTAAACACATAACACACACACGCCACAAGAACAATGATAGTGACTATACGAACTAACCACAGCTACTTAGAAAGATGCATTTCCACATTCAGAAACACTGGTTGCAGAGTCATGCTAAAGCACTGTTGCAGCCAGTGCAACAGAAAATTTGGGTTGTATTTTTAATAGGCTTATTGATGCTGGATGCTTGTCTGCCCCTGCAGAGCCCATCAGCCTAATGAACTGTTCATCAATCAGTCTAATGTATACACACAGAGGCACTAGCTGATACAGAGGTTGGCAGAGATGGATGGCACAGGACTCGACTGGCAATAAAACAAGGCGAGACGTCCACACATATTCCTTCTACCTTACAGTCAAAGCTATGATTAAATACCAGATAGATAATTAGGGTTTTTGTGAATCAGCCTTGTGAGGCCTGTATAGACACAGCTGGTGATGCAACAACTGACAGAAGATGTCAAAGTGTGATTAAATATTTCTGTCGAAGACTCAGAGATGAAACATGGCCTTACATACTGTATAGTTTTTCTGTTACCCTGAGGCCTTTCAGATGATGTTCACCACTTTAGCTGAGTCCCCTCAGTTCCTCCATAGTGACTGTCTCTAGTAAGTGAGTCATAATAACCTTAGAAACAGCCACAGTCCGAGAGAAGTATGTCATCCAGAACCCTGAGGTCACTGAGGTCAGGTCCGACAGACTGAGCAAACCCTAAAGCTAGTGCAGCCCTTTAGAAACAAAGCTGCTCTAGCAAACCCCCTGACAGTTTGAGCATCATTACCCAGCATGCTCAACAAATAGAGCAGCTTTATAGCATTGGAAATCCACAGCACACTCTACATTTATTTATTTTTTTATGAAATATCATGTCTTGAGTTGAAACGCTTTTTGGATCTTGGCAGAACTCGGCTTGGCTACCTACCTTGGATTAGAAATGATTACTGGAGAAACTATTTTACAATTCATTAGCAGTGGGAGCGGTTAAACATCAGTCAAGTCCAGTCAAGTTGCAAACTAAGATAATTTGACTAACTTCAATTCTCCTACTAATACAAAGCGATACCCTTTGAGTTAAAGACATTTCTCCCCAAGCAACTCAGCTCACGCCAGAACTGAAATACCCTTCTTTCACTTCCAACTCCGTCAAATCCAATATCCAGGCTTAACACCTCGAGCTATTTCATTTTGAGGGTCTGACAGGATCTGACCGTCCGCTCACCTCTAACAGATCTGACATCATGCTATAAAATCATTATTGGACTTTACCTAAAAAGAAGAAAATGATACATCCTGAGCCAGAGCCAGAATATGACATTCTTAATCCAAAGCGACTGTCCATATGCAGCTCATAGCTGAGCTTTCCAATTCAATACACAGATACTAATGTGGAAAGACACTGAAGCCACAATATATAAATATATATTTAGTACAAAATACCACAGTGCACTGTGAGCGTGTGGCAGCGCTGCTGACAAACAACCATGTTCAACATCATATTAAATTAAATGTTACATTAAAATTGAAACAAAAAAGGACACCATTTCCAATATTTTACTTTAGGCTCCTAAAGTGCCTTCGCAGAGTCTCGCACAGACGGGTGCCCACAAAATGATGTGTAACAGGTAAAGGATTTTTCCTGTTATTTGTGGGGATGGACACAGATAAAATGGACTAAATTCAGCTGGGTAGTGGATGAAGAATACAAAAAAAACTAACAAATAGAAAATAGAAATACAAAAATAAAGACATTTGAACTACAACAGTTTTATCATGTCTAATTCATTCAAATTGAGAATGCAAATTTAAATATGTGGACAGATGAGTGCAAAACAGGTCGTCTTAGCATCTTCACACAAGTCAATCTGCAGGCGAGTTTTAGAGTGGCTACAGTATATAACCTATGTGTATAAGTAATGTTAGCCTGCAGGTCACAGGCTTTATATGTATGGGTCTGGTAAGGCTGGATGAGGCACACATCTGATTTAGAGATAATTGCAGGTAACCGGTTGGTTGCTAACAGACAGATACATTAAGATACATCTACCTCAATGCAAGAAAGTGATTGAACTAAATTGTTGATTTAGGATCATATTTCCCACCATACACTGCATTTCAGTCCTGTTTTGCACCATTTGCTATAAAACATTGTCCAAAAACCAGCCAGTCGGTATCAAATGTCCAAACCCGTCAAGACTCAGTCAATCTGTCAATCTGCTTGCTTCTCTGGAGAGAATATGCTCTGTGTCAAATTGAATATGGCAATAATTTATTGATGTAGACAAAAGAAAATCCACCATATGGGACCTGAATTGTGTGGGTTTAACATGAATTAGCCCCATCCCCAGTGTCTTTGTCTGCACTTCCCTATTGATGTTGGCAAACAATAAGAGGACGGAATTTGCAGGAGGACAAAATGTCCTTCATTTCCAGCTCAAACCTGCTTTTCTTTCTCAGTCGTTCCTCCTCATCCATCAACGCAGAGTATGGAGCCACTCTGTGATCTAGTTCCTTTAGCCTTGTTGTCTTTGTTTGATCAGCGACGACCACACACACACACACACACACACACACACACCACACACACACCACCCACACAACTTGCATCCGCACATGGAGGCTCAAAAAAAACAGTATGCCACTGGATCTGTTCTTAGCTGTTCTTGTTGATAGCGACGCAATGAGATAACGATGACTGGTACTTGCAATCTAAGCACGGAGACACACAAATATGATCTGCTGAGTCTACACTTTTGCAGGACGCAATCATGACACGTCAGTACGGGCCGGAGCACCACATCCTACAGAGGGGTGGAGAGCGAACAAAGAATCCCATTGAATGACGGAGCTGCATCAAGAAAAGACAATGATTCTTTTTAGCAACAGAGGCTGGCGGCACAGGGCAGAATCCCACCAGTGTTCTCTGGGAACCTGAGAACAAAGAGAAGGACAGACACAGGGTGGGAGGGTCAATAAACTGGGCTGACCCATCCTCAATGCAAGCTCTGTAGCTCCAGCATGCAGCAAGTGACAGCACGGAGCAGCAGGACAGCACATACATGACTGCACTCATTCATACTGTATCGTTGCATAATTGATATTAGAGCAGTGTTAGTGTTTAACAGAGAACATCAATATGTTCTTCCACATCTAGAGCCAATTCACACGCCACTGCCCAGTGAGCCGTGCTTAGTTGGCAAACTTGTTTCCAGTGGACAGATGTAAATATAGGGCACAGACGTTAAACCCTCATAGGGACAGTTACAGCGCCCCAGCTCCACCTAAAAAAGAGCCCTTCCTGTAATGCAGACTCCATTGAGCATCTATTCTCTCCAAGGGGGCATTTATAAACCTGCTGACTGAAACATAAGAGGAATGGATATCTGTGAGAGGAGCTTGGAAAGCTGAGAGAAGAGCTAAAAATGTGCCCTGTGGCAATGGTGCATGGCACAGAGGTGGCATGGAACAGTGCAGGGAGAGCAGGAATGGTATCATAAACAATTAATGAATTAAGTTATTGAAGATTTAAAATGAATCCTTGTCGTACAATGACAATTCGAGACCAATATTTCCAGGTGCAAAGTGCAAAAGTTCAGTAACTAGTTAATCATTGCAACTAGACGCAAGATTCCTGTGTGTCGTAGGACACACTGCTTAAAAAGCGTGTCTAATACATTGGCTGATGTCATTTTATTTTCTATGGTAGAGTGGGACGCTTCACGGCCATAGCAACAATAATTAACAAAGGCTCATCTGGAATGAACACACTGCTTATTAACAACAGGAAGTATAATCTCAGCTCCGCTGTGTTTCAGACAATGTTTCCATGTCCAACATATGTGAAGGTACAGTGTGAATGAAAATGTACATGCAAATGGTTTGGTTGTAAGATCAATGACATCTGAAGGAAAACGGATTTACAGCAAATAAACCAAGAAAAACAAAGTGCTCCCCTGCAGCTCCCTGAAAATCCAAACCAAGATTTACAGTTTCATCTTTACTCACACACCAAAGGATTATGTGTATTTCATATATATATTAAAAAAAGCTGCAGTCATCTTCCAAAGATTCTGCTGCTGGCCTACTTCCCTTATTAAGGGGATTCCTCTGGATGCTTCTCCCTTGACACTCGGGTCACACCATCTGCTCCGGCTGCACTCGGGAGTTTATTATGGCGCTGACAGCCGCGCGAATTGTGACTCTTAATGAAATTGTGGAGCAATATGTAAGGGCTGATCTGCAGCAGGCAAGCGCTGGAGAACCAGAGCAGTGGGAGTCTAGCTGGAGCAATCTGCAGACATAAACACTGATGTCAGGTCACTGGTGATTCAATAAGGGGGGAGTCCAGGGCTGCTCTGCTAGGCTTTTACAATAACAACATATTCCCATTAAGGGTGTGGGATTTCATTACTGAATTGTTAAGTGATTTCTGGGCATATCTTTTGCTGATGCACACTAGCAAGTTGGCAACATGCTGGAATGAAGACTGATGGTTTTTATCAAGATAAATGCTCTCTCAATGCTGTTCTCATTCCTGTGCGAGCACAGCCCTGGAGAAGATAAGAAGGATCAAGATTTATTCGCTAGTCTACTGCTATGCAGAGCAACAGAGGAACCAAACACTGGCTGCATCTAATTTCGTCCCTCCTGTATAGCGTCATTACAGCTTAGATGCGAGTTCCAGCTGTTTTCTTCTGGGTGATGATCATTTCACGGGACACTTATGAGAGAAACTGGTAATAACCGGTGTTTACTTAGAGCACAATTCAGTCCATTTAGTGCAGCTAGCTCTGTTTTGTGTTTAATGCGTTTGAAAAGGCAGATTCTGTCTATAAATACACATGCTGACCCAATTATAGGTGGAGTAGAGTCATCTGTGATTTAGTCTGTTTGAAGCCAGCCAAAGAAAAAAAATCCCCTTGGGGAGGCTGGGTGTGGCCAGCCCATACCCTGAAAACAATTAAAGCTGGATACAGTCAGAAAGAGTCGAAAATCCATGTTCTAAAAGATTTTCATTTTTAAATGCCTTTAAACTGTTCAGAGCATGGGCAAGATTTGCTCTAGTGAAGCTCTAAACACATTTAAATAACTGTATCTCAGTGTGAGGCTGCCCGTTGTTGCTAAGATCCAAACTAATTACAAATGCAAAAGTACAGGTTAAAAGTGAAAAGCTTAAAATCACCATCAATCACCTTTGTTTTTTTCCTGAGCATCTGTTGATAAGATCAATATCATTCTCATGCCTGTATTGTAAGTGTGTGCACGTGTGTGTGTGTGTGTGTGTGCGCAAATGGGTCAATGAGACGCAGAGTAAAACTGCTTTGAGTACCAGTACGGTAGAAAAGCTCTATAAAAGTGCAGACCATTTACCATTTAAATATATAACCAGAGGGTGCTGGTAGAGTGATGCTGGCTAAGATTACCGTTTGTAAAACACCACACTGAAATGTTGTACTGATTAACAAAAGAGATCTTTAATTTGCTGAGCAGTGTTTTTTTTTTTACCTTTGCACAGCGCCAGGTAATCGATTTTCTCATCTGGCGCTCCGCTCCAGGCAAGACGCAAGAAGCTCATTTCCCAAAATGTCAAACTGCTGCTTTAAGCTTTCAGCCAGAGTTATGGCCACTTTCATTCAACAAGAAAAGCTAAATATGATCAGGCTTCTGAAATGTACGTCTGTGCCAAGAACATTTAATGCTGTGACTGATCCACTGTGATTTTAAACACTGTTTTTTTTATGCTGCTGTTTACACAGAGTTTGGCCCCATTGTCACTGCTGTGATTTGTGATCTGCACTAACCAACACCTCCCTAACCTTTGAGGCCCCTCATTATCACAACACCTTGCCTGAGGCACAGCCCTTGCAAGGCCAGACACATCTTTTAATTTATCCTGTTTATATCTAAATTAAATGTGCCTTTTCAGCACTGGTGCATTTCTAATTAACACAATTATGTACACATTTACACCTGGGAGCTGATCAGCAGATAGTCCATGATTTGCCAGTGTGTTACTATTAATGACAACTGCTGAGGAAGGGGAGAGATCTCCCAGTAAGTCTGGGGCTCTGTTCTAGCGAGTTGTCACACACCACGACCCCAAAATGAAAGCACCAGGGCTGTTTCACACCCAGGCAGCCATTAGGACCCAGGGTGTGATGGGCAAACATCCCTACTGAACCAAAATAGAGCTCTGCCTCCTTCTAATCCCAGATGAACAGGTGCTTCTATTTAAAGAACCAAATCCTCTCCAACCAACCCACTGGAATCCCAAAACTCTTTCTCCTCCTCTCCCACTCTGGTTTATGCAGCTTCCCCCTGTTTTCCCCCTCATTTTTTGTCCTTTCAGCCTTTCCTGGATTATGGGCAGAGGAACAAAAGCATTAAGTCCTGAGTGAGCTGTGGAAATCTGCATGAGGAAAACCAGTTAAGAAACCAAAGCTTTCACCAACCTTCCCCCTGAGTGCCTCAGTCTCTGCGCTATATATAAATACAATAGTGAATTCTGCACCAGTTATTTATTATACTATAAAATTTCTCTGTGTGTCAACTCAGTAAAGCCTAAAGATGACTTCCAATATTAACCTGTCACACCCATAAATGCTTTAAGGCTTTGTGGTACAGGAAATATACACAGTATGCAACAGCTGAGGATCAGTAGTGGTTTGGGTTAAAGCTGTGTTTCTCATATAATCTTTTATACCAACGATGAATTGTTATGTCAAAGGAGTCGCTCAACTGTGCAGTTTTAGCACCTTTACTAACGTGTTCGTTTGCTTGTTGGAGTCTTTGGGGGCCTTTTTACAGCAGGTTGGTGTCACAGAATCTCAGTCTGTAGCTTAGTGAGAGAGTGAAAAAAAAAAGTGTTTTTCATTTCAGCTGAGCAGTTAATGAAGGAGAGGATAAGTTTTATCAAGTCTATCTGCACCAGTTTACTCTTAGAGAGTACTCTACTCTTATGAAACTGAGTCATTAACAACCCATAGATTTCCTTGATCCCAGGACGCATCTTAGAAAGGTCTACACAGAGTGTGGAGGCAACACAGTTGACAGATAAGCCTAGGTCTAAGTGGGAAGACGGATGAGGAGGAGGAAGAGATGGAAGGAGAGAAAGGGCCCAATGTCTACTTAAGACTCTCCTCTGTTTTCTTTGACCTGAAGGCCTCTTGAAAAACTGAAAGGCCTGTCAGACAACGCAAAACCTGGCGGACACCGTGTGAAGGGACAATATGGTGTAAGTGTGGCGTTGGCAGCGGCCACTCGACAGATTGATCACTCCCCTCGAGTGCAGGTCGTCAGGGCAGACACACAGTTAAAGCTCTTACAGAAGCAGCAAAGTTTCAGCAAAGCTCTGCTCATTTCCCCCTGAGTCAGAAACCAATTTGTCTGTTTTTCCAGTAAGGCTGGACCCAAATATCCAGATATCCAATTTTGATATTGTTAAATTAACTAATAGTGGGTATAAATTGTTCTGTAATTGCGTTGTTAAAATGTGGAAACGCATGGTCTGTTTCTCAGCTTGGGAGCTTAACATCCCTCTCACTCACTGCAGCTGACGTGGGAACACTGTAAACCTCACACATCAGGTAGTGGGCTCTGGAGAGGTATTCAGGACAACTCTAATTTCCAGGTCCACCAAGTTTCCCGTGTCATAGTGACAGACTGAGCTGTTCTGAAAACAATGTCTTCTGTGGGGGTCTTGATCCAGCCTTGAAAAATGCAGAAAGACTAAACCCTCCACTCCTACTGCTGTCAGTGGCTCTGAGGCCCTGGAGGAAGCAGACATGCATTCTATTGTAGCAGTCCACATGTGTTGTGTTGTTGGAGGGGGGGAATAAGGTTGACAGGCCTTGGGGGCTAGTCTGGTGAGCTAGCTATTCACACAAGCACAATCACGACCTTTCCAAATATGAATTTCGTATGGCCTGTGCAGTCTTGGCTTTTGTTCCGGACACAATGTGACACGCATGGGCTGCGTTGGCTCAGCAACATAGAAAACGAAGGAAAAGGCTGGGGGTATCTGAGTGTGGAGCAGTGTTCCTGCCTTTCTTAAAAGCCCTCGTTTTGTTTCTGTGACCTGAGTTCACCAGGTCTGATGAGTTCACCATGAAAACAGAACAGTGCACAGTCTAGTGATGTTGACGATGGACAGTACTTTTTTGTGCTGAAGCTGCTGAATGTCTTTATTGTTTCACAAATGATCATTCCCTGTACACTGGAAAAAAAAAAACTCTAAGAACACACTCTGGGACACGAAAGTGCTCTAGTTATATCTCAAGAATAATGAAATAATAACAACAAGGCTAAACAGGCATTCAGGCTGAGCATTGGTGGGGGTCTCTTCCTTCATGTACTGAGACCTGTTAAAGTTAAAACTAATTAAAAGACAAACCATCCCAACATCCCTGGGGCTGAAGATTCAGTGTGAGATCCAACAAACGGGATCAGTGGAAAAGAGTGCGATGCTGCCCCGTTCGTGACTGTGCAGAGAAACACTCAGCGCTTCCCACTAAATCTCAGTGCGCACTCGTCCACCGAGAGACGATGAGGAGACAGTGAGGCAGAGATGTGACCACGGGGTTGTGATGTTCAATTGCAAATATGAAAGAGCAAAAAGACACTGGATATCAGCAGGGGTAGTTAGACTTTTTCCCACCTAAGGACAAAACAGAGGACTCACTGTGTGGGATCTACCTCACACAGACCTAAACATTTAGATCATATTAGTGCTTATGAAAACTACCTCACTAATCAGACAGAATGGTTACTGAACATTATACAGTAATTATATTTAGCCAATATTGAATCCATTTGTCATATTTCTGATTATGTGTGCTCCCACAATGACTTCCTGCACACAGAGACTCAGCTGACCAGCGTGCAGGGATAACACCTCGCTCTGCTCCAGCCTGCATCAACAAGATATTTGAGTACCACCCTTTGGCTACATCACCAGTGAATGATGAGCCAGATCCAAGCTGCCCAACAGGCGTCAGCCTAAACAGCGCACTCATTGTGCCTACTGCATCAGGCCTGACACCATCAGTATGTCCCATGACACTGACATCAAAAGGTCAGGTCTTTGATGAGAAGCGATTACCTGAGGAACAACTAACGGTACATGGTAAAAGTGGCGGGCAGAGTATTCTTAGGAATGCCGCAAAAGGTTTCCCACCTTCGATTACAAGCGGAGCAAATATGAGTAAACCCTCTCTGTGAACTCTGAAACACACGGAGCTGTTTCACACAACCCAGTTTGATGGAGCAGGATGCAGAGGGCACTGCCACTTTGCTTCCCCCGAAGCCAAATCTTTGTCCTACTCTCCTGGTCTTGGCAGGATAAAGGTCGAGGAAGAGGAAGATCATTTCTCTTTGCACTCTTTCCAGGATCGGCTCTCTCATTCCTTCCGTAACCCCAGCCATGACTCCACATGGCTTGGGTTCACTTTCCGCCCTCCTTATTTCACTGAATGCAAAAGCATGTCACGCTATCATTTGTTTCAAACCTCCACATCTTGCCAGCACACACTTTGCAATACCAGCGATCATGTGAAATCACAACCCTGCTCCTCGTCTTCCTGGGAAAAGTATCAGCTCAGAGCCTTAAATGTTTCCCTCCCTGCTGGCAGAACATGCAAGAATTCAATTCATTTTTCAGCAAATTTGAGGAGATTGAATCAGCAAAGAGATTTCTTCAAGTGAAATATTGCTTCTCTGAGGAGGCCTGAGCTTTTGGCTTCATGTCAGCTGTCAGTGGTTTTTAACAAGAGTTGCAAAGATGTGGAACACATATGAGAGTGTTTAAGTCATGTTTTTACCATTGCAAAGATAAATAAATACGTAAAATTTAATCTGCAAAGATTATGCAGCTTTTCATTGAGTGTTGAAATGACAAGCAGATTCAATTTTCGTTGAATTTGCAAGCGTGGAAGCCAGCCAACACTTCACAGTGTGTCTCCTATGGCTGGTTAACTGAGCTGGGGTGGGTGTGTGTGTGTGTGTTGTGCGGTGGTTTGGCTCTTCACAAGTCACTCTCTTTGAAGGAGAGAGAAATGTCATGTGATTGTAAGCCTTTGAAACAGAAGTCTCTTTTATCTGTTTCCTCTACCTGGCTGGACTATAAATAAACCCTGTTGGAATAACTTCACGTTCCCACTTTCCAGCCAAAAAAGATTTAATTAGAGTTTTATTTCGTTTGTTTACTGCCCCCCTGTCATTGTGTTCAGCAGTTTTCTGACAGTCGCTAAGGGGGTTGGAGGTGATGGAGGGGCTCCGTCTCATTCTGTCTGCAGCGAGGAGCAGCAGACTGGAGTATTAATTGTTCCACTGTCAGGACACAGGCACTCATCTCATCCCTGAACCATTAATCATGAAGTGAGAAGTGGGCAAAGGGTGCGGGGCCAAAATCACATATGCATGAAAGCAATTTGTTACACCAAGAACATCATCCGAAATAGCAGATCTGGATTCCCACGCTGCGGATGGTGGATCAGCAGAGTCTGAGTGCACTCGAGTGCCTTTTAGATCCACACCAGACCAACACCTTGCTCATCAGTCCATGTCAGACTTAGCAGGAAGCATTTACAGTAAACACACACACGCAATGGACAGATCTCATTAAAAGCGACCACAGACAGAGAAAGGTCTGTCCGTCCCTCCTCTGTACAATGCTGCCCGTCTTCCTCATTCCACATTACCTCCCTGGAGTCTGGATTAGAACTAGTGAGGGTCTTTCCTGAGCCGTGAATAAAGCCAACATTTCATGGAACCTTTTACATTCACCTATTCACGAGGAGAAGAAGAAGAAAAAAAAAAAGCAGCCTCTAGCTGGGAATGGGGTGCAGTCTCCACCTCCCTTGCTCGATTCAAAGAATGAATGGAGGCTCTATTGAACGTGTCTGGTCTGTTGCTTCCACCCACAGTGGAAAATATGACGATCCAGGAGCAGGTAGGAGAAAGAGTCTTCTGGGACGGCATGAGTGGGAGGTCCCACCACCAACACTACCTCTATACACACAGCCGCTTGTGTGTTTGCTGATGTTTAACTGACAGTTATAACCACTGTGACTTTAAGGTTCACCGTTAAGGCTGAGCTTTGTCTCCAAACTGAGAGTCTGCTGATTAAATAATCTATAATAAATAATGGTGCACAGCAGGTTCTGTGTCCAGTCCTACAGTTACTAACTTGGCTTGTGTGCAGGAATTAAACCATTTTACCTTTCTTTCTATTTTTAAGCAAAGCTTTTGTACATTTACAGTTCTGCAAACATGCTGCACACGACTCATTTAGCTGCAATTATGTGTTTTTTACCAGATGAAGCTGTGACCTGATCAATAGACTAATGAGATATGAGCTGAGCTGCTGCTGGGCAGTACAATGTTGTAGAAATAAATACAGTAAATACATTTTAAAAATGCTGTGACTGGTGCAGACAGTGCATTTCGCTTTTGCTGCGCCCGACTTGAAGGCAGAGACACACACACACACGTGCCCAAATCTGTGTGTGGTATTACACAAGTTGTGCATAATGAAACATCGAACACATCTGGCACAATGTGAATACCTTCATTAATTATTTAAATCTTCCAACACACATTTAACCACTAACCTTATGTGCTTTTATGCCTTTTCTGAAGGATTCTCACTGTACACAGTCAGATCATTGGTAGAACGACAGCAGATTAGTAACTAGTTTAAATTTAGACTAAGTAACACACAGTACTTTTTACTTCTTGTGTAATACAGTCTAGCTGTTTGAGGTCTCGTGCTATAAGTTCTACTATATTCGCCAGCCAGCCTCTTTACTGTGTGCGTCTTCCATTTGATGCCGGGCAGGTAGCGTACAGTGGATTTACAGAGCTGTTTTGCAATCTGTGGACAAAAATGATGCTCTGAAGTCCGTGAGACTGAATCAAAGCAGAACAGATAAACCTCTGTAAAGCCATCACAGCATCACAAACACTTACAGGAGGCTGTGAAAGGCATCAGTGGATGTTGTCATTTATATCACAGCACATAACTATTTCAGAACATAACTAAAATAGTTTATACACAGAATAAAATGAAACATTTATTGTGACCTCTGTAGGGTTTACAGTTATTAACTGAGAGCTGTATTATCATACAACTATTTTTGGCGACACTGGTGCAAAAAAAGAAAAAAAAAAACTTGCTTGTTTTCTATGTGAACCCACACAACAGTAGCCTCAGGAGATGTCTGTCTGTCAAGACGCACCCAGCATCACCCAGCAACATGTCACTGCTCCAGAAAAAAACATTTCACCATATTTTCTCCTCAAACAAGGCACATCCTGGCTACAGTGCTTGGAGTAGTTGTTATGTCTCTATTATCCCTCTCGTCTCTTCTACCTTCCCACACTCGCGCTTTTGTGCCAGCGGGTGAGTTAACGTTTGTCCGGCACTGAAACAAGTTGGACAGCGGCTCAGATGTGTCACTCCTCTGCAGTGGACTAGTTCTTTGGTCAGAGAGCGTGGTGACATTTTGACAGGAACAATAATGTGACACTTTTTCCACCAAAACAACAAACAACACCCCAGAGTCAGAAACTCGGGTTCAGAAAAGCTGCAGCAGCAATTCAGATTAATTAATACACGAAGGACAAACGCTGACTGTTTAATAGTAGGTTGTACTGCTATATTTGTGCCAAGTTTGTAGAATCTCATGATCTCAATGCACCGAAAAAGGTTCAACTGTGAGATGCTATTAGCAGACATATTTGCACAAAACTGCTGCCTTTCAGATGTGCTGTGTTTAGTCTTTAACAACACACTTACTGAATCCTAATAGGATTGTTTCAGTCGGGCTTTGTTGTGACCTTTGAGATAATCCACAGGAGGTTCTGCACTACAACGCAGCGCGTTCATCTCCATTTCTGTGGATTTATGGGATTTATCGGACGCCATCTTTTATAGCTTTCCATCTCCACCTAGTCGTGCCACCTCACCTAGGCAAGCAGAGTAAAATGCGTTTCAGAGCCGGTGAAGGAAACAACATGCCAGGCTCTGTAAGCCCCACCGTCTGTCTCCTAACAATCTAACATTAAAGAAACCCGTCAACCTGTGAAGATACACACACTCGCACACAATTCGTGGTACCACCCTCATCACATCACAGCCATAGCCCCGTTGTGCAACTGTGCAGAACAAAGACAAAAAGAGTTTTCCATTGAAGGCTATAAAATATGTATTGCTGCCAAATGGAAGAAAAACTTGCTCTATTCGAGTCAGAGAGCTCAGGAGCCATTTAACAATATGTGGTGCATTGGGTTTAGTGTTTAGTAACACTGTAATCAGTAGTAGTAGTAGTAGTAGTAGTAGTAGTAGTAGTAGTAGTAGTAGTAGTAGTAGTAGTAGTAGTAGGTCACTGCCAGCTGACCAAACTGTCCACAAGTTTTGGGCTTCACACGGGCATCCATATCCAGAACTGGGTACACACACACACACACACACACACACACACACACACACTCACACACACACACACTCACACACACACACACACACACACACACACACACACACACTCTCCATGCAACCAGGTGGAGCTAAATTAAAGGTCGGTAAGCTGTGCCCTCCCTAGATCATGACTGCCTGGCAACATGATAAAATTGGATTTATAGGCCTCTCATGATGAAATGCTGCAAACTAAAGTGGGTTTATCTTGCGCCGTTTTCATACTGCAACTGATAGAGTTTCCATTATTCCTGAACCCACCCATACTAAATATACGTGCCCTTTAATAAAGGCACTTTGGATAAAAGCAGCACATTACAGCACTGGAGGAGTGTCTACAAATTTAGTATGGGTGGCTCCAGAAATGTGCTTCGGATAAAAGCGTCCATTAAAAAGCTGATAATATTATATAAAGCAGCCGAATGCGCTGATACAGTGGGTTGTAAGAGAAACATAATCAGCGCGCTGCGATTACGTGGAGCCAGACCAACCATCCTGCAGGGATTAGCCAGCGAAAACGAGGTCCAGGCATTCACTGTCACCTTGCCACGACTTCACACCTTTTTATAGCCGTGACAGGTCACAGTTCACACAGAGACACACACACAGCTGCACGGCCAACACAGCATAACAAGTTAAAGCCGCAGTGAAGCACCTTGCCCTCGGCCTGCCCCAGCATTGTGTGTGAACAGCTTGTTTTGTAAACTCCTGCGTGTGTTTGTTCTGTCTATTCAAGATGTAGATGGCGACGCAGTGCGGGAAAATGTCAGCGCATCTTTGTGTTTGAACACTTTTGTGCTATTTTGTGCAAATCTCACCTCCGCCCCTGCAGGGGACATCACCATTCAAGGGTGGTGGTGGGGAGGGGGTGTCACTCTTTCTAGCCTGCTGATATTCGTACAATGGTTGTGACAGTTTTGTGCTGAGGAGGTTGACTTGATGAAGACAATGTAGAAAAGCCATTTAGCAGGCATCCTCGGCTTGCAGATACGAACAACTCAATTCAAGGTACACGTGTGAAAGCAGGTGTCGGTTTCTCTGCATGATTAAATGAAACGTAGTAAGTAAACAACAAAGCTCCGGCGCCTGCAGTTTCATGGCTCTCCGTTTAGCAAAGAGAGGTTCTGTGCAAATAAACATTAATTAGCTATTACAAAAGCCCCAGTCGTGTTAATGTAACACTAACAGGCTTCGCTAAAGGCCCAGTAAAATCATTTGAAACCCATCCAATCTAATTATTTCTGAAGGGTTTGGTGCAGGTTGTTTTGGGAGCAGCAGTAGAGGTTATCGCTGCAGCTACACGCCTGCTGTAAAGAGTTTCTGCACAGGGACACAGGAACTCTAATAGTAGTGACAAACACTTAATGTTTGTTTATGCATTTTTTTTTTTTACTCCCCCCTCATTTCCTCTGTGTGACAACAACAACAACATGTACTTCTGTTTGGTGCCTAAGAGAAGAAATGAAATGTTCATGCAGTGATGTACTGTATGGGACAAACAAGGCCGCACTTTGCTGCTTTCATAATCAGTGTCCACCTGCCACTGTTTTTCCTTCCTGTAAACTCGCTCTATACATGATCATGAGCTACTACCGCCTCTGTTATGTGTGATGTATAAGCATGAGCTGAGGTTACGTGTGTGGTGTTTGGAGCATCAGCAGTGTGTTTTCCTGTGTCATGCTACATCAGCTGTGGTTTACTACTACACTGGACATGTAGGAAACATGCATTATGTTTTTGCCTTGTCCGTCTGGGAATAACTGATTACAGCCTGAGTTTGGACAGACCTGAGGTGTGTGCGTGTATGGTAGTAAGATTACAGTCTGGACAGTAGTGGGTCGAAATCAAGACAAGCCTCCAGCAGAACCCTGTTCTTTATCTCCAGAGTCAGTATCCGTTGCCGGGACCAGGCCTCTGCCAGCTGTGGCATAATTCAAGGCTCATTAGGCCCTGGCATCAAAGAGACTGGCAGCACCCGAGCAACAGAGCACCGCTAAGACGCTCCTTTCCCTCTGAAACACAGCAGGTGTAAGAGGAGAACAGAGGGCTGATCTCCATTACAGGCTAATGAGGAAGTCTGTAATACTCACATTGATTCCAACTGTGCTGTGTCACAGCTTCTTAACATAGAAATGTCTTTGTTTGACAGGCCTCCCGCCTCCGGCATTCAACAATCAATATTGTACTCAAATTTGTCAGTGTGATCAATAATGACTCAGCAAAGATGAGTGTTTTAAAACTGGTACAAACCACGAGCCAGGTTTGAAGGAGTTTTCTTTAACGGTGCCTCTGACAAGCTCAGCATTCATTTTTAGAAACACCTGCAGAGTCTAGACATTTCCATCAATCTATCAATCAATATAAGATACGTAAGATATATAAGATATATAAGATATATCTACAGGGAACAAGATGGATTTCTTTTTTTATTTTGTTTGGTCTTATGATTCTGTACAATAACAACACTGCCATGTTAACTAAAGCCTGATATAATGTATTCCTTACCATAAAGCCCTCATTATACCCTCATCATTACTACTACTACTACAAAATAATGCACTGCTGAGATGTTTTTATCTTTATATTACAGGATTTCTTTTTATAGGATCCGACCTATCCCATTTGGAACTACCATCACTGATATGCTTTGCTAGCAGCAGCATATAAAAAACAAATCTTAATCACTTTGATAAGAACCTTATCTGTGAACAGAAACACAAGAGGCAAAGACGACACATATCGTGTATATTTTGACACTTCTAATCTCACACACACACACACACACTCTAATACAGCCACATCAGCTCATTGTGCCCATCTGGCTGCGACTGATCTGACCTCAGTCTACATTATGAGATCAGCGTGTGTGTCTGGGCACATGCAGCTCCAGAAGCACAAACCGTGCTGCTGATGCACAGGTGTCACCAGCAGATTCACTTCCCAGCTTAAGCCCCAGGCCCATCTGTTCCATTCACACCCAGCGAAGTCGCTGCAACAGCCAGGCATTACGAGTCGACTGATGATCGCCAGGTGCTCCGACCTTATGTGAAGAATATCAAATATAAAGTGATATCACCGGGAGGGTAAACGCTTGCATGAATGTTTACACTTTCCTGTACCTGAAATGTTCAAGTGGAAGAAGATAAAAAGTTCATCAGAGCCATTTGCCTGGTAAACTCTCCAGACCATGCCGTGTCAGGCTCTTGACTTAGTACACATGCAAGGGTGATAAAAATGTCCTCTGGACACGGTTTGAAGATAAGGACGGGCGGGTGGCCAGCTCGCTGAGCCCAAAGAGCCGCTGAGATTCCCGAGTCTTACATCCAACTTAAAGCCCTAATTGCTCCCAGCAGCAACATTTATAGTGAAGTCCCAGAACTGTCACCGTTTTGAAATAAAGCTGTATTCTCCATCCACAGAGGAGGAAAACGGAGCTGCGGCATGAACGTAAACAGCTACCCGTCTATAGATGCTGATTGACAACTACAGTACCTGCTTTTTAGCCCCGTTACCCATTTTAATGAGAGAGCACTGTGCTCCAGTTACAGAGGGGAGTTAAAAATAGGCCTCACTCAGTCACCACTTAGCCTGGCAATGTGGAGAGCAGATTGTAAATGAGCACAGTGAAGTGCTTGAATGGCAGACCTTGTCCCCGGCTGACTGGGCTCTGACATACACACACTGAATGTAAAGCAGTAACGCACTGCTAACGACCGAGTAGTAAACACACTTATCCTGCGTTACAGCTCTGTATGTGAGGCAGATAAGGACAAAGGCAGCTCTGTTGCTCTGTCGAGTATGTGAGAAGATGTTGTGTTTAAAATGAAATTACTGTTTAGTAAACCTTTACTTTTACTCGTCCTTTAGAGCAGCGCAAAGCAGATGAGGACACGCCGTCTGTAACGGTGTTCGACAGATGATGTGTCCGAAAGTGACAGAATGGTAAAAGATACTAAGAATATTTCACATGACATGCTGTAAAATGTTGTGTTTGGTTTATTTGTACTCTGTTACTTATTACTGCACACGCTCTTTGACGTTTAATCATCAGTTTAAGCAGCAGCTCATCAACTTTACTGTAAGTGTGTCATATACTTTCGTGACCTTTGTTCACTGTATAGTCTCTGGATCCCGTCTGAGCATTCATACCATTATCAATACTCTTTCTTACCCTGCTTGTGCTTCAGTCACCGCCTCAAAAGTGCACCCGCTGCCTTGTTCCCGGTTGATGCTGCTCTCGGGGCCCGAGCCACAAGTCTGCTTCAATACACGCCTGCTTCAGAGGCAGACGAGAGCACATGTCTTGTTGCTCTTGCTCACCGATGGTCTAAGTCACATTGAATTTTTGTCCCATAAGGCATGCAAAGGTGATTATGACGTGATTACACTAATAAACTACAGCAGCAGAGGGTATAGAGCATATAGTATACTATAAGCACTTTCCCTGAAGCCATGCTTAATGTTGTTGCTAAACATAGTTATTCTAATAAAGCACTCTGAGGGTTCACAAGATATGCAAATAAAAAAAAAGTCAGATGAGGTTTTAAGGTCTAAAGCAATTAAGGTCTTTTCCAAAGTACCAAGTGTTTTGTGTCTTTGTAAATGTGTGTGTACAAGGTGATGCCAGGCTAGTAGGCTGATGGGAGGACAGAACCCAAAGAGGAGATCAGTGGCACCGTCCTGCTTTTATGTTGCCATTTGGCCTCAAGTCACCTCACATGGTTGGCCGAGCTAATGTCACTCTGAAGTCTACATCATACGCCAACTACCACAGCAGGAGAATGACGCTAATACGGAAGCATCTTAAAGTGTAATGCCAGTGATGGTGGCTTGATGCCGGCTGCAACTGTCTCCCACTTAATAAGCATTTGATAGGATTTTTTATTTTTATAAAAATGTGTAAATATGTTGCTATTCCTATCGTTTCATTTAACAGTGCAGGCCTGGAGATGTAGTGCGGTGGACATGCTCATTTATAAGCAGAGAATCAGAGCACTGACACTGTGAAATTTTAAACACAAAGAATATGATAAGTTCAATTTAAAATTCAACCTAAATCAGTAGAAAGACAGCTGCATGTTAACATATTTATTTACCGGAGCCTGCTTTCTGACAGTTTTAGTCTGATGTATATTTAACTTCACTTAAATAGGCCATTCTTCTTGTTATTCATCTACAGTACAGTATATATTTATTTACCTTCACACTCACTGCGTATGAACTGTAATGTTCTCTGTATAAAAGCCTCTTTCTGCTTGTTACGATAACTAATTCTGCATTTATTCGATTTCACAGACGGCTGATAGCCACCAGCGTGTTGTTTTTCCTGCTTTCTCCTCTTTAGCCTCAGTTCTGTTTCTCCTTACCGCCGTTCTCCTGATCCATCTGCCACCACACCTCAACCCATGCCTCATGAAAGCAGGCTCTGTGGCCAGCTGTTGTCACATTCCCTGTCATCCCCCTGCTGAGAGGCAGACCTTTTTATTTAGCCTCCCAAGACACAACAACAACAACAACAACAACTCTTCACCCGTCACTGGCACAGCTGAGCTGACGGTTTTTCTAGGGTTCGGGCTGAAACTTGACATTTGAGCCATGCTTGCATATGGGCTCCATTGAGTGCTTACTTAGCTCAGTGGTTGAGACAGCTGTAGCGCTGCTACCTTTGCACTATCCTGAACAACTGTTTACGTTGTCGGTGCTTCCCAGAACCAGGTGTACATTCTGCCTACTCAGCAGTTTCGCTGCGATTCCCGCTCCTGCTCTTCATCTACTTCTTTTGTGAAACTAGTCATTTGGGCGCTCGGTCCTGAAATATCTCCCAAAACATGATTATAGCTGTCAGTCATCAGGGTCAAGCACACTATCAATTTTGTACAGCAAAGGTCGTGAATGTGACCTGCACACCCTGACTTATGCATATACTGTATCTTATGTGTTGTACAAATATTACAGTTAGATTCATCCCATTAGAAAGACATCTTCTTTTAGCTTAGAAAATGTTAAATGTTGCTCAAATCAGGTGAGAAAACAACACTAACACAAATACTGTACACCAGGCCCTTGAACCTTGAATGATTTTATTAACATCGATGAAGACCAACTGTGCAAAGCAGGCTAAACCCACAGGCATGTATCGGAGGGGATTTAACCAGCCTCAGCGAGATGATGAAAACGTGTGCATCTGAGATAACTTGTCTTGTTACAAACTTAAGTGCAGACAATGGTGGCATCGTGCTGGTGGATTGACAACATGGATGTTTCCAGGTGTTTGTGCAGCACTTGTCATCCTAACCGCAGAATCCTGCTCCTCATTTAAACCATGGCAAAAAAAAAACTTAAAGCAGATTAAAACTTCCAGAGAGGTGAATCTAGCTGGGAGAAAAATGTGAACTGACACAAGCCAACATCTTCACATGGCAGAGGAGGGTGGTGCAGGATCAGAATGTAAAACGAATTTAGTTGGACAGGGAGTGCAGAGCTGGGTATGGCCTTGTAAAGAGATCGATAACGCAACCTAATTGATATTCACAGGTTATCCTGCCCGATAGTGATGCTAAAAACTAGAGTCCTCTTCAGAATAATACACAGAGGTACATTACAACTACTACATTATTAAACTTGGACGCCTCACTAAGAAGGATGGCGCCCCCAGTAGTGTAGTTTGTACCAAGATGTGTTTGTCAAACTCTCACAGTCAGTCGGATACTAAACATTAGACTTTTTTTCACCTCTGCCAGTGTGAGCATATCTTTCACTTTACAGACTGCAGGCAAACATAAAAATATGATAGGAATTAAATATTAGGAGCAGTAAGGATCAGTCTAGATTTTCTGTTATGCCCCTTTTTAACAGCTCGCTGTGAGCAGAGCAGCGCTGCTGTTCACAGCCAGCTCCACTAAAACAACGTGATCAGCTGGATTTGGGTGAGTAGCTAATAGTTCCACAGCAGTTTATTCAGGACTTTACCAATTATTCACACAGCTTAAAATACACATGGTGGCAGTAGTAATCGGGTGCTGTGCAACACACTTTGAGAACAACAAAGTCTGTTCATGTCAGCTCTGATCAAATAGTCTTAGGCTGCTGATCTAACTGGGCGCAACCAGGTCACAGAATTAGATCACTGCCGTGTGCAGGTCGGATTAAGTCTCCAACTAAGATCCTAATTTGGCATAAAGAGGCACCGTTGAGTGGCAGGGAAACGTGGTGCCCCCCGGTATCAACACCCAAGGGCTCTGTTTTAGTTCTGCTATTTCACCAAAAGAAGCCAGGCTCTGGGTTCCAGCACATCACTCAAGATAGAGAGCTTCACTCATTTTCCTAGAAACAAGAGGCAAAACAAACAAAAAAAACATCCTCACCCCTGGAAGAGATAAGGCAGGATTAGTCTCCATGCTGGAGCCTTCATGTTTGAGAGAATCCAAACACTCTGAGCTGCACACCCACAGGCCTTACAACAACACCCAGATCATCTGAGTCCGTCAGGCTTTCAGTTGTGGCGCAGCACATATACAGTTTACAGCGGTACTGTCCAGCACAATATGTGGGCTGCTGTAGTCTCTGATGAAAATAAGAAAATCAGAAGTAATGAATTCTCTGCTCATATGTCCAAAGTCAAACATCCTGTCTCTGCTTAGAAGTCAAATGTAGAACAACTATGACTTCATCTGCTGTACATGCACAACACTCACAAAAATTGCAGGCTTCTCCGCTAAATTTCAAGCCAAGGAAAACAGTGTAGCAGAGGAAATCCACAGCTCAGGGCTGGCTGCTCTCTGCAGTAAGGTTCAGACTCCTGTCTGTGTCACAGATGTGGTGAACAACTTCCTTCCACAGAATCAAGAGTATTAATTCACAGCACATTTTTATATTGTCTGTCAGATTGTGTAATAAAAATAGCACACTGTGTAAGTAGGTCTCTCAGACTGGTGTGAAAATGCAACAATATCTATACGAAAGTCACTTCAAGCATTAAAATGGGACTGAACATCAAACACCAGCACACACAGACCCCACACTCAGACGGAAAAGTGTGCTCTGACATTTCAAAGGTAGATTCAAACTGTGGCGGTAAGTTCTCTTTATGCGACTCAGGCACGAGATTTGGTGGAAGTGGACCTGGAGTCCACAGAGACCGGCGAAGGCCTGAGGGCTGCATACGTTTGTCCACTGTGAATTGAACCCAATTTAAAATATCCTTAATGTCAAGCTTGATGCCATAGTCTAGAACAGACACAGGAACAACATATTGGATTGTTGGAGCCTCGTGGCCCACCTAGAAAACTGGTTTCGTGGGGGGTTTCTTAGTTTCCCTGCATTCTAGTTGTAGCTTCCTCTTCATTTGGGTTTTAGTGCCAAAGGAGTTGACTGGCAATTTCATTTTTGAGAGTTGATAATGGACCTAGAAAACTATTTCTGAGTAAATAAAGCTATGAAGCTGCTGAAGCTTCTGCATATTTGTACACCTTTGTGAACAAAAACATTTCTATCTATGAGTCCAATGTCCAGAGAAATGTGAAATAATACCATGCGATGGATGTGGTAAGGTCACCTTTCCACAGAACTACAAAGGGAATGGGTGAAAGTCTAAGCTTCAGTAGAGCCCCGTGTATCAATGGCTTCAAAGACAAATGTAACACAGAGTTTTTATAGATTCTCATGCACACAAACTGGCTGTGCTAAGTAGAATATGTGGTAACTTTAACCAGTTTATCCAAATTAAGTGTGTAAATGTAAAGAATTTAAACTTTCATATCCCCAGTGATAATAGTACGACACCGACTGTGCATGTTCCAACTAATGTATTCAAAGTTTTCCTTTTCTCATTAGAGGTAAAATAATACAAGGAGTTTTACACTCAGCACACGGCTTTAAGTCGAAAACGTTGTAATCTGGATTGGTCTTCAGCGCCTCAGTGGTTTAACTCCACTACACAGATGGATAGCGGTGGCTTTGTTTGCTGTGCCCACTCATCTCCACAGACTTCTAAAACCACTCGCTTCTGAAAGATAGCGAAGATGCGGAAGGCCTGTCCCTATAATCACAGAGTCCACGCTATCTGTCTTCCTCTGTGTGCCCCCTCCTGCCACCCTCTTGTAAACTCTGGCAGCCTCAGCTTGCTACACACTCCTTGATCTCTTCGAAAAGGCCACTCCGGCTGATGGTGTTAAGACACAGAGCTCTGTTTCTCCTTATTACCAGTCATGGTCTCCCTTTGGAAAAACAACATGAGGGGAAACAGGGCGGAGACATCCATGAAGGGAAAGGCTGGAGGTCTGAATTAATCCCACATGTTCCCCAGGAGGAGACTTTCCAGGCGGGGAGCTTATTCAGTTGGTGGAGTGCAGCAAACTCTGAGAGCACCTCGCTGCACTTTCCCGCACTTTTCACCCACACACTGCTGTGCACTGAATCCACATGGATCCATTTAGCTCAACTATGGCATCACAAGGCACAATTTACTTTTCTGGCAAGCACCAGAACTCCAGAAACTCAGTGGTTCACAGAAACCAACATTACTTTAAATAGACATAGAGAACGGAGCTGCACGAGTCACAGGCTGCAGCGGGAAACAAAATGAACCTAAATGTTCCTCCACATAGATTAATCTGGAGCAAAAATAACTTATTTGGACAAATGTAACTCCCTGTTTTTCAAGGCATATTAAATTTGTCTGATTCAGACATATTACAAGAGTGCACGAACAGAAAACCGGCACAGAAAGAGGACTGGGACTTTTCAGAATCCACTGATTTCTATTAAAGCTCAACATGTGTTAGAAAATCGAATTATTCTAAAAAGATGATTCACACTTTGGGTCGCTCGTAACCTGCTGTTGCACATTAAGATTTCATGCTTTTACTCATTTATGATTCATCAGCAAACAATGGTCTCATCCTGTTGCACACATATGGTCTAATGCAAACTGGTTTGAATCAAAATTAGGACTCAGTTACAACCATTTAGCTGGTTACAGGCCACACGGTGCGTATTCGGAGGAATTATGCGATACATTTGATTCAGTAGCGCCGCTGTAACAGTAGTTTGCCTTTTGGGATTCTCTTTAAACAATTGTAAGATACACACAGACATTTAGCTGATCACAGACGAAACTGTTCTGCTCTTCCAAACAAGCATTTTACCTAGGATGATAAAAATGACACATCTGGATAGCTTACCTCAAACTGAAGTGTAATGTCATTTTAACGTGGCACCATCCATGGTGCAGTGCCATGGAAGAGCATCTGTCAGCATGATCTTAACCTAGTGCAATGACAGGAAGGCTGAGATGGAATAAGATTAGATGAGCGGGCCTTTTATTCTCCAAGTCTGTTTCACTTATCAATACCAGTGGAGGAAGACCACTCAGGCTGTATGAAAGCTCTGCCAGCAGCCTGCTGCTCGGCCATACTTGAACCTTGAAGTAGGGAAGATGAGGGAGCAGCTCTTATTCTCTTCAGAATAGGTTTACCCCTGTACAGTGGCCACTAACTACTGCAGGTCGGGTCTGACAGGAGCTACAAGCAAGATAAGTGATGGTCCACAGAAAGTACCCGCAGGTCATTTTATTACTGAGAGAACAACAACAGACAAATTAAATGAACTAATTCTTTTTTCTGTGGGCCCCTTAGGACTCTTCAAAGAACCTTTATTGGACTCTGTACCCCCCTTTAAAACCACTACTCTACTTTGAGAAACTTCAACAGCGGGACATAACTTGCCTCGACAGAGAAACAATTATCTGGCAGTACCACACCACTGTGGACACGATTGGGGTGTGTGTATCTTGGATGTATGAGCTGATTGGTAATGGTTCGCCTCAAGCCAAAACAAGTCCCATTCACAGGTCCCTTAAGAACCAAGCTCTGTTAGATCATTATTAGATGAAGTCTGAAGCTTCCATTTGATCCCATTACTGTCAAATAGCTAAAAATATATGAGTAATAGAGTCCAGATTCAGACAGGTCACTCTCCTGCTGGAGAACAGCAACACATTTCCCTGCTTTCTACCATCTTTCACATGGGTCTTTGGGGTCCGCAACATTGTAAAGCTATTAACAATCTACACTAAATGATCTGTTTGTACTTTTGATACTGACCAATGACACATTAGGTCACAGTCACAGTAATGTATAAGCTGAGCCACTGACACGCAAACAGACACACACTTAAGGCCAAAGACCTCAAGCTGATAAGAACAAATGTTTAGGGGACAAATACAGAATATAGGAAGATGTTTGCTCTAGAAAATAACTAAGATGGTTCAAACCAGGTCTATTGTACTCAACTCCCACTGAATTAAGGACTTCTGGGATTACTCTTAAGAACACCCGAGGGCCCCACAACACCACTTGGGACCTATTGGTCTCCACCAGAGTGTCCCAAGGGCATAATGCATAATAACTACTGGCACTGCTCTGTGTTATAGAAACAGCTTAATGCTAATAGATTTCCAGTGAAAGTATGAGAACAAGAATGTCTGGAGCTGCAATCTGTGTCCGAATTGAAGAAATGTATAATTAGTAAGTATAAATGCATCACAGTTAATGACATCAGTCACTTTGAATTTACCATATTATTTTGGACAAAGGAAACAACATTGTTTGACTGCCAGAGATAGCGGCTGCTGCTGCGGCTACTGCTGCTGCGGCTGCTGCTGCTGCGGCTGCTGCTGCTGCGGCTGCTGCTGCTGCGGCTACTGCTGCTGCTGTGTGAGCCTTCAGGCTACTAAGCTGCCGGGGCAGGGGATTGGTCAGTCTCTAATGATATTACAGGTTGGAAATATGCTCTGTGGTAAACCATAAGCCACAATAGGAATGAATATTAACCACAAATCATCACTCAGACTAAAAACATGCTGTCAAAAGCATTGAGACCACAGCATAAAAGAAAGCTTTTAGCTCAAGTCACAATGAATCCTCTGCCTTAACTCAAAGTGGAGAAGAGTTGCTTCTCCGTTCATGACTGCCTGTCACCTAAACTGCCTTCTGAGAGCGGAAGTGACAACACCCGGCAACTGTCAGTCTTCAGGCCCTCACTCCAAGGTGCTGAAGGATGACGACCTGCAGAGGAAATTACATCTTTATCTAATCTCACAAAGGCAGACCCTGTGTACTGACCAACCTACTGGTTTTATCCCTGCGTATAAAAAAAAAACAGCAGTTATCTCCACAAACCAGGAGGCTGCCGTGCATGGGTTTTATGAATAGGCCAGCAGGATATTTTCTTCCTGATGTGCTTGTCCGTCTATTCACTACTTTTGGCCTCGTCAAGATTATCAAAGTTTTATCCCCTGGGTGACATGAGGACAGGATAGCGCTGCATCCACCTCGGCTGAGGGACTGAAATCTAAGGCAGTGATGAGGTGAGAGGAGAGAAAAAGAAGATTCCAGACAATATTTCTGATGGATCAGGATGGGTAGTGCATGCTGATTTAACAAGCATGCCTTAAGAGCTGATGGAATATTTGTATAAAGCTTACTTGAAGGTTAACGTAGCGCAAGCATGTCAGAAAGTTCATTTCTTAGTAAGCTCTGCATGAAAACCCCATCCAGGAGGATGGTTTTCTAAATCTGACTGATGCTTGTTCACAAGCACCGACACCAAAAGAGATATTATAGACGTGTTAATCACATTTCAATTAATAATTTCCTGCTTCTGAGAAGCGCTTTAACCTGTAACCTCACAAACGTGGCAATCCGTGCTCAATCACTCATTTAAATAAACAAACTACACCCAAATCAGTCCCAGCGTCATATGAGCAATATTTAAAAACAGGCAACCGAGATGATGTGGCTCCCACGCCGAGCGTAAACACGATCAATTAAACCAACAATTCATTTAACTACAGTCAAACACGGGGCGCCTCAGAGCCACAAACGTCACGCAGGAGGAAGGCAAACGGACTCTAATGGACACTAATACCAGGCAGCGAGGCGCTAACGATTCCAAGCTTGTTTACTGAACCCTCTGACAAAAAGACGACAGCAGCTCAGCATACATAATCACATGCAAAACGTGGATTAGGTTCAGTGGACGAACATTCAATTACGCTTTTAGGCCTCCAGTTAATGAGACACCGTGGAAACCGTGATGACTGTACAGCAGGGAGGAGAGGGAGAAGGTGAGGTGGAAGCATTTAAATCTTATAATAAATCTATATAAACATGCACACATCCAGTCTATGCAGCTGTATTTCTACCAGAGGAAGGCTGTGGTTCTACTGTAACGTCACACTTGTTAGATACAGGAGGACAGAGGCAGATTCAGGAGGGCAGGTACCATTTGAACACTTCAGAATAGGAGCACTGTGACGAAGCCTTTTAAAGGGGTCTATGTTGAACCAGTTAGGGATGCCATACTGTACAATGTAAAAAGATTAAATACAGGAGCAGCGGGTTTAACAGTGTGCCCTCCTCTTTCCCCTCTTTTGAAAACTCTAAACTCCTGATTAACACAGCGGAAAAGACCTTTAAAAATCTCTGCAAGACGTTCACAATGGAGGGCAAAAACAACACAGCGAGCAGGCTCTGAATGAAGTCCAATTCAGTGGATCTACAGTGAAAAGGAGGAAACAGATGTGGAAGCTGAAGATTAGATTCCTGTCAGGACTGTTCTCGTGTGTGCCTCTGCTCTCAGCCTGATGATATGCTGGCTCACATCCACACAACAAAAAAACACATACAAAAAAAAAAACAACAACAAAAAAACGCTGAACTCAGGTCTTGTCCGGATGATCAATTAAGAGTTTCCACACATCTCTCCCTGCGTACTGTGAAGTGTCGACTGTTAGGCAGGATAGCAAATGATTACTGCCAGCCTTCTGTTTTCAGAACAGGTTGTTTGGCCTCAGAGGTCTCAGCTACAGTATAACAGAGTGTCGTCATAAACCCAGATATGGATGGAAATTATTAGGATGGTTAAACCGTGACTAACAGCTTCATTTATCGCGAGTATGTTTTGCAATGACAGGGTCGTGCTGTGGGGATATAAATATTTCCGTACTAATGTGTTCTAATTCAATCTCTGTGGGAAACACAAACTGTCAGGCGTCAGTAAGCCAAACACAGTATCACACCGTGGACAATACTGTGTGTGTGTGTGTGTGTGTGTGTGTGTGTGTGTGTGTGTGTGTGTGTGTGTGTGTGTGTGTGTGTGTGTGTGTGTGTGTGTGTGTGAGTGTGAGCCAGCGCTGGCCCAAGTCTCATCCTCCATTGCCCATATGACTCCAAGTGTCCTGCTGGCAAACGCTAACAAACTGCGCCTGGAAATAAAACATTTGTGTCCTTGCTGACCCTGCTGTACATGAGTGCATACGAGGGACTACAGAGTAGTTCTTTTCATTTTAATCCCTGTACGTCTTCATACTGCGGCTGCCTAACAAAGCTGGCAACACGGGCATTTAAAGGTTTTGCACTTGTTGCATAATATTCTGATTAAGACGCTCTAGACAGAGACAGACCGCTGCTGTGCGGCTTCTACTGTAAATGTGCAGTACTGCAGGCAGTGACGAGGCCGGACTGGGTTCAACAAAAATGGGCAGAATGGCAAGGCCTAGTTTAGACGTGCACTGCTCCCCAGGGGGGTCCGTTATATACAATTCAATCCTTCAGGCCTTTTGCAGGAAAATGAAGGAGCAACAGTAAAGACTTAATCCTCATCCTTGAACCATCTGCTGAGGGACGAACCTCAAAATCTATAGTGACATAAACCCCAAATAAAGAATGGTAATTTATATATTTATTTAAATCTGATTTCTGCTCTTTGAATGGCAGCTCTGAAATAAATCATAATCAATTCACTGTACAACAAGTACAATGTAAATGAGGCCATTTGTTTATGCAAAGCTCTAGACAGTACACCAGGGAGCGCTGGGATTTTTAAAGATACAATCCGCAGCTCGCAAACACCATATGTTTCCTTGAGTCTCAGTCACTGACCTGAGACTGCAGGGTGCAGGTGAAGCTTTTTGTCTGCCTTCTTACATTTGTCCAGATGGGACAACTGTGCCTCGCTTCCGCTAAACTAGAAAACAGAATCTGCAGCTGAAATACACACGTTAGATCCATAAAGGCTAAGAACTGGAGACCTGATAAGTAGAGAGTATGTATCTAAAATGAAATCCCTTTTTGTGCCACTGCGATGACTCATCAATGGACCCATCATGTTTCCCATTTGGCAACTGTGACATATGGTTTTTCAACAACGTGAGACCAACCCACCCTCAGAGGGTGAAGAAACACACTGAGTGATGTGTTCTAGTGGATGGACTGAGTCTACACATGATAAAGATTAAATGATCTGTCCCCTCGGTGGTTCGTCTACGTCCCCTGCTCTCCTTGCAGACGTGAGAGGCTGAGCACCACGTTGATGTCACTGATAATCTATTCACCTGGGGCTTAGCGGCACACAGCATGTGCATGTGGGAATGAAGCCTGAGACCACAGACATGACTCCCTCAGCTGTTATCTCCCTTTGCTACAACATCAGCTCTGAATTAAATCCACAGCACCAACTCCCTCATTCATCAGATAAGAGGGGCACAGTGGAGAAATCCTTCCTACTTGACAGACCTTGGTATGAATGTGATGCTGTGTGACTATATGGGAGATGAACCTCTGTCACCTGCTTGTCAGCAGTTAACTAGAAATGAATGAATACGTGTTTTGGAGAGGACACCAGCGAGAAGAGATGGAGCATGGTAGCAGATCCTTCTTGAACAATGGGTGGTGTGACACTGGACCTGTACATGAGTGTGCATGAATCCAACAAAGCCTGCCGGCCCAGTGCAACCCTTTTAATAGAGTCAACAACCGCCTGCGGCGTTTCTTCAATGAAAGTGAGCGTCTGCGGCCTAAGAGGAGTTTCTCCTGAGCGGACACTGGTAAACTTGATCCGGCTCTCTGGAAGTTCGCCCCGAGGCTCGTACGGCTGCACTGTCTGCACAGGAAGGCAGCGTGTGAGGAGGCTTTTCATGTTTTGTTTGTTTTTTTGTTTTTTTTTTGCAAACCCATTTCAGATCGCGATCCCAGGTTGGGATGGATAGAAAAAAACAAAAAAACAAACCCACTTATTATACCGAACCGTGTGATGCTATCCATGCAAACTTCGGGCTGTGAGATCTGATCCGTGCTGCGAGAAGGAGGAGAACAAGGAGCCGTGCAAACTTACGTGAAGACGAAAAATAAAGTGGTCGATCCCACAAGCAGTGTGGCAGCAGTGGACACTGGGATGTATTTGGTGGGTTTAAATCTCTTTCCAGCGCTGGTGGGCATCCTGTAATTTCCACATTCCTCTATTATTTATTCCGGTTGGAGTCGCATGTAGAAAAAAAAAAAGATCCAGCGTGCAAGGGATGGGCCTGTCTACGGCTGTGAAAGCTACAAGCAGCCCGCTTTGCTATCGCTGGAGCCGCATAGATCCGGAGATAGAGAGAGGCAGGAATACATAAAGCTCAGTGAAAGCCTGGAGATCCCACCCTCCCGATCCAGCCCACTGCTGAGGTCACTGAACCGCTCGGAAAGGTGGAGCCTGTCTGCAAAACCCCCATTGAGAACACAGCAGCAGATACGATGCTCATTACTTACTGATTCATCGGAAGCTGATCGTCCACTCTCCTATTATTTAGGAGAATAAGCAGTATTTAAACCGACTCAAAACAGCATCACATGTAATAAATGAATTTAACACAAAGTTTAGCATGAGTCGATCTGATCTGATTGATCTGTTGTTTTGAGCTGATCTGGATTTGCAGTGAACCAAACTGCGTTTAAAATCGGACAGTTTCTTGCTGCTTGGCTGATCTACCACCGTACACGTACGAGCAACAAAGACACAATATGTTTTACAAAGTGTCTGCATAAACACTCCCACTCGGCGCCTTTACTGTATATCTGACCAGCCGCATTTAAAAGAGACCTTTAATAAAGTTGTTAAAATTGTTTTACCCACTACGGCCTCTGGGTCTTATAGAACATATTCTTACATTTGCATTATGTGTTGGTTTCCGTGTGTCCTCTATCATTTGACTGAAGTTGCATGTTGTCTTCTGCAGAGCTCCGCTCTGCACAGACAGGAGGTCACTCGCGGCTCTGGATTTAGGGACTGGAGCGCCCCCGTGTGGTGCATGGCGGAATTAACGCGATTTGTAAAAAGCCGACTATTTTGGCTGTGGCGGGCCACCGTAATGTTTGTAGGCTTTACCCAGATTAGCTAGCTGACTGTCGTGCTGATTGTATTTTTAGTTTCTAACGAAGAGCCGCTGCCACATACACATTTGGGACACACACCCCGCTCGGTGTCCTCTCCTGGAGGTGGAATTAAACGCCGTTCAGCGGAGGAAAGTCTTACGTTTGTCGCCTTACAGCTAGTTTCGGGGGAACATTTGCGCTGAGCTCATTAGCTAGCATTAGTGGGGATCGTGGGCTCGCAGGATGTCGTACAGGAAAACTTTAAAACTTATTTGCGGGGTCGCTGGAGGCTCTGCTGTACTGGTCTTCGCCGCTGCCGCTGCCGACTACCGAGGTTACTCAGGAGAGCAGCGCGGGGAAGCGGCCAGTCGCTGGTCGAGATTCACCGTTGTTCGAGCTGCGCAGCCCGGGTGGACACCTGCCAGCCACACGCCAGCCCCGACTGGACACTCCTGGGACTTCAACTGGGACAAGTATGTACCTCTAAACCCGTTTCTGTTTACAACTGAAGTGTTTGGACGCAGCTAATGTCTGCACAGTCTCTGCATTTCCTACTTTCACTTTCGTGTCGACAGACCTCCACGTCAAACATCTGTTACATATGTACACAGATCACCTTTAACAGGAGCAGCGGGGTGTTATGATCGCTGCTGTTACACTGAAAACACACAGTCACATATAAACTGATCACTTTTAAAATTGAGCTTTTGACTTGGGCGTCCTCAAAAGTATCTCACTCATAATCCTCCTATAACATGGCTGTGTTAACCCCGATTTCCATCCCTCAAGTTAACCGTGTGAGACAAAGCCGCCTCTAATCTGAAGATCACCTGTCTTAACTGTGTTTAGGAGAGACCCGTCTTCACTGATCAATGGGAAGAAGAAAGAGAGTGCAACAGAAGACCCCAGCTCCGAGAGAGACAATGGCAAACCAAAGGCTACGCGCAACATCCTCCTCATCAGACACTCCCAGTACAACCTGAGCGGAAACAGTGACAAGGAGAGGGTCCTGACTCCGTTAGGTCCTTATTTCCCCTTATGTCTCTGGAAAGTTGACCAGGCAGCATCATACATGTGTAATACCCTAACACCTGTTCCTCCACTTGCAGGTCGGGAGCAGGCTGAGTTGACTGGCCAGAGATTGGCAGCGCTGGGATTTAAGTATGATGTTCTGATCCACTCCAGCATGGCCAGGGCCACGGAGACTGCAAATATCATCAGCAACCACCTCCCAGGTAATGAATAATGCCACACTGCTCTTTGGAGCTGCCCTCAGGTTTCTTACAGTTTTTCCCTCCAAGCTGGGGAAAGTGTGGAGAATATTATCATTTTAATGTTACATTACATTTGACTTTGAATACCTAATATGATTTCTTGACTCCTTTTGCTGTTGTTGTCATTCATATTCACTTGATGTGTGTTTTATTTTCAATTTAGTAACCTAGATTCAGATTCAGTTGTAAATCAGATTCTAAATGTCACAAAAATGTGTATTAAAATTTCTTCCCTGCGCTAAATGTCATATGGGTCCAGGAGTGGAGCTGGTGAGCTGTGATTTGCTGAGAGAGGGCGCACCCATTGAGCCGGTTCCACCCGTCACTCACTGGAAACCAGATGCTGTGGTGAGAGAAGCGACTGCACCTCTACTTCTAGAGTTGGGCTGTCAGTGACTTCAGAAAGTATTCAGATCCCTGCACTTTTTGTACACCTTATTTTGTTGTAGATTTGATTTAAAAATGTAATTTTGCCCGTCAGTCTACACCCAAACCATAGTAACAAAGTAGTAACAGTAACTGCAAATTAATTAATTAATAACAACTTAAATCTTTAAATTACAAAAGTGATCAGACTCTTAATTCAGTACTAAGTAGATTTGCCTTTAGTTTCATCTTCACTGTTTATCGTGCGGAAACGTCATCATCACCGTCACCCCAGTCAGAACATGTGCACTCTGGAGAAGGTTTGGTTCAAAATAACAGTCTTTCTGTCTCTGCTGCTGATGTGCACCCCCCCACCACCGTATTAGCTAGGTGATGAGCAGCTTGTAGTTGATGTAGGGATCTGCGATAGCTCTTCGGACATCACTGCTCGGTTTTGTTTCTGACATGCAGTTTGAACTTTATGAGAAATGCACTGGTTATATACACAGCTATATGAGTTTCTATTGGAATAATAAAGCAAATGCTCTTGACTACAAGTGCCACAGCAAAGCATCTGAATACGCTTGTGAAAGATTTTAGGTGTTATTTTTGAATTAAGTTGCAAACATTTCCACCTTATTAGGATTCTCACAGTGGAGATTGACTGGGCTGAAATGGCAATTTGATCTTTTTAAGATAAGAGTCTTTAACACAGTGTGTTACATGTGAAGGGATCTGAAGCCACTGTTTACTTGTGTAGATAACTTTCTGCTGTCCACATGTCCCATTCAGTGCTTGTTTAGCCTGAGAGCATCAAAAACCGGCTGATGCATCAAAGCACTGCCACAGGAATGGGTTATAGAAAGAGTTAATTTCCAAACTGCCAACATAAAAAAAGCATTTCAGGGTCAGTCATTTTGTTATAGTTCACTCATTTAAAGGGGTCATTTTCAATGACAGTATAGATGCACAGACCCTGCTAGCTTAACAAGTGGTTACAAAGAGAACTGACTGTGAGATCTGCTGGTTTAACAAACTCTCATAACTTCACCCTGAACTCTGAGTTGATTTACTCAGACATAGTAAACATAGAAAAGCTGATCAGAGGGAGTTCAATCAACTCTTGAGTTTGTTCACGCTTGAGTTAATCATGCACGTGATAACTGTAAAAAGCCATCATCTGACAGCAACATTCACCACAGCAGCATGTAAATAAAGAGCATAGACTTCATTTACATCAATGTATTCAATGGATTTAATCGACTATAGAGTGATGGGGACAAAGTGCTGGTGGAGTTTACTTACAGGTCTCTGATTGGAATCTACAGTCTAACCAACTTATAATGATTTATAATAATGTCTTTTCAGCTCCAGCCTTTTCATTTAAAAGAAGTAATTGATCCATTTACGAGTTAGTAAAATGTATCCCATTTATTCCAAGTATATTTTTCACATAGTTGGCCTCATTTTGGAATCAAACTCTTCATACATTCCTTGCAATGCTCAGCAGCACTGTGTACTGACTCTGTACTGACTGAGGGGTTCAGGCAGAGCCCTTCTCCTGTCACAATGGTAGCTTTCAACCTCTATACCGTCCTCCAGCAGTACCATGAAGATGGAGCTCGCATTGAGGCAGCCTTCCGCCGCTACATCCACCGGGCTGACCCCAAGCAGAAGGAGGACAGCTATGAGATCATCGTGTGTCATGCCAATGTCATCCGTTATTTTGTGTGCAGGTTTGTGTCGCTGGCCGACTCAGTAGTCTCAGACCGCAGCCTTGTTGCTTTGCCAACTACTCCACAGCAGTTTCTTGAATTTATGCTTCACTGTGCTTTTTAAGGAATCCTCAAAGGAGAATTCCTAGTTAATGTAAATACACCAGCTGCTACATTGAGCCATGTGCATTTGTTGGTAGCTGCTTGTCCTGTGTGCCCAGTTAAAAGACATTTAGTACATCTAGTACACATCACAGACTAATTATTTGTTAAATAGGTGTCCTGTAAATACATAGAAGCTCCACTATTCAGGCTGTCATTCTCAGGTACTCGTATCTGTCTTGTTCTTTCAGGGCCCTGCAGTTTCCTCCAGAGGGTTGGTTACGCATGGGCTTGAACAACGGCAGCATCACGTGGCTCACCATCCGCCCTAGCGGCAGGGTGGCCCTCAGAATGCTGGGAGACGCAGGATTCATGCCCCCAGACAAACTGACACGAACCTGATGGCCCAGCACGTCACAGGAGTTGTGGGACTTGGTTGACGGCTTAGTCCAAGCTCGGTTTTCTCCCTAAGTGTCTTGAAAATTACATTTGATGTTATTATTTTGTAACTGAACTACCATCATGTAATGAGAGACTGTGCGGTGGCGTTGTCGTGATTACTTCCGTGCCATAGACCTCCAGCAGAAGTGATTAACAGCTGCATAGCAACTCCTCCTGAATGTAACTGAGGATTTTTACACAAGCAACTGAAATTTTTTTTAAACCAAAAAGTTGTATTTGTATAGCTGTCGTAAATGCAAGTGGTGCATTTAGCTTGACACGTGGATTATGTGTTGTATGGTGCAGCTGTAGGAAATAAAAATACGATTATAAAAGTGTTATTGGCGGTGTCGCACTTCCTGTCTTGCTGATATTACAGCCACTGAAATAACTGGAGAAAAGCACAGACACCAGTAGTAGGAGTGAAGTTTTTATTGATTAGTTGAAAGCAAATGAGGTCTAGACATACAGAAAGAGAATTTACCATGAAAGTTTTGAGATTTTTAATAAAGCACAGAATGCTCAAAGCACAAGAAGCATGTTTTAAGTTTTGTAGGTGCATTTTTGCAAAGTTCCACATTCATAAACATTCATCGACCAGAATTAGATCTGCTGTCACCTGAGAGCGTGAGGATGACGATACAATCGTTTCACTGAAGTATTCTGTGCTCTCAGATAAAGGTGTAGTTCACAAAAAATTTACATTCAGAGCACTTGTTCCTCTCATCCAAAACAGAGTGGCAAACTGAAAGTTTCTGACTGGCCATTTTTGTCCGACACATAACTGATGAGACCTCATACAGCAGTGAATTTATCCCTAAGTTACAAATTTGGATCCAGCAGGTTTTTGTTAGTACGTTTACATTCCACCATTAGACTTCACATGTGGGGAACTGTAGGAACCTGCCTGGTTTACTGTGAGCTAATTCACAAATTGAAGCTCTATTAGCACAACGTTTTGTATTAACACTCAAAACACTTTCATCGTTTGAAAAACGTCGCAAGTGCTGCCGACCCCACTGGGAATCAACATCCAGCCTGCAGCTCTCAGCTAATCAGGTGTTTTCTCTGTAAGCTTAAGGCTTTGTTAACAAGATGGCCAAGTATGCCACACTATGAACTATTAACTCTATGAAAGTTTTGTTGTGGAGCTAGTTAAAATCTGTCAACGTCAAGGTGGTCTTACACTGGACAATTTTAAGCTCTAGTCCAGACAAGACAAAGTTGACATACCTAAGTGATGGGTTTGTTTTGTCATTCACACACTGCGGGAGATGCCTGCGATTTAAAGATATTTCAGAAAAAAGAAAAAAAAAAACCCTGCACAGTCTAAGGCCGCTGTTAGTGGCAGAAAGGAAGTCAAGACATGTTCAGGAACCACCGAGAAAAGATGGGAAAATGTATGCATTTATTGAAGAACAAAATAAAAACATGGACGATGTCAGACTAATCAGTTTTTTCCATTTGGGATGTAATCGTCTGTGACGATGAAAACTGACAGAACTGGTCCAACATTTCAGAAAATTAAGGCAATTCCTGAACTGAGGAAAAACAGTTTTATTAACACCATTAATAAAAACATTTAAATTTGTGCTACTGACCAACATACAAAAAATAATTTTTAAAATATTGACATTGTACTTTTTTGTTTTAAGAACATCTTCAGTGACTGAATCCTGTAGATGATTCCACACTAAGGTTTTAGTGACCAGCTAACTTTGGGGAGTGCGGCTTGAATTCACAATATTCAAAAAAGTTGACTCAGGTTATGATACAGGTGCTTCACACTTGCCACAAATAACATTACCATCAATTCAACATGATCCACACCCATACAGTACATAAATGATCAAGGTTTCTTTTTTTTCTTTTTAAAGTCTCGAGTGTACATCACAACCCAACGTGATGAGAATTCCTGTTACATAGGAGCAGTACCACACATCATCGAGCCATGTCTTCCAAACAGTTGTGCATATTTCTGTATGTGGTCTCAGGTGTAGCCACCTCAGAGCAGCTGGGTTTGTAGTGGGGAGGGAAGAGCAGAGTTAAGGTTTGAAGAAGCTATGGCCAAAGTGATGGAAAGCGGGGCAGTTAGATTGGCGGGTCGTTTAAGTGCTTGAGGCGGATGCGCTGAATGTAGCTAGCATTGGCAGGGCTGTAACGACTAGGGCTGAAATCTGGTGAGGCGGCGTGCCGGGCGGGACTGAAGCGACCACTGGGAGACATCAGGCTGCTGACCGGGGAGCCGGGAGTCTGATGCTGCATCCTGAGTCTGGGTTTTACCACTGCAGGGCTGGGCCAGCTAGACAACATACATCAACACCAATGAGTGGACACACTTTAACTTTAACACTTTAACTTCCAAAAGAATTTTGAACACTGTTGATGACATGAACATGAGTCTAGTCCAGATTTGGTCCATGTGTGCCTCGTGGATAAGGTTTCTGCAGAACTCGTAAATGTTCAGGCCTTGTTAGGATCAAGGAGAGAATGACCTCAAAAACCTAATTTCTCAGAATTTATGTGAAAAAAAAAATAAAAAAAAATTAAATAAATTCAGTAACTTTCTTTTTGTTTATGCAGATATTTATATTTTAGTTAGTAAATTACATACCAGTGAAACTATTTTTTACTTTTGCTGCAAACTTTTTTCAAATTTGTACTGAAAAACAAACTTTCAATAGGTGAAAAATGTGGCAAAGAAAGATTTTTACTAATTTATAAAAACTAAACGCAACACAGTGTTAGACATGACCCTGGTTTCAGTTTTTCATTTCATTTCATTTTTAAAATACACCGCTAATCTACAAAAAAAAAAAGTCACCTGGTTTTAACGAGCAAATAGGTAAGACCCTCCCACTGGATAATTACTGCATGGATGATTATGGTTCAGCTTGTAACAAGGATAAAGATAAGGTTTCCCTTATCCTTGTTACAGTTATTTAACTCTAACTGATGCAGTGAGTAACTTCTCATTTCTTAAACAACTATGTCTGAAGACACATCCTGTGGTCGTGGAAAAGATGTTAATCTGTTTCAGAAGGGTCAAATAATATGACACGAATCGAAACTGCTGAAACTGGGTTAAGAACTGTCCAATGGAAGAAGGTAATGTGGTCTGATGAGTCCAGATTTATCTTGTTCTAGAGTGATGGGAGTATCACGGTAAGAAGAGAGGTGGGTGAAGTGATGCACACATCATGTCTAGTGCCTACTGTATAAGCCCGTGGGGGCAGTGCTATGATCTGGGTTTGCTGCAGTTGATCAGGTCTAACTTCAACAACGTTATGTGTCCAAAGAATGGGGTCAGCTGACTACCTGAATATACTGAATGACCAGGTTATTCCATCAATTTTATCTTTCCTGATGGTATGGGCATATTCCAAGATGACAAAGGATTCATTGGATGTGAAACAGTGGTTCAGGGAACCTGACACATCATTTTCACACATGGATTGGCCTCCACAGAGTCCAGACCTTAACCTCATTGAGAATCTTTGGGATGGAATTAAAGCTAAAAGTTGTCCAATGAAATATTAGAGTGTGAGACCTTTTTTATATTAATATTTTAAAATGTAGGTTTTAATTATTTATAAACAACTGATCTACATTTTGGGCATGTCCGAACTATTTTTATAAAGAGCTGTAATTCCTTAGGGTTCTAGTCAGTATAACAGCAAAACTTTGCCCCCAAATCATTTTAGAGTCTGCAGTATGCTTGTTCTGTTTTGTTAGTCAATTAAAGCTTTAGAATCTACAATTATTTGGCCGAACAGGTCTGTGCATGTACAATAAGGAAAAACCCAATAAGAGAAATGTAAGAAACCACCACTTATATATAAAATATTGCATAAAATAACAACAACCAGTCTCCAGTCTAGCATTGTGACTTTACTGTTGTAGAAATTAATTATCAAGTTGTCAATTTATGAGGGACACCTACAGCCAAGTCTAATCCTACCGTCATACACTAAATCCTCCTACATGAAGGCGACAGTGTTCAGTTTAGTTTGAAGCTGTTTTGAACATGTTGATTCAGCGATATGATCATTGTGAAAGACACTGCTGTTGAACTGTCCTCTGTATTTGCCCTAACTTCACTGGTAGAAATGTGGTAAAATAAATTTTTGTACAGTACAGTATTGCTGTGTACACAGCTCCAAAATGTTAAAGTAGTTTCAGATGTTTTTGTTGCTACTCTACATAAAATAATATTAGATTTGAATGTAGATACATTTCAATATGGTTCTGAATTTATTCTGGTTTAAAATAATAATTAATAAGTTAGTTTTTGTTATAAAACCCAATAAAGAACTAATCATTGATAAAGTACTAGTTGAACAAAATTAATTATGCTGCCCTGGATTTTTCAGCTTAGGAGCATACGTGCTCCTCTGGGAAAAAGTAAAATGGAACAACAATCATTATGAAAACAAGCCTACTGACCTCTGCATGTCCGATGTAGAATATGATGCCATTGTGCTCTTCCACTTATGAATGCTGGGAAACTTCTGAGGATCAACATCTACGCTTTCTATTGCTGACAAGACCTCTCTGTCCAACCTGGTTGGCGAATCCCTAAGAGAACATGGAAAATGAATCACACACGCAGGTTCTACTCTATCACAGAAACATCACAAGTTTAGCAATTTATTGATCCCCAAGGTGGAAATGTGCACATTAGAGTAGCAAATACTAACTATTAGTAGTACATAAGTTCACTCATAAGTTGGCAAACCCTTTGTAAACTTCCCTTCCGTTTCCTAATAATCAGCAGTAGAGTTAGCTAGTTTCTAGACTAGAATAAGAGACAACAATGCAAAACAGAACAGAGCATATCTCCAATTACAATATGAATCTAAAGATATTAACACACCATTTAGGGAATCAATAGGAAAGGGACTGTCTAGCTGTAAAGGTCTTCTCTATCTATGATCCAGTTACGCTCTGTGCAGACAAACCACTGTGACTTACCCATCAATAAAAAGTCCTCTTCTAATGTGCGGCGGAGTCCTGGGTAGAAACTCCTGGGAGTTATCTAAGGACTTATAGGAGGACCCAGATGATCCTGAGCTGCTCAGGTCCCTCCCTCCATGGTCCCATGACTTGGACCTAGCACAGAAGTTGCGCCCCCCTGATACAGACCCCCTAGTCCTGCCCAGCACCTCAAGACTCTCCTTTGCTTCAAAATACTCCTCTGAGCTGCTACTGCTGCGCCTCTCCTCGGTACTTCCTCCCTCTGTTCTCCAGCTTGGGCCTTCCACAGCCTCACTTTCCTGACTGCTGTGACCAAGAGAAAGGCGATTCAGCCCAGAGCTCAAGTCTGTGGCAGATGAAGAGCTGTAGGAGTCTCGGAGGTCCCTGTGCCGGCTCCCACCACTGCTCTTCCTCTCCCTGCAGCTAGTGGGGCTGTCGATTGGTTCTTGCAGTGACATGCGCTCAAACTCCACCATGAGGTTGGAGATGGGCGACAACAGGCAGGAGGAGGACGGGGATGTTCGAGGTGATACCTTGTCTCCATTGTGAGTTCTATCTCTGGAGGAGGAGCACACCCCATTTTTGCAAACAACACCAGGTGAAAGGAGGCCATCGTCACAGCAGCACAACAGGTCCCGTTCTGCTGCAGTCTCAATCAGGTCTGCCCCGCGGTGGTGCAGCGTGATGGGAAGAATGCGGCCACCCACGGCTCCCTTTAGGCCGTCCTTTGATGCAACAGATGAAGTGATGCTGGTCAGTGCTGCATTCTGCCGGTTCTTCATCTCCTCAAGGCTGATGTCATCACCCTCATCCAGGAAGGCACCAACAGAGATGGAGTTGCAGAATTTTTTAGGCTTACCTGAAACCAGGAAGGATTGTAACAAGGCATTATTACAATTGAATGTGATGATGTAAATCTCATTAATTAATTTCATTCATTCTCATTAATGAAATTAATAAATAAAAATCTCTCTCTATTTACCTATCTGAGAACGTTACCTTGAAAAACAACACCAGTTGACACATTCAGTCAGAGAGGATGATGTGAAATGTGAACTAGAAACTCATTTACAACTGTGGTAAAGGAATAAAGTAGGGTTTAAAACATGCACATGCAGATGGTGAAGTGAAACCAGATTTGATAATGGTACTTCTCCCACATGCTGCTCACACTTGTCCCCACCAAGTGTTGAAGTACATGACTAAAATGAAGAAGATATTAAAAACAGAACGCGTCTGGTAAAGTCAGGAAAAATTAAACGCCCTGGTTCACATTTCAGCAATTAATACTTTTTTCAGGAACTGCAGCTTTCCTGATATAGCAGGTACCTGGAGAAGGTGTTTTGAACCTATTGCTGGTCTCGTTCTCCCCAGCCTCCTCATGAACCCGTGAGCTGAAATCCTTCTTGCTCAGATACTCTTCCAGCTTGCGCAGCCCCTCAGTCGATGACAGATCCACAAAACTCTCCAGGAAGTCCCAGTACTCAGCCCATGGGTAGCCCATTTCATGAGCCAGGCCTCTGTAAATACAGATGAGGATGACTTCCATTATTACATAGACAAATGAGCCATATCATACAGAGTTCTCCAATTTTTAAAGGCTAAATACACACTCAGAACATATAAAAAAATGCCACAAAAGAATGAAGTTACGACGACTGCAGGGGACATGGCTATGCAGACACAAAGCATTGGGGATCTGACTGTCCACCACTCAAGCAAGTGTGGTTGTTTGGCAGAACATTGATAGTCACTACAAGCATGATTAAAACCATTTGGGTCAAATATCATGTGTTGCAGTAATACTGGAGGGGCCCAGGTGTATGTGTCTGTGGGAGAGTGTGAGTAGCATAGACTGTATATAGCAGCAGCCCTGCTCTTTATTACTCTTTCACACCCCTATTGTTAAGCTCTGAACACAGCAGTTACGGCAGGGAAAAAGAGAGTTTTAATTACCTGTATTAACATCACATGCTAACAAAACTGCATATGGCCGAGCAATTTAGTGGTCAAATGTCTTACAGTACAAATAGTACTAAGTAGGAGATTCATTCTGTTGCACTTTGTACTTTGTACATCAAGTGTTTTTTTTTTATGATTTGAACCCAGGGTGTGCAACACATGCTCCAACATGTTCATAATCTCAGAAGACACATTTACTCTACTATTTGATCCCTGTATGCTCTTCATGCATCACCCTCCACAGCAATGAACCCAGTAGTATCATGCTATGGTTAAACCTTGTTTAGCTGCCTGAGGACATGCAGAAAGTTACAGATCTCAAGTATGAAGAAAATAGCAAAACAGTGGAGTGCTGGATTTACCTGCCCACTCTCTCTGCTCCACGGTCAGGATCAGACTTAAAAATGTTGTGGAAAAGGTCAGCCCTATCTCTGGGTGGTGTCTTCCAAAACCGCCGAAAGTCATCTGCCTATAGGAGAAGGTTACAGACACAATGTGTCTCTATACTTGATGACTTTGCTAAAAACACAGAAAGACAAAAGTGGATTTAGGGTTTAAAACTTGCTTTGGAGGGGCTTAGTGGACCAGCAAAAGCTGTGACGGTCATCACCGGGTCCATGGGGCTTTTTGTGTGTCGCTGGATAAGCGAAAGACTTTCTGAGGATTCGGGTGACCATGGAGCACCAATGATGGGCTGAGAGGTGTTGTCGGCTGCCCTCAGCAAAGGGATGTAGCAGCGGTCTGTAAAGCAACAGACATTTTAAGGTTTTGATCTTCGGCTTGAGTTTCACTTCACAAAGCAATGAGATACTGAGCGTTGCACCAGTGAGAACTATACTTCTATACAAAATCTAATGTTGTGTGTTGCCAAATGTCTATTAGATGTGATGATGTGCACAAGACAGTGAGTAAAAACATAAGTTATGCAAAACGTCATTGCAAATGCCACGTTTACACACCAAATTCAGTAAATCTTATACCACGACTGTCAGATTAATCCAAACCCAGCCCTTGTTCACTATTTAGCACTGCTACTAAATCAAAACTAACCACAACAAACAAAGCCTACTGTACAATATTCACCTCATTAATGCGTTATTACATCTCTCTCCAAGAGAACAACATACCACACTACAAATTGCTTTTACTGCCACTTTTACAAACGTCAGACAGTTCATGCTGTGGAAAAGATCCTTTCTCTCACTGCACTGTCTGTCTGCTCCAACGCACATAGTAAAATCAGGAAACAGCATCTTCTCTAACTGTACAGTTAAAATCTGTCAGCTAGGACGCCTTAGAAGGGGAATTCTTACATTGCATGACACATAATTGCATTGTCCCAGGCTCAAGTCCATCTGAAGATCTTTGCTGCTTGTCATACCCCTTCGCTTTTCCTATGTTTCCTGTCTGCCTCTTCACTAGAGGCTGTTGTGAAAAGGTTGTACAATTGCCCAAAACAAATCTTAATGCTTAATAAATAAGTCAGAAATAGAGTTTTTACTGATCTGTTGCATGTATAAATGGATTTACAGAATCTAGGCTACTACAGTGCTGCTGCTGTACAGCAGGTGACAAGGTGGACACTCTTGTAGCCATTTCTGACAGCTGCAACAACAACCCTGGTATTTAATCATTTTCAAAGTTGGCATTTTGCAGCAAGGACATCTGTTTCTCCCCTTCTTGGCTAATGGTTCTCTCTCTATACTCGTCTTGTTAGATCTTAGTGCTGCATTCAACACTATAGATCACAACATTCTATTACACAGACTGGAACACGTCATTGATATTAAAGGAACAGCATTAGGATGGTTTAAATCTTATCTATCAGATAAATGGTGAGTCTTACATGCACACCAAAGTTAGCTATGGAGTACCACAGGGGTCTGTGCTTGGACCGTTTCTTTTCCAAGCTATATTTATATCATCATTTAATTAAACTTCAAGCATGCTTAAACGACATAAAGGAATTTATGTCCTCTAATTTTCTATATTCATATATTTGGTCAAGACAGAGGTTATTTTGCTAAAAACCTCAGAGACATGATGTCTAATCATATTTTTACCCTAGATGACAGTTTATTGTCCACAGTTTATTATCCAATTGCATGACTTGCCTGCTTTGTCATTTCAAGCTTTCTTGAAAACACCAATGTTTGACTTTTTGAGCTCTCCCTCACCTCATCCCTCCTAGATTCTGCTATGGTTGTTTACAGTATTTTGCACTCAAGAAAAGGTTTTATGACACAGTTACCCCCTAATCCTACATTAAAACGTGACATTTGTTCAGAGGCCTGAGCTTTAAATTGCCCGTGGCTACTTACAAGAACATCGAACGATTTCAGCTTAGTTAATGATTGTGTTTTGCCTATTTGGCTGAAACTTAGGGCATAGCCAAATCCAAACTATAATGCAACATGCTGCTTCAATTTAACCAGGCTGCTCTGTGTGCATGTATACTAAATGGTGCTTGACTGTGTCCCTCAGGACATAAGAGAGAACAGGAACAAAAACTTTTGAAAGAAATGGAGTTGAGCTTACCCTCCAAATAGTCACTTATCTTCTGCTTCACTTCTTGGGTTTTATTTTTTCTGCTACAAATGAGCTGTGGAATAGGGGAAAGAGAGTTAATGACATGTACAGGCATACAGCTATTGCTAGATTGAAAAAAGGATTTGCTCATCTAAGTTTAGCTTACAATGTGCAGTGAGTGATTGTTGCAAAAAGATTTGAAAAGTAACCTAAAGATCCCAACTTCAAAAAATAAGAGTGAGCATAAGGGCAACTTGTCAGCAACGGCTGCCAGGATGTCAGTGTTCAGCAGTGTTCTGCAAGCTGAGTAGTTGCTAGATAGCTCTGTGTACACATTCTGTGTAATGACCTCAAGCAACACCACCCCAGTCCGTGTGGAATATTTTCTTAGTCAGTGTATGTTAATAAGGTTAAGAAAATTTTAACTCCTTACATCACAAGGCCTCTGGCCATCCTTGTTCTTACAGTTCTTATGGATGTCAGGATGGGAGCAAAGGACATTGACCACTTCTGGGCACCCAAACTTACAGGCAAAATGGAGTGGCGTTTCAAACCCCTGAAACATACAGTTAAACAGAATAATTATACAATGAGAACACTTTTGGAACCAGTCTGACCTCATCTATTTTAGTGGATACAGTAAAAGAACTTACAGCTTTATCTGGTGTGTTGAGGTAAAGATCTACAATGTAGCGGATACGTTTCTGCAACATGGCTTCCTGGTCGTCTGGATACATGAGGCGCATAAACTCTGGGTTTTCCACGGTGTCCAACAGCAGCTGGGCGATTCCTGCTTGGTTCTCCTTGGCCGCCACGTGCATGACATTATACCGGCACCCCTCCTGACCAGACAAAACAGTGGGACATTCAACATTAAATTTTTTTAATGAAACCTTATATAGACATGTGCCAGGTTATATTTTAAAGTACATTTTAGCAAAACCAAGCTCAATGAGGGCATTTAGCTGGAAGGTTGGTGCTAGTGCAGACAAGACTTTGTGTATTAGCAAATGACAGTGTTTGGCTTAGTATTACTATTATTATTAGTAGAGCGACAGCAGGAAATGCATCTTTATTTATAATAATAATAACATTGTCATTGATTTTTTTTTAAATCATACTTTTTTCCCCTTGGGAAATTCTCAAGGTACCAAGGGTTCAGGGTTCATTGTCTTGTCCAGGGACATTTCGACATGTGGTCAGAAATTGGAGGAACTGTGCGTCTGGACAGATGTCAATGATACTAAGCAGTTTCAGTGTCTTGTTCACCTCGACACATAACCAGAAATTGAATCACTAACCCTAGACAAATGCTCTACAAACTAAGCTTTTTATTTAGTTTAAGGTCTAGAAAACTGACTCAATATTACAATAAACAGACCGAAAGTGAGTTACTAACTCACTTGCACAATAGTCGGATTATCTCCTGAGCCAATAAGATAGCGTGGGTTACTCCAGACCAGCTCACTGAAGGCCACCTCATCACCCTTTTCCACAGCTTTCCTCAGTTTGGCAGTTAGGTCCTGGGTGCGTGGGCTCTTAAAACTGTTTGCCCGTTCCCGGTTGATTGTATCAACCTCCATATTGTCTGGTGAGCAAAGGCAGAAGAGAGTGAAGGATGGACACTGTTGACACAACATGATGTGTTTCACCAATAAACTGGCATTATCAAAATAATATTATATGTATACCACTTAAAATTAAAAATTAAGCAATATCATACAACAACAAAAAAAAAAAAAACACCTGAAATCTGAAATGATGAATGCATCACAAGATGATTAGACCAAAATTTAATTTCTAATAAAATATTTGAGGGCACAGTTAAGGGCATTTTTACAGGCAAGTCTTAACTTAAAGATCTTAACTTACCTTTACTAATAGCCAGGCCTGGTTTCACAGGAGATACACAGGGTGCAGATTTGCTCGGAGAGGGGAAATAGTCACAGATCCCTTTGGCAAACTTCTCAGCATCCTCACGATTGGGAAAGGCTTTGAAGCGGGCTCCTTTCATCATCTTTACAGCTTGAAGGGCATCTTTCTTATCTGTGTATACATGGGCTAGAAAGAAACATCTAAAATCAGCACTTCCTGCCATTTTTTTAACTCTTTAATCACCTGATGTCTAGCTTAATCTTGTTTAATTTATCACAATTTGTTGATATAGCTTCCTATAATGTTTAAAACATTTTTGCATTATTTGTGCTTCTGGCTAGCCAGCCTACAAATAAATAGTTTAATGAGCATTTAATAAGTGTTTTTGCACATTAACATTAACAGCATAGATTTTTGTGGTACTTTGAGATTAATTTAGGTCAATAATCTGTTGCAGGGAGGTCAGGTCTTGCTGTACTATTGCTTACCACCAACAAAATGGCAACAGAAGCATCCATCCACAAACAAACAAATGTTGATGTTAAGAGTAAAACAGCAGCAAGTACACCTAAACAAATCCAGATCCTGGACAAAGCAGTATCATAAATAAACAAATGAGCAACAGGAGCAAGAGGGACTTTGCTCTCAGTTAGTATGAGGCCAAAAACATAATAGTGCTCACAAAAATTGCATGTTTTGCAGCTTGGAAGTCAGTAACAAAGAAATGAATGCTTACGCTTTCAATAGATTTTTTACTATTATAACTACATACATTTGCAAACAATAGGAACATTAACTAATGGTGAAAACAAACACTTTTTCAGACTGTTAGTTGAAATTTAGATGACTGGTTAAGAATATTAACAATTACAGTGTTTGTCTATTAGAGGTTCTAGTTATTCTAGTTTCTGTATATTTCTCTTAATGCCACTGTCATCACCATTTACATTTAGTCTTTGGCAGACGCAAGTGACTTACAAGTGATGTACAAGGCAAGCAGTAGGCTCATATTTTCATAGTTTCAAATATCAAGTGGCACTAGAAAAGGATATTTACTTTTGCCAACAATATTCATGACTGCACCTGAATCTCTACAGCAAATGTATAAGTCGCCACACAAGAAAAAAAGGTAGATTTCTCATACCACTTCTAGACAAAACATCCTCCCACAGCGGACATACTCCATAATAAAATGTTGGAGACACTTGTGCAGGTTTAGAAGGAGTTTCTGTTTTGGACTGAGAGTTACTGCTTTCAGCACAGCTGTCTGAGGTCATCTTTAGAGAAATCTCCTCTTCCTCTGGAGGGTTCAGGCCCACTGCATAGCCGAAGTCCAATTCTTCACTGGCAGCCTCAGGTGAGCTGTTTCTTGTGGCAGCAGTGGTGGGTACAACTGCTGAGGTGTCACGTGACACAAGGCTGGTATGATCAGCAACAGATGCAGCAGTGCCCAACAGACCTGCCGAAGAGCTTGTGTCCAATTCAGTGGCATTGCTCTCTGGTCCAGCAAGGACTCTGGCCAACTTCCTCTCAAAGGTGGCTCGGGTGGTAGCTGTGATGGGGCCACATTTTAAGTCTGCTCGGGCAAACTCCTCCCGCAGTTCATCTGCACTTAGCCCCCTCAGCCTGCTCAGAACCTCCTCCATGCTTCAGGTCCCTGCAACACATCCCAAATTACACTATAACCACCAGTCAATAAACTAAACCACCACTGAGTAGGCAAAGAAGAATGATAATTTGGATGACATAACATGATTTTTTAATTTGCCAATGTTTTTCCCTTCCAGATAATTACTTCTGTTACTAACAATTAATAACTATATATAGAAAACTCTTACTTAAACTACTACTTTAAACAATCTAAACACACAACTTTACGTGACTATTTAGTGTAGACCTACAGCTAGATAATTATTCATAAAACAAAAATTGGCACATTAATAAAGAAGCTGGACAAATTGAAATGGTTAAGTGAATTCAATAGGTTTTTAGTTTCAACTAAAGTCTGCAAAATGCAAGTGCTCTGATATTAAATTACATTGATATCAAACGTAATCCACTGTTTTACACGTTGTAATGTATAATACCGGCTGATTTAACCACCGTCAGTGCCAGCATTTCTATGTAGGCTATACAAATATAACTCAAACACTACTGTAGTATTTTAAAATATATGTTCCTTTAATACAATAAATCACGTGCTACTAGTACCGAAATGATACCCCGCATATGACCTATTATCAGAACAAACTAATGTGGGACTAGCATCTGCTAGCTAGCTTGCTAAATAACAAGTCAGCTTTAGCAGCCGGGGAGTGTGTCTGGCAAAGCTAGCACGAGGGAGACTGCTCAAACGAAAATGTAGACTGACAGGGTCAAGCACATACTTTGCAGGGAATTATCAAATATGCATCATAAATATATAGAAAGCTGGATAAATCCTGACGATATCAATCGGCTCATTCGCATGCTGTCACGCCCAAGTATGTCATTCGAGGTGGGTTTTCTGGCTGTAACGTAACAAATTTCCTACGTCTTCGTGGTGATAATGGCGATAAAAAAGCTTACGTGATGACATCTATTAACAAATGTGTCCCTATACTTACCAAGGAACATTTTGTATTTAATATACGCGGAGCTATGGGAAATCGTTGTTAGTTTTGCACAGATAAACTGTGGGACAGACACAAAGCTGGAGACGGTCTGGAACAGTCTCATTGTTTACAACGTATTCTGCGCATGCTCACTTCACAAGGAAGGGCGCACGGTGCGTTCAACACCTATGGGAAAACTCAAAACTTTCTATGACTTGAAGGTGACATGCGCCGACATTACGCCATCACATTTCTCTCTAAAACATATCGGCGACTGAAAGATTAGTGAAAGACACTTTACAGTGACATGTGTTTGCGACTTAGACCATCATGTGATAACCACTAAAGTTAACTTCAGATTTCAATATTAAGGCCAAATTTAAGGGAAACTAAGTTGCAACACTGCGCGACCGTTTTCGCGACGTCAGTGACCTCTAGGTAAACCCTTCACGCGTGTTGATCCCAACTTTCGGTTTAAAACTAGTCCACTATTCTTCGTTTTGTTTTTATTACAATTAAGTTCTCTTGTTTCTTGCTTAAAAAGTCGAATTTTTCAAATACAATGACACCATCGCGCATGTAATTAGGCTTTAGTCTAATTCTCCTCTCAAATGTATATTAGTGTCAGCTTTCCTCGAACTGACCTTTATGAAATTCAGTCTATCTCACTGCTTCTTCCGAAGTCATGTTGTGTAACTACCAGTGCCTTTTACTACTGCTGTTTTAGAAGGAACATTTCTTTTAGTATTTCTGGTCTACAATTATTAACATTGATCAAAAAATAATATACATTATCATGTTTACCTGTGTACTAACTGTTGTGCTATGTTCCTCAATAACATCTTTTAACCAGTTTGTACAGTAGATGCAAAACAGCAGTGTTATTTGTCACACATCTGTGTCCTAGTCAGTGTTGTCTGCTGTGAAAAACAGCATTTTGTACAAATTGGAAAGTGGGTCTTCAGCAGCGTAAATGGTTAGGAGGATGTCTAACACGATTTCATAACAATAAGAGGAACAAGAAAAGAAGCGTCGGTCGACCAGCACTGTAACTTTAAATTGCCTTTTGTTATTCCCTTAGCGGCTGAATTAGAAGGCAACTTCAATGTCGTCATGCTACACGGGTTGGAAATTGTTATGCCTGATATCCGTCAACATTACGCCAATGTTTTAACAATGAAAATTTATTTTCAGTTGTTATGACATTACTCAAACATTTACTGTCAAAGGCCACATCACAACAAAATCTGAATCGTTCGTGTTCTATTAAACCCGAAAGTTACTTGATCTTTTCACAATTGTGTTTTTTTCTGACCAAACAGAGTGTTGTTAATGCAAATGTAATTCTACCAGAATATTGCACACAAATGTAAGGTGGATCGTGACAACAAATATTTAGAAAAAACGGATATTAGTGCTCATCGATTGTCCTTGAGTTAAAAAAAAAATTGTAAAGACTGCTCATCACTGTAATTTGAGTCCGTAGCTTATATTTACGTACTTTTACAGTGACTTGAATGTAGCATCATGCTCTTTTACAGCAGACGTCTCAAGGTTTTTGTCGTTAACACATTTACCTAATTAAAATTAAAACAAACTGTGAATTGATTCAAATGTAGTGTTTTAGAAAGACGATTTCACACAATTTACTATTGCTGCAACCTCATGTATGCAGGCCAACTGGTCAGGCATGTAGCAGGAAAGCCAAAGCGAGGCATGAGATTCGCGAGGTATTTATGCAAGAACGGAAGCAAATATCGGTTATAGATAGCCCTCTGTTCATTAAAGGAGAATGACAATACTATTCGAGGAAGCTTAGCCATATAAACTATTCTCCCCCGTATTTGACGAGCATGCTAACACTCATTAGTCATTTAGCAAAGCAGGAAGCAAGCTAATCACACAAGCAACCGGTTAGCAATAGCATACGTTACTACGTATGGTAAGAACACAGTTGTTGTATTCTTACCGTACATGCAATCGTAAACATTTAACCCGGTTCACTGTAGTGGACTGTTAGCTAAACATTTTATAATTTTAATATACATGCCCACCTCCTCCTCTCTCCCTGGCTACTGTTGCTAGGTGTCTCTTCTCACCGCGACGGTTTCAAAATGCAGAGAGCGAGGACCCGAGTCCGTCCAACGTGGTGCCTGAACAAAAAGACGCCCTCCAGTTATGGCCAAAAGTTGCGACTTGGTGGTGAGTCACATTGTTTTCTGTTAGATTTTTCAGGGTGATTAGAAGCATTGTAACGAGTTGAAGAGCGCTTCATGGGCAATAATCCAAATTACATTGTATTTTGGCCCTGGCACAAAAATCTCAGCTAAACTCATTTAACTACCAAATCATCAAATGCGCAAAGGAAAATCTATGGAAAATGTGATGAGCACCAGTCAGTATGAACCCTCAAAGACTCCCAGCCACGAAGCCTCATTTAAGAGCCCATTTTAGCCTGCTGACATCTAGTGGACACCTTTCGCATAGCAGACAGATCTTGACATACGTTTTATGCTGTTCAGGACAATCATTTTAGGTGTGTAGCAGCTAGTGATGATGCCATCATATACCTGCTAATGTTTTTTGACTTCTCCAGTGTTTTTAAAACAATCCAGCCTCTCCAGCTCCTGAAGAATCTCCTGAAGATTCAGCTTGACTCCACCAATTCCTCCTGGATTTGTGTTCCACCTGTCTACCTGACAGACAGAATACAGTTTGTAAGGCTCAGCAGGTGATCAGCACCACAGGGGACTGTTCCCTCACTCTTCCTCTTCACCCTGTACTCCTCTGACATTACAACACTCAGTCTTCTTATTTGCAGCCAATCATCTAACCTTACATGTGACCAAGACCAAGGAGATGGTTGCTGAATTTAGGAGGAATAGAGACAACTTGTCCACTATCTCCATCTTGGGACAGGAAGTAGAGGTTGTGGATGGGTACAAATACCCAAGAGTTCACCTGGACAACAGACTAAACTGGAAATGCAACACGGAGGCTGTTTACAGGAAGAGCAGACCTTTGATGCGTCTAACAACATGTTGCAAATCTTTTACCAGCCTGTTGCAGCCAGTGCTGACACCAACAAACTATACAAGTTCATCAGGAAGGGTGGCTCTGTGATGGAGACGTCACTGGAACCCTTGGAACAGTGGGGAGGAGGATGTTGCACAAACTGTTACACATCATGGAGAGCAGCACACATCTTCTGCACATCTGCAGAGCAGTTTCAGTCAGAGACTTCACCAGCTCCGTTGTGATAAGCAAATGTACAGGATAATTCCTGCCAACAGTATCACCCTGTACAATGGCAATATTCTGACAGTGACACTCTGCTCCAGTTTAACTATAACTGATGGGACAGACTTAATAAACTTTATTATATTGCATTCTTGGTATTGCACATTCATCTTAGCATACAATCACACAGCATGCTTAATCGTTTTCCTGTTTTCAGTAGATTTGACAGCTCTGTGCAGCTTTAAACGAGCAATTTGTTTCTGTTTAGATGTATATTTTTTTATGTATTATTCACCTTTATCTTACGCATGTTTATATATCAGTGTTTCACTGTGTAATGGCTACTACAACACCAGAACTTCTCTTTTGGCATTTATTGTCTGTCTGTCAATCGCACTCCAAAATGAATCAGTAATGTGATTCCATCAAAGCGAGGCCCATTTCCACTGGTCGCATGAGAATCGGGGAAACGGCACACGCCCCTTTTGATCACACAAACCTTAAGGCTTGAAGTCACAGTAATGTTAATGATATTTTAAGAGCAGACTGCTCTCCACATGCAAAGAAAGGTGCTGCTCAGAACACTGCAACAAACAGTTTACCAGATTATCAAGACCTTCAGAGAGAGAGGTTCAACTGCAGTGAAGAATGCAGGGCGTCTGAGTGTCCAGCAAGCGCCAGGATCGTCTCCTCCTGAGGTATCAGCTATGGAATCATGTCGCCACCAGTGCAGCGCTAGCTCAAGATTGGCAACAGGCGGGTGTGATTGGACAACAGGAGATTAGTGCACAGGTTTTTCCTCTGATAAAGCCCCCTTTCGACTGTTCAGGACATCAGGAAGATGCACTTTCCATTGTGAGAAAAGGTGAACACTACCGCGAGTGAAACATCATGACACCATGGATGTGTGTCATCTAAAAGAGAGGGCTCACTCACAATTGTGGTCAAAAACCAATTCATAAATAAAGAACGATATAAAAACATCCTCCAAGAGCAACTTCTCTCAATGGAACTAGTAACTCAGAGGCCAAGACACTTATATTTTGGTTCCATCGCCAAAGAAATTCCTCAGATCCTAATCAGATCAAGAATCTGATTAAGATCTAAAGATCGAAAAACAGGTTGAATTTCAGAGCCTAAAAGTTGTTGACTTGGTAAAAAACTGAAGCAGTAAAGTTTGTCACTGCTGAAATGTCTGGCTGTGACTGTAAGTGTGGTGAAATAAGGCAGAACTTAGTATAAGAATTTTTATGATGTCTTTGTAAACAACACAGAGGGGCTAAGGTTGAGCTGATCAATGAATAGTGCAATTTACAATACAATCACATCTCCCAAACACAAAAGTTAATCAATCCCAATATGAAAAAAAAATAGATACAGCAAGGTTTATGCATAGAGCGCAGGTGCCTCGAAATGTTATTACATAACTGCTAACATTACAGTGAAAAGGTTGTTTAGAAGCATTAGACCAAAAGATGTGTTTCAGAACACAGTGTACCAATGCTTGTCCTTAACCCCAATGTGCATTCACCTCCAAATGTTTATTGTCCCTTTGGAAATTCCTAAACATACATATATATATATATTTTTTTTTAGTGTGCGAATAAGCACCAACACAGTAGCTGGAGGACAGTTGCATGCAGAAAGCTACTGTACCATCCAGAGCCACCCCCCTCCCCCTCCAGCACCTATTTTAGTGCAGGTGGACCAAAATTACAGTTTTGCTTTATGGTTTTCATTTCATATGTTGTATTTCATATCAACAATTATGATGAATGTACAATAACACAATAAAGAAGTGTATTTATATATTAACCTCTGGAAATAATTCATCCCCTTCTCCATGAACCAGCCATAAAACAAGTAGAGCATCTGATTCAGGGTAGTTCCATTTTTTGTTTTTTTGGTAAATACAGTATGTACCAAATGTAACAACCCATCTGATAGCAGATTTCTGGACTTCAGATCACAACTTTTTCCTCTCTGTCAGTATAGTTCAGATCATCTAGTGTGCAATGTCAGTTGATTGGATCCACTTATTTTACAATAAACCATTCTTCAGTAAGGATATGCACACATGTACAAAAGAACATATTACATTTTGCACACACACACTCTCAGCAGAAATATATTCATCCAAACTGACGGAGTCCTTAACAGCATATTAAAGATTGCTTAAGGCTTTTTTTTGCGTACAAATTACTGCAGTCCATGCTAAACAATACATCTCCATATGTAACCAGGATTAATGTTTTTAGAGTTTAAGAACCAAAGGTGATGGTAACAACAAACGCCAGAAACACTGCAAGAGGCAATACAAACAAATGACCACAATTGTGCATGACTTTTAACTTCATGAACAGGAGTGGATGGTGTCCCATCACAAGTTGCTTAGAAACCACGTGGAGCCATAACCGTGTCAGTTTAATCATAGATGAGTAACATCACTCGTACACAGGCACAAAGAAATGGAAGAACAGTTCGAAGCCACTCTGGTGACAGACTTGTGGTCTGTTTGTGTCACCAAAAACACTAAAATAATGCCAGCCAGCATCAAAAAAGCCACTGTTCTAATATTACGAGGGGGGTGATGACTAAATACCTTTAAGTGAGTAAAACTGCTGACCTAGCACAGGAACATTGGCTCGACCATATTTGTAGCAAGGCTGACAAAACCGAGGATGAGTGATTCTTTTGGAGAAACGTTCAAATTAAGAACTGTAATTCATCAACTCTAAATAAATAAAATGTGATAACAGCATTAATAAAAATTAGAAATAACCATGAAATAAAGAGAAAATAATAAAGCTATGGTATATAAAGTATTACTCTGCGAATGCACATCTGTGCTGATGGGAGAACGCCAAATGTTGGCAGCAATTGTTAAGGAAAGAGAAAGGGAAAAGGGGCTTTAAAAGTGCCTTTGTGGATAAAACTCCACTCTCCCTCTACTGGCCTGAGAAAAGTTCTTCCGTTATGACTGCTGCTGTTCCACTTCATTGTTATTTTCAACCACCATGTCGTTTAACACTGCTGATGATTTGGAAATGTTGTTTTCAAGCCTGACTTGAGTAAGCTCCTCTGTGTTTGTCCATGAGCTCATTGACTCGTGTACTGTTACTGTGTGCTCCTCCATCTGCCTTTGGAGGCTGTCCATCTCCTCCCTATGAAAGGGGGGAAAAACATGACATGTATTCTGGCATTTAGAGAAATGTTCAGTACTACACAAAAAAAAGCTTCATGTGGGTATTTTGATTATGTTCAACTCAGCCATTCAGTCTGAAACAATAGGCTTACTTGAGCTGCCTTAGACAGTTGTGCAGGTTGTTGAGAGGCTCCTTGTTCACTGAAGTTGATGGTTTCAGCAACTCGTCTAACAAGGAAGCAGGCACTGGGCAGTCCGGGATCTTGACTGGTGTCACTGGATTGGATGGATTCCCCTCACTCTTAAGCTCCATGCGCTGCTGCTCCAACATAATCATTACAGAGATGCATTTAGTCGTTCATCTTAAGCAGACATTTTTTATTTAACATTATATATATATGTGACATCGACCTTCAAATCTCTAAAGAGAGGGAGGATGCTGGCTTTGTAAGCATTAGTCATACTGTACAAATGAACTGGTACACCCAACTGGGTAATAACATAGGAAGTCCAAGTGGCTGCTGCTCTGTGAGAAATGCCAAAATAATATAATTAACTTTTACTCAAGTTATAATGTCCTTCAATTGTGTGCGATTTTTATTTTTATGCATTAAATATTCCAAATAATATTTTACTTTTTAGACTCAATTTCAATGTACCATATGCTGACAAAACCAACATGCATCTCCAAACTGTACACAGGTTTCAGTACTGTTGCATTATTTCTGCTATAAGATCAAAGGTTATGTCCAGTTATTAAGTCAGTGGCTTTCTATATTTTCCTAACAATATATTGGCACACGGCCTTGTTATGATAGCAGTCATCAAGTATCTTCTGAAAATGAGGTATCTTATTTCCCTGGTACTTTGCATGGGCTCCACAATGCAGCATTCTGCTGCCTATATAGTATAAGCTCGAGTATGTGAAAAATAATAAAAGACAGGTGAGTTTAGACCCTGAGGTTGGCAATATGTGCTAAACTCTGAAAATATTTATCTTTAGCTAATGACAGCATACAAACATTCAGATAGCAGCCTCTCATTTCATTTTCAGTCAGTGCTGACTGCTGCAGTTACTGCTTAGAATGAGAAACAACACATAAACAGTCACTAATGAACATTAATTCTGTTAGTAATTTGCTAGATAAAGTGCTCTCTGTAGCTACAGTCAACATAGTCAAAGGTTGTATGGTATGTGTAGTTTGCAATTTGTGTGATCAGAGGGCTCTGTTACCTTCCTTAGACGGCTTTGTTTGAAGTCCTGTTTAAGTTGTTGGTTCTGCAGAAGGACCGTCTTCATGCTGTTCCTCAGCTCACCCACTTTTGCCTGCAGCATAAACTTGTCCTTCCTGGTGCTGCTCAACTCCTCCTGCACTGACTCCAGCTCCACTTTGATGTTCTGAGGCAGAAAAAAATGTTTTTTGTTGTTGTTTTTGTTGTTGTTGTCTTTTGTAAAAGAGAAGGTATCCATCTTATAGCCAAATGAATACTTGCCTGCAGAGCTGTCTGTAGGTTGTCCAGTTCCCTTTGGTGGCACTGCTCCATCATCTCCACCTGCTGTTTCTGAGCTTCAATATCCCTCTGCCTCTGCTCCACCTCCCACTTCAAGTCCTCAACCTGAATGAGCAAATAAAATAGATTTTAGACAATAGGGAACCTAAAACTCTTCATGAAAAATCCCAGGGCAACGATAACGGTGTAAAAGAGCAACTCAGGATAATCTATGTTTATTATATTAACATAAGTAAACAAACTTATATTTGTTTACTTATGTCTAGAACAGCAAGGGTGAATTATCATGGCTTCTCTTTGTCAAGCTATTTAAATAAAGTAAATCAGCCAAATATTTCAATGATCTATTCAGTCTTCTTACCTCTTGGTTAGTGAGGGGCTGCTTGGCCAGTTCCTCGTCCAATTGTTTCTGGAGGATCTGGAGCTGTGCGTGAGCCTCAGCCAGCTCCTCTTGGAACTTGGAGACCTCCTGAGTGTGCTGCTCATCCTGAGACCTGTGAACCATGACATATTCAACTATAAGTCACATGTAAGACGGATGGATATTTAGCAACAGAATGTTAATTTTTCAAAGAATAATTTGTCAGTCGCCACTGTATTGTTTATTAGACAAATGCGCATACTGTAGTTTAAGGGCTTCACTCTGCAGAGCTTTGACCAGGTCCTCTTTGGACTGCAGATCCTTCTTGATTTCTGAAAGCTCTAGCATGGCTGCTCTGTAGTGTCGTCTGTTGTGGGCTGCTTCAGCCTTTGCTGCTGACACCTAAACAATACATCATATTACAATAACCCAAATGACTCAAGTAGAATCAAAAACTTCACATCAAACACAGATGACACAAAGAAAATAGCTGTGGAGTATGAAAGCTATAAATGAGTTTTTAAATATCCATATTTCCAAGAGCCTTGTGCAAAACAAATTAACACAAAATGCATATTAAACTCTACGTATATTACAGGCAAAATGAAAATAGTTTACAGTTACAAAATAAAGAGGAGAGGGAAGTACTGCATCCTGAGTTAGAGCTAGAGCTCCTACCTGTTCTTTCAAGTCCATAACTTTGGATTTCTCTTTTTCCAAGGCGAGCTGTAGAGTTTGTACCACCTGCTTCATTTGCTGGTCCTCCTCCTCTTTACGCTTCAAAACAGCTTGAACCTGAAGAAAGGATGAATGAGAAAACAATGTTATATTATTCAAAAATTCTAATTATCAACCAATCAACTATTTAGGATGAATTTAAGAAACCTTAAAGAAATAATGTCACATTTGTAATATGCAAACTGTTGTTTTACCTGTAAATTGAGCTGGACAAGATCTGCTTCCCTCTTAGCTAAGGCTGACTCCAAAATGTTGGCGTGCTCCCGCAGTGCACTGTGGGACTGTGCTAATCCAGCTAATTTCCCTTTTTCGTGCTCTAGCTCAAGTGCTAGCTTCTTGTTGGCATCTTCTAACTTTCGGATCCTCTTCTTAAAGCATCGTGACTCTTGAAGCTGTGAAATTAACGTCATTAAAATAAATAAACTTACTATGAGTGTTTGCAAAAGTGTAAACATACTGCTCATACAAGATTGTGATCAGTATCATAAAGTGGAAAAAAAAGTTCTTATAATACACTGCTCATCTGAAAAAAAAGTCACACACTCTAATATTTCGTTGGACCTCCTTTAGCTTTGCACACATTCACTGTGGCATCATTTCAATAAGCTTCTGCAATGTCACAACCTTTATTTCTGTCCAGCGTTGCATTAATTTTTCACTAAGATCCTGTATTGATGATGGGAGAGGTGGACCACTGCACACCGTCTTCTCCAGCACATCCCAAAAAACATCAGACCACATGTAGCTGCATGTCCTTTCTTCCATTGGACAGTTCTTAACCCAGCTTTATTAGTTTCAATCTCCTTAGATGTTTTCTTTGCTTGATGCCAATAATTTGACCATTCTGAAACAGATTAACATCTTTTCTACGACCACAGGTTGTATCTTTAGACATGTTTGTTTAACAAATGAGAAGCTATTCACTGCATCAGTTAGAGTTAAATAATTTGCTGCCAGCTGTAGAATAATCATCCATGCAGTAATAAGGCTCTTACTTATTTACTTGGTTAAATCAAGGTGGTGACTTTTTTTTGGACTCACTCTTGATGTAAAAAGAACTTTTGTATTCCAAATCCTGAACAGATTAACAGACATAATCATAGATCACCTCGTCCTCAAGCTCCAAGACCTTCTCTTGGTACTCCTCCAGCTCTGTGGAAGTGAGGGTGATCACTTCCTGCAATTCCTTCTCTAACATAGTCTTGCTATTGGTCACAGCCTGCAGCTCAGCCTGCAGAGCCTTCATCTTCTCCTGAGTGACAAAACCATACTGGATTTTAATTTGTTTCAGATACTCAACAAGTGCAGATATCAAAGATCATTCCCATCAAATGTTGCATATCTTGATGATGAAAAAGAATAAAGTAATAAAAAAAATGTTATTGCTTGATGTGTTTTAAATGCTGTTGTAGGTGTAAACTTTTCAAGGAACTTTAAACATTTGGGAGATCTGTACAGTACCTGTAAGACCTGGCTGTTTCCCCCATCTGACACATGGGCCTTGAGCTTGACCAGCTCTGCTTCAGCCGTCTCCTTGTCTGTCAGCGCCTCTTGGAGCCTCCTGCTCAGGATGCTCACAGCGTTCTCATAGGCCTTGTGCTTAGCCTTCATCTCCTTTTGTGCACTGGTCAAATCTGTTCCCAGCCGCTTCATGCGCACCTTCTGCTCTGAGATGGCTCTATTGTATATAAAATATTAAGTTAAAATCGCCCAGAGATATATTGTACATACATACATGTACACAATACACATGGGCAAAAGGCGTAGCTGTGCAAAAAGTGCAGCTGAAATATTCAATATATCTCATAGTTCATATACAGCTATAGATAACACACAGAGCATAATGATGTGGATTGATGTACTTGTCAAACCACGTGTACTGACTCATGTGTCTATGTGGAGAATAACAATTGTGTAATGTCCCATATTTATATTTAGAAATAGCACTTGACAACAGAGGTATGTGTTGTAGTCCAAGTCATCACTGTGGGAACCATTCAAGCTCCCAAAATCTCTTTGCAGCACATGACTCACTTTTTGGCTTCAGCCTCCATTTGCTCCACCTGTTTCCTCAGGCCCTCGTTTTCCTGTGTAACTGCTGCTAGCTGGCTCTGGTCAAACTGTAGAGACTGGGTTGGGAGGAAAAAAAACACTCAATTATTACAATACAAAAATGGCACACAATATTATTTTTTTCTATTTAACTATTAAAATCACAATACCTGCATCTGGGTTTCTAGTTGATCCCTTTCTTGCTGAATAGCTTGCAGATGGGCCTCCATATTATTCATCTGTTCCTGGACTCTCACCACCTCCTTCTGCAGACGGGCCTGCTCCAGCTCTGCCTTCTGCTTGTCTCCCTGAACACTCAAAAGCTCCTGCTTCAGGTCCTTCACTTCCGCCAGCAAACGCTTTTTGGTGGACTTGAGCTCACTGATCAACTGGTCTTTGGAGCTGGCGTCTCTGCGGTATGCTTCCACCATCACCTGTGGATTTAGTGATGCTGTGTTTAATGAAAGGTTTACAATAAACAAAACACTAACAAAGTGACTCTTTTCTCTGAGAGTAATTTGTCTCGCTCCTTTTTGTCTCAGCTGCAGCAGTAGGCAAAATGACATTACACTGCAGGAGAGAGTGCTGTGGCAGGATTTGAATCCCACACTGCATCATCTCTGAGCCTGAGTGAGATACATTTCACTGATAAAACAAAGCCTATACATAGACAGAATATTATCTGCTTTGTCAGTCCAAAATGTTCCTAACAAGAAGACTATTCAAACCATAAAAGGACATTTTACAAACTCTTATATGTAACCTCCAGAGAAAAGCTGTGATGGAAATGAGCTTTTAAATATATTAGAAGGTTCTGACATCTTCAAAAGTGACATAACAATGATTTCATCTTCCTGGTTTCCATATACCCTATACCATTTTAACAAGTGTAAATTAGCTTGACTCATCACTGACTGGCCATTTATTTAAGAACCTGAACAAACATATTAGCTTGTTGACAATGCAACCAGATTTTCCTCTTTAACACCAGAGACAGAGTCATTTCACTTTGATGGGTTTTCGTAAAGCACTCAAAGATGAATGTTAATATGTGAGTCTGAAGATGGTCTACAAAAAGCCTTGTATGAAATAAAACACAATTCACATTTCTGTCATCCTGTCAATTAACTCCACCCTTTTTATGACAGCCTGTCAATGTGAGCAGCATCCTCCACTGCTATAACCACTGAGGCGTGTCAACCAGCACTTTGGGCATTATTCGGAGATGACAGCCATCTGGCCATATAATACATCCTCTCACGACTGCATCAGCCTTAGCCAGCTGCAAGCTTTCTGACATGTTTGATAAATGCAGTAAAGTTTACACAGTATACACTACACTTCTATCTCCTACTAACTTTAACTAGAAGGAATGAACTGTTTTACCTTTTGTTGTAGAAACTGCTCCTTTAATTTCTGAGCTTGTTTCTTCAGGGAACTATTTTCTTGTTGTAACGTTTCAATCTGTAACAAACAACCCAACATTATACACTACAGGTTTGCATTTTTCAACTTCTGAACAAACTATAACTTATATTTTGTTTTGATATTTTGTTTCTATCATGTTCTAATTTGTCTTGTACCTGATTGGCTTTGACCTGGACTTCCTGTCTGAGCTGATCTAAGACATCAGATGCCACTAGAACACCTTCTCCAAGCTGCTCAGCACCCTCATCAAGCTGACTCTTGTCAGCCCGGGCTGCTTGCAGTGCTACCTCTAAGACAATCTTTTCATTCTGGAGGTACTGAATGGTGTCATCCTTGACGTTGCCCTCTGTCTGTAGCTCGGCCAGCTGAGCCTCCAGCTCCAGATACCGAGCCTCTAACTGGTTGATGGACTGCTCTTTGGTGTGCAGGTTCTCCTGAGTGGTGGTCAGCTGCCGCATCAGCTCCAGATGTTCTTTCTGGAGTGACTGTAGCTGCATGTCCTTCTGAGAAAGGTTCAACTTCACCTAAGAAGAGTGTGAAATGAAGTTAATAATCAGAACACAATCAGAATCAAACTGACCATAAAACATGGAAAACAAGTGGCATTTGGCACGGCTACCTGCTCTAATTCCCTTTCCAGGGTGCTTGCTGTGTTGGCCAGTTTTATTAAACGTTCTCGCTCTTCCTCAAACTCCTCCAGTTTGTGCTGCAGGTCATCTTCCACCATGGTCTTCGCATCTTGGATCTGCTTGTAAGCAGCTTCCTGCGTCATCATATCAGCCTATGCCATAGACAGTAACACTTTTTTAAAAGAATGTTTAATTCATTACAAGAATTTTGAATAACATTCATCTACTTTTACAACAATTAGTTTTATTCAAGATCATTGGTTAGATACAAAATTACAACACAACTTAACATCAAAACCTCATTATGGCATATCCCGAAAGGCGTGTTGGGATATATACCTCAATACTCTGCAGCTGAACAGCAATACGCTCTTTTTCTTTGATGGATCTGTGTTGGGTTTCAGTGAGTTGATGAGACAATGTCACATTCTCCAGCTTCAAATGTCCCAGAACACCAATCTGAGTCATCTGTCCAGCCTGGGAGAGAGGAAAAAACAAAATATGGTACATGTATGTATACAAAGACCTAAGGCTTGATGGAAAGAAATGATGCATTAGAATCAGTCTTACCTGCATGTTGGCCATTTCGCTTTGCAGTCGTACTCTTGCCTCTTGGGCCAGAGCAAGCTGCTGCTGGTACCACTGTCTGACCTGCTGCAGTGAGTCAATTTCAGCCTGGGAGGTCTTCAGTCGACTTTGCAGGGTGCTGCGCTCCAGCTGGACTTGCTGAAGTTGACTCTGAAGGCCACCCATCTGCTGACGCAACTCCTGAACTGTAAAAATGTAAAGACAAAAACACCTAAATTAACAATCCAATCAGAATGGTGGTCATATTATATTATTGGTCTCACACTCAATCACTCACCAGTATTGTCCCTCAATGTTACCGTGCTTTGCATCTCCTCCACCTTCCCCATCAGCCTGTTGTACTGGTCTTCAGCCACCTTCAGGTCATTGCTGAGAGAAGCCAGACTGGCATTCTTGCTCTCCAGACTTCCCTGAAGCTCCACCATGGCCTTCTCTAGTTGGCTGCAGTTCTGCCGCAGGGTGCCAACCTCTGTGGTGAGTGTGCTCTGTTTCTCCTTGCTGACCTGAGCCTCCTCTACCTTAGCTTGCAGTTGAGCATTTACTGTAGCAAGCTGGGCCTGAAGCTCTGTCTTCTCTTTGAGTGCCTGGAAGACAAGAAAGTGTTGTCAGCACTTATTCAGTGTTCACCCAATTATTATCACGAGTCTTTTTAGTATAGAGTCATTATCTGGGCAGTGACCAAGCTAAACTTAATCTTTCTGATTTCTGTAATAAATTACCTAGCATTCAATAGCAATACAGACATTCAATTAATTTTGATTAAGATTTACAATTAACAAATTGTATTTTTACTAACACAACCATATCTATTACTAAAATTAGAGACTTTATGTGAATGAGGATAGTTGGGGGAAAAAAACAGTCACAGCCATGCTAGCAAATCTGTGAGGCTGTTCTCTGACATTAGCCTGCTAAAACAAACACATGCTGATGTTTAGCATGATGGGAATGTCTTTAACACATGTAAAAAAACAAAAGAAAACTGTGTGCATATATACAGTGCCCGTCTAAAAAAAGAAAGCAAATACGGAAGAGCCTCCCACTGGATAATTACGGCATGGATGGTTATGTTTCAGCTGCCAACAAGTTATTTAACTCTAACTGATTCAGTGAGTAGCTTCTCATTTCTAACATGGTCATGGAAAAGATGTTGATCTCTTTGAGAAGGGTTAAATTATTGGCATGAATCAAGCAAAGAAAAAAGAAGAGAAAAGAAAATCTAAGCAGATTGCTACAACTACTACAATTGGGTTAAGAACCATCCAACGCATTATTAAAACTGGAAGGATAGTGAGGAACCATCATCTTCAAGGAAGAAATGTGGTCAGAAAAAATCTTGAATGATCGAATTGTTTGGTGAAATCAAATCGTTAACAAAGACAACAGTAGAACTTACAGTAAGTAAGAGCATTCCCACACGCAGAATGCGAAGGGAACTCAGGGGTTTGGGACTAAACAAAACCTTCAATTTGCTAGGGAGCATAAAGGACTCTAGCAATGGAAGAAGGTCATGTGGTCTGATGAGTCCAGATTTCTTCTGTTCTAGAGTGATGGATGCAGGGTAAGAAGAGAGGTGGGTGAAGTGATACACCCAACATGCCTAGTGTCTACTGTACAAGCCTGTGGGGGCAGTGCTATGATCTGGGGTTGCTGCAGTTGGTCAGGTCCAGGTTCAACAACGTTTTGTGCCCAAAGAATGAGGTCAGCTGACTACCTGAATATACTGAATGACCAGGTTATTCCATAAATGGATCCCTTATGGTACGGGCATATTCCAAGATGATAATGCCAGGATTCATCTGGCTCAAATTGTGAAAGAGTGGTTCAGGGAGCACAACTCATCATTTTCAGACCCTTATCCCGCTGGAGAATACTTTGTGCAGTGGTCCAACTTCCCCATCATCAATACAAGATTTTATATTGTTTTTTGGACGGGCAGTGTATAATAGCGCACTGGTACTCAATTGGTTACTGTGTATGCCATATCAACAGCCTCTCAGTAAAGGCAAAATAAAAGAATCTTAAAAAAGCATATGTCAACCTTAATGCAGTCAAAGTCAGAAAAATCATTACAATAAATATTTTACATTATATTGTCTGACTTTTGTTGCTTTATAGTCATTTTTGAGGATACAGCTTGTCACAGATTGGAAGCATCTGTGTATTCTCGTGTATTCTTGTACAAAATGTGTATACATAGATGCTTAATATGAAAAATGTGATAACAGAATTCAAAAAGTAGTATAACCTGATTGGCTTCAGAAGACAAGGATTCCAACTGGCCCTCAAGTCTCATTTTCTCTTTCAGCACTTGGAGCATTTCATCATGCCCCATCACTGAACTCTCCAAGGAAACACTGAAACAAATTTAAAAAAACAACAGCAATGAAAATATTAATTTTGTAATGTATTAGATGATAGACAGAGATTTAGGGCTTTTCAAATACCACATTTGGACACAGGAATATCAATTAAAATAGTTTCTAATAGAGCATTTGTCCAGTTAGGGATGTGGGGAGGCAGGGGTGATTGATTATGGACAAAACAAAATTGAAAACTGAATGCCTACCCAACAAATATCTGGGTCCAGCCCTACAATTTATATAATGAAATAATCACCTCAATCAGTAACCGTAATTTATTCTGGAGCTCACTACTCACGTAATGCCATGAACTGTTTAATGAAGTCATTTATTTTGTGGTATTTATATCAGACATTAACGAATACCTGCTGGAGAAACTGTCCCTGCGGCTGCGAGGCTCTGTTGTCCCTTCTCTCTCCTGCTCCAGCTCCAGCTGGTGATGCTCTTCACTGGCTGCCTGGAGCACCTCCTGCAGGGATGGGAACTGACCCACTGCCTCTGGGGCTATCTCCCTCCCTTCCACTGTGTAGGGTCCTTGTTGCCTTTCTACTGCTGCAGAGAGCATACCGTATGTCCCCCTGGCAGACACACTGCTGTAAGATGAGCTGTCACTGTCGTTGCCATCATTTCCCAGCCTCATTCCTGATTCGCTGCCGTCAATTTCTGAGACACTGTCCCCAACTTGGAACAAAGCACCAGGCTGTGTCTCTGTCTCATAGGGGCTGCCCTCTGACATCACACTGACCTCAGACAATGTGGAAACTGAGCTAATTGTAGAATGAATGGAACTCATGGTGTTATCTGCTGTCCTTCTGCTTCCTCCACCTCCACCTCCACCATCACTTTCAGGAGACTTATAATCAGCTAAGGAGTGGATCTTGCTGGGGTGGGGTGACTTGGACTTCCTCTCCTTGGGAGGAGGAATTCCTAAGCTCCCCAGTTTGGGGCCACGTGGAACACTGGTCCTCAGGAAGGAATACTCTTTAGTCATGGCGACAGTGTTGGCCCGGGGAAGGGCCTCGGGATGCAGCATGAGCTCTGGATCCAAGGTGCTGAATTGCCTGTTCTTTGTGGCAGCCCGGTGAGACTGGAAACAGAAAGTAAAAAAACAACAACAGAGTTGAAGTGATGACTAAATCTTACTCAGGATTTCCCAGTTTGATAAACAGAAATTCACCATAACAAATACACAAATATAGAGCACTTCGGGGTCACACTGTCAAAGAAAAGTAAAGACTTTAACCCCTCACCAAAGAATAAGCTCAGATATATCTAATACTACTGGATGTACAGTGTAACTCTAACACACACCAATAATACAATAAACTTAACTAAAAACAGCATTTGGATATTGAAAGCAGATTAACCTGGATGCATTTAATGACATACTGTAAATCGTAGTACTATCAAGAGACTAGCATCTCTATTCGCTCACCCTGTCCTTATGTCTCTGCACTCTGTACTGTTTGAGTTGCTCCTCGAGGCGCCTTCGAGCCTCCAGGCGAATCTTCTCCTCATTCTCCATCTCCAACGATGGCTTCTGGTTGGCTAAAGGGAAATGTGTTAGGCAAAAAATGTTCTACAGCATTTTTACCATTCACCATTTTATCTTGAGCAGTACTGGTGTTACAGTGCACACTCCAGCCACATATTTAGTGCGTGAGTCAAGAAAAACTTCTGTCATGACTGCAAAAGCAGCAGCTAATACTGCCAATATTGCAGTAAGTTACAATAACTGAAGACTTCCAAAAAGACACTGAACACGTTAAACACATTAGATCAGTCATGCTAATGAGATCAAAAGAGGTACAATCAGATTCTTTATGTGGTGCTATACATAGACTGTGTGGGAATTCTAAAATGAAGCCAAAGTTTGTGGCAAGTCATTTTATAATTTTCAACACAGCAACTGTGCCTGGCTTTAAAACGCAGTCCAAATCATAACATAACAGAGAGATTAGTTCCAAAATGCAGCCATTAGTACTTTGTTCCAAATGAAGCACCCACACCAAACCAATCAGATGCCTATGGTGGCAGTAAGGAAGGGGACTCAACTAAAAGAACTTTCCACTGAATCAATTCTGTTCAGATAACACACAGACAAGGGGGGTTAAAAAATATATGCACGAGCCAAAAAAAAGCAACATCCCACAACCAAATGAGGTTAAAAATACGGGGACAATATAGAGGGGGCATTCACTCCACATAAGTTAATGCTTACACAATTCAGTCTCCTGCATAGGCATACTCAGTTTGAGGGACTGCAAAGCATCACCCTTGTGAACCGTGACCTCAGCACTAGCCCCCTTAGACTTCTCTAGCATCAAGGGTGGATAAGCAGCCACACCTGGGGAGGGCTCTTGGGTCTGGTTGTTGACAGGGGAGCTGGTGCTCTGGGGAGGGGCTATCTGAGGCACGGACCCATTTATATGCATGTCCCCCGAAGCACTGAAGCCCTCTGCTAGTCCATCTCCATTTGGCATCACATCTGACCTGACAGGACCTGAAAGAGAAGTGGGAAGAGAAGCCCTCAGGAATGTGACGATTAGTTCTTGTGAGCTCGAGTGAGTAGATTTGCTTCTCTTGACAAACTCGCTAGACAACTTTGTTAAGCTACAATAGCTTAAGCAAAAAGGAAGTTGAAACATGCAACAAGTGACTACTGAAGAAGCTCTTTAGTGGCACCTTGTCCCTTTTCTTGTATCAAGTAACACTACCAAAGTCATCTTGCAAGCAAATACATTCAAACTAGTGATAGTTGCTTATTTACTCAAAAATATGAAATATGTTCTATCTCATTTGTGTCCCCAAACAACACATTTAAAGCATTTCAAGCTCAGAAATACATTCAGTCATGCAATGCTTTTTTTCCTAAAGCTAGAGCATAATTGTCTCCTGATGATAACTAATTAGAGTTCACTTCAGCTATTTAACATGTTAGTTCAAAGCACTGTGTAACACGGAATTGTAGAAGGCCTCAAGTCTCGAAAACAGGTCATGCGTGTCAGGAAACACAATAAGTGTCAGACATAAGAGATACCAGTAAATTTGCCTAAAGGGTAGAGTGCAGATCAGTGAGCAGAGACTGTAACTAGGATATCATGACCATGAGGATAGTCATTTTAGGGGGAATATATTATCTATAAGCCCAAAATAAAATAAATTTATGCTAGGCCATGTGAGGTCACCACAGTCACTACACTTTGTTTGTAGCTAATACACATAGTCAGCTTTTGCCATTGTGCCTTCACACAATAAACAATAAATATTTAACTTTGGTATACTGACACTGGCATACTGCCAATGTGCTAAAATATAGGTGAAAATAAAGCAATACTCAAATGTGCTGTGCAGCAACACACTACCATCCAAGCAGATGTTTGATTTTAGTTATGTGTGATCAAATCTAAATGTTTCTTACAATCCTGTCCACAGACGGCAAAATGTACGTTAAATTGGTTGTAAATTTGGTTAGGCAAATGCAAATGCTTAGGCAAATGCTGCTTTCAAATATAACCAGGCATACACATGCCTACAAGCTTACTCCAGAGTGAAGTGCTACATACTGCATACATACATACATACATACATACATACTGTACATACATACACTCATACATACATATTTATGGGAACTTAGCAATCTGTTTCAGCAATATAATCAGTGCATTTTTAGATTGCCTTTTTTGAATATTGAGAATATTGAAGATACTATGAAAGCTCATTGTATCCTATTAAGACAGGATCTTGACTCACCATTATGAATTTCCTTTTTTATCTTGTTCTCCAGCCCTTGTTGTTTCACATGTGTTTCACTGTCCACAGTATGTGCTTCAGTCTCTTTGGATTTTCTAACTTGGTCTTCCTGATAAACATTGGTATCCATTTGAACGGCTTCTGATTGATTCATTTCCATTGCCAAACAGAACAGTCACAGTGCTGCTATTGCCCTTTTGGAAAGAATGTCTCACAGGACCGCTGTCTGAGGAGGCAGACCAGCTCAGAGCATGTCAGTGTCCAGGAGCACTTCTGAACAGTCTGAGCACTAAAAAGAGAAAACATTGAGTTTACCATTTGGCTTATAACTGACAATCTTAATCAATATAAAGCAAATTTACATCAGAGCGAAGATGTGGCTCTTCACCAGTGATGTGCTTAAGACAGTAATAGTGTTATGTAACAACACAATGCGCTTCATTTAAAGATAAGCTAGAGTTAGTGGCTTGGTAGTTAAGTAGACAGTGTTGCTTTAAATATAGATTAACTAGCAACCTTTACTTTGATAAAGCGAAACCAGGACAATAGGACAAACTGACACCAGAATTGAAAGTGCTGCGTCTCTGTTCTTATCACAAAGACACAGTTATAAAATGTTTAATTACATCTTTATAAGAATCTGTAGAATCTGCTGATACAACACACACACGCCCTGTCATACTTTAGCTCATAACTAAACTGTGGAAAACAATCTAAGAAGAGCAACCATTGATTCAAAAGTGCACAACGGAGTGTGTAAAATACAGCTAAACCATACATGCAGGTTGGGTTCATTGTGAACAGGCAATGCTCGGATTGCACTTATATGTTTTGACTCTGCCATTGAGAGCTGAAGAGCTGCGGTGACAGCGGTGTTGATCAAAACCCCTGCGTATTTCATTTTGTATTATACTCGTATTGTTATGCTGTCTCCCACTGTTAATATATTAATATAATGATGGTTTCAATGCTGTGTTGCTAAGCGATCTGACAGTAGCTGGGTTAAGTTACTTTGATAGTCTCTGTACAAACAGCCCCGGTTTCGCATCGTCTTGCTGAAATGACCAATTCAGAGAAAGCGAGACAGTTATTAATAAAAAATACATGTAATAGCGGTTGTATTGCTCTTGCATTGACCGAGTTCTGTTATATTCTGTCTGCTAATAAAGGATGACAGATTAAAAGGAAGGTGGGTAATCTTGCTAGCGATGCTAGCAAGACAGCTAGCTAGCTAGGTTAGTTGTGTTTACGGTAGAACCTGTCAAGCTAAATGTGCTAACTCGCTAGCTAGAATCCTTAGCGACAACGCAGGAATGATTTAAAAAAATATTTTCAATAACTCAACAAGTTAGTCTCTGTCACGCAAGTGCGCTACAAATCCTGTGTGTACATTTAAAGATGACAATTTCGGTAAATGTTACAAAAGACATTAAATGCTTACCTTTTGCGAGCTTCGCCTTTTACTACGTGGCTGTTTAGTCTCCGTCCTTTTTTCTGTCCGACTGGAAACAGAGGGCGCAAACAGTACTATCTGAAAGAACACTGCCTTTCAGACGAATGAGTGGCTGCAGTGCACACTCTTAGTATTTGCATTTCAAATTAAAAAAAGTTGTTTCTCTAATTATATGAGATAATTGTGTCAGTGATGCACATGGTACTGATTTCAAAATTTCAGATTATAAGATGGAACATGCAGGGGACTTGCGGTGGATTTGTGGGATGTGATCAAGTGCTTCACTCTTGTGGTCCGAGAGCTGCAGGCTTTCTGTCGCCACCAGTCGACTAGATACGCTATTACAAACTGCTAGTGGCAAATCACGGGGATTACACCATATGCTGCATAGAATGCATGGGTTGTAATTATATGCACGTCATTATATCATAGCACTACTTAATATAATGAGATTAACCTGGATTATACATAATGAATTTGAGTTAGGATATTTGCATTGGCCTCTGACAAAGAAAATCAACAGATGCTCACGTTGCAATATCTATCTTCTTCTCTTTACATAAACAAATATCAAAGAGGCTACTGTGGCGAGGCCAAGCATAAACTGCTATCTCAATAATTGAATCTGCAGGGTGCCTATCCACGTATGCTTTATAGATGCTGGGAAACATAAATCCAAACCAATAAAGATCTATGATCTCATTCCGAATTTGACATTATATGTGGACATAGAAAGATTTCGGGTAGTCTACTTCAGGTTAAAATTAAAATATATCCATACTGTACCTGTGTCTATAATTTGTGATGGAATTTTGCATTATCATTTTCTAAATAGACACTGGATAGAAACAAGACCACCAATACATAACAGCAACATTTAAATCATCACATGAATAAGCTCTGTTGTATGAAGCCTGACTGATGTACATGTGCTTTATTGAGTTGTTGTAATTTAACATTAAACACTAAATCAAACTGAACAATGTTGGGTTCAGTGTAGATTATCACAGGTCCTACACCCCTTAAACGCTTTTTCTCCAGCATCCAAAACAATACAGTTGCATGCATCTGTATATCATTTATGAGGTTATAGGACACCTGCAGACATTAAACAATAATCCATGTGTTTGGTGTAGGTATGTTACATTCAGGTTCCCAATCAAACTAATACATAATACTACATAATACACAAATTTAACTTATGTCTAAATCAGATTATGGGAAATTAATGTAGTTTTGAATAATGCTAATTCATTTTTGCTGAAATATATTATCTCCAGAATATATAACATCCTGGCTGACCAATCCTCAGAGTCCACTGAGGTCAAACTTAATGCATGTATGAAAGACATGCAGGAACATATTTGGATCACTGGGTAGTGGTGTGTGCCAAAGCACAACCACAAGCTGTCAAAACTCACCAAAAATTACTACATTATAATTGCTTGATGAGTACTGGGTCTGGGAATGAAGTAAAGATAAAACGTTCTGGAAGACAATCACCCAGTTGGAAAACATATTAGGACATCTATAATGGGGGTACATTTACTTACATACTGATGCTAAAAAACAAATTCATACATTTGCTTCTTTTAGACTTCACTACTGTTATTTACACTCATAGGATGTCCTAGTAATATATATCGTATATACTCATTTTTAAAAATATATCTCGAAGTGCTGTTAGTGTTACCACTTATTTCAAAATAATAAAGATATCTTTGAAATAAATGTCTAAACTAATGTGTAATATAATTGCACAATTACACTTAAGGCACCTAATGCACATAATGCAAATAAGCTAAAGGTTAAAATAAGCTTTTAATGAAAATGTCTAAATGTATTAAAACAAGACTTGTCTGAAGCCACTGGGTATCATTTCAAACTGCATTACTTTGGCGCCATGTAGTGGTAGTATCAGGAATGATACTGTGGACTGAGGAATGAGCTGAGTACCAGACTTTCTCAATCTTCATCACAATTATTCCATTTTCTACAGACCAAACCTTAAGCACCACTACACAGTTCTACACAGAGTTTAGGTTTTTAGCAGTAAACAGTTTTAGTCTTTGTTTCCAGTGGCCTTCCTTTGCATAATTCAGCATTAAGTGAGTTGGTACATACTACCTACTGATGCTGAAAAATTAGTTCATGCATTTGTTTCTTTTAGCCTGGACTACTGTTATTCACTACTAATAGGATGTCCCAGTTACTTCCTAAAAAAACACCAGATAATCTAAAATGCTGCAACCAGAGTTCTGACTGGAATTAGCAAGAGAGATCATATTTCTGCATTAGCTTCTCTCCATTGGCTCCCTGTAAAATCTAAGTTAGAATTCAAAATCCTTCTTACATACAAAGCCCTTAATGATCAAGCTTCATCACTTTTCTCTCACAGTGCAGGTCTACTTGTGGTTCCTAGAGTTTCCAAATGTACAATGGGAGGCAGAACCTTTAGCTATCAAGCTCTCACTCTCTCTTCTTTTAAGACTAGGCTTAAATCTTTCCTTCATGATAAGGCTTTGAGGCAGAAATAGCTCAGGTGACTCTAAATCATCTCTTGGTTATGCTGCTATGGATTAGTCTGTATGGGGACATCCCTTGATACACCATGCTCCTCTTCTCTCCTCTCTTTATCCATTTAGGTCACTATTGTTTACTGTGCTTTGTCCTCTCTGTCTCCTCACTGTACCTCTCTATATGTATCCATGGCCTTAGAGCTGCATGTTTCCAGTCTGCAGTGTCTGGCCCAACCAACCTACAGTGTTCTGTCTACTGCTTGTTGTTCTTTTGTCTGTCCACTTTCCACTCACCCCAACCAGTCAAGGCAGATGGCCGCCCAAGCTGAGACTTGTTCTGCTAGAGGTTTCTTCTGTTAAAGATTTTGCTCTCCACCATTACCTAGCAATTGCTGCGTAGGGATTTGTTGGGTTTTCTATATGCTGTAATTCTATTTAAGGCTTAACCTTACTAAGTTGCATCATGCAAGTCTGACCAGTGTATGGCTTTTGGTGCTGCTAATTCTTCTAGTCTTGTACTGTACATATACTGAATTAAATGTGTTTGTCCTCGTGATTGAAGTGACCATCCAAACCAATAGCTCAGAGTGATGTTGCTGATATTTTGCAACCAACCACAAACAAAGATGACAAATCGGGCATGTTTCATTATCTGCATAAGGCTACAGACACAGTTTCTAAATTTGTTATGTATTGTGCAACTGTGACTATATTTTCTTTACTGTGGCTTAAATAGGATACTGACATAAAGACAAAAATATGAATTTATGTGTGCATCTTGCAGAAAGAACTGTGTCTAAAAGAAGATTAAGAAAAACAACCATGACGTTTTCTCAATACAGTAACACTAGAGGAAATGCAAGATTAGAAAAGGGGTGGAATAACCTACTATCTATAAAAAATATTAAACTTAGTAAGTTTAAGTTGGTTACAGTTTACATTGGCTAGAGACAGTTAAACCATAATATTTAAATGAAAACTGTTAGACTGATTTTCGCACCATTAAGCGACTTTTACCAAGTGGAGCACATGAGCGCTTCTGTCAGAGGTTTGGTCCAAGTGTGAGTTCGCCCATGAACGATGGAAGCGCGCTCCCGACACTTCAGGTGAATGAGAGGGAAGCGGAGGAGCGGGACACGGTCCACTGTGTGTCGCGTTGGAAGCAGCAATTAGAGGAAAATGACTTGTGCTACGTCGCTTGGGGCGCATGTTTTTATAACAACATATCTACTCTTCGTGATGGGAAGCGTTGCACAAAAAGTAAGTTGAGACTTGTTTACGGCAAAACATAATTGACTAGCATGACCTCCAGCACCGCTGAGTGTTGAACTCACTTGAGTGGACAGATTGAAGCCACGGACTCCGTTCGGAAATCTTGATATGCAACAATTGTTTGCTTCTTGGCAAACGATCTGGTCCCAAGAGACCTGAAGGAAGTTACAGTAACTATTAAATAGGCCCGGTTGGTCATTTCGGTATACATAAAACACACGGAAGAACACTTTTATGTACTACATTTGAAATGTAGAGACAGTTCGTGCGTTAAGTTCACGGTTTTATACTACCAAAACATTACGCCGTAGTAGCCGGTGGCAGGAAGCGATACGTGTGTACACCAATTACTAAAAATTGAGAATTTGATCATGTAAAAGCATTTTGTTAGATAATACTTGCCGACTATATCAGCAGACCGCCCTGCGTCGAACAGCGTCCAGGCACATGTATTACATAATAAAGAAATCTAATTGTGAGCGATGCGCTTTTAAATGAACAATTTTCACTATTGGGTTTTGAACGTGTTCTGTATGACCAGAGTAGGAGGACGTGAATATAATCCCCAAAGCGCGGTTTATACGGTGCTTGTGAAATTGCAGAAGTTGTAACAAATTATAGACATTGTCAAAATAGTCTTGTAGTCATCGTGTGATTGGAAACGTTTTGCCAGGAGCCTACATGCGCCTCACGCAGCCCATGAGCTACGGCAAATGAACCCAGAGCTGTTTCTAAAAGTGCGGTTTGCATTTTTCCAAGGGAGATGATGAAGTTCAGTTTGTTGATTTATTGTCCTAAAATATGGCATGTGTCTACCTGTCGATAAAAGCAGGAAATGTAGAAAGAAAACCTGCAACATACCCATGGCCAGGCTTTTGAAACACCTTACGTCATGTGGTCTCGTCTACTACCCACCGAGCCACAGCAACATTGTGAAGGTTTGGGTCTATATTTGAACTCCAAACTTCGTGTCACATTATACTCTAGGGTTTTCCAAATGGTGATTTGATGGCACAAGGCGTGTTTTGATGTTACTGCACATCACAGAGCTAGAGAATGGCATGCAGAGTCCAAATTGCTGAAATGAGAACCACATTGAGAGCATGTTAACCTCATGTTGTACTTTTAATACTCATATTCCCATGCTTTGATTGCTACACATGCAACCATTTCATGATGAGAAGGTTGTTTCTGACAAACAGGAATGCAAGGGGGTCAGGGGTTGCTTCCCCTGCATGTTTTGGAGTCTGTCAGGCTTCAGATACTTAAGTTACTGCCAGGTTAGTTCTGCTCCAAGTTAGATTAAGCTGTTTGCCGGCGCTTTGAAAATTATTGTTAAGATTTAAAATATAATGTCAAACTTAGATTTTCCTACACCAGAAACATAACCGCAAGGATGACAAGATTTGTTGAAACACATTGTCAGTAGCCTGAAACAGTCATGTTTACATAGACAGGACAAGTGGTGAACCAGGGTACTCGCTGTTGAAGAAAGGTATTCTCACTTCTCTACAGTAAACTGCATCCACCTCTCAGTGTGAACTGATAGGGTCACTTCTGACCCTATGTTCTTCTGTTTTTGATTTGTGTGTATCATAATGTCCCCATGTGACAGTGGTTGGTGTCAAAGGATTGCTGTCGACACAGATCTCATCTAGGACATCTAGACCACACTGGTCTGTGGCTTCCAGTTGGCAGGAGTCGTCCCGGTCCGGTGATGGTCGGTGACGGCCTAACAAGACAATTCTTACAACTTGTACACCAAAGCTCTTGGTATATTGAATTGTCAGTGTCTCCAACTTTAGTTCCTGTGTGCATAGGGGTGCTCACTATCTTTGCAATTATCTGCCTGATGAGGCACGGTAAATGATGGCTTTGTCCTCCAGTCCCCTTTTGTATTAAGTTCAGTTTTGGAACAGCATAAACAAGTTTGGAATTTATTCTCTCCCTCTCAGGAAAAAAAACCTTTCAGAAGGTTTTATTTGTGATGGAAAGAGGGGACATTCATCTCTAATTGAAGTGAGTTGTAGGACCCCGGTGAACTTATTCCTCCCATGAATTATCTGACAACAGATACACACAGTCTGTCAACAGATAAACATGTCACCGTGTGTCTGCAGCAGGAATGAGATGGGATGGAAAGACCGGGGTGAAAGACATATGATGGTGATGAACAGAGACAGAGTGAGAGCAGCTGAGAGCTAAGCTGTCTGTGTGGCTGATGCAGTGGGATGTTCAGTTGAAAGCAAGCTATAAAAATAATAAGCATTTTGTTTGGAACTCTCTGTAACTATAAGGAGCTTCTGCTTATATTGGAAGAAGAAAGAAGAGACATCACCAGATGATGGTTTCTTACCTGCTGACGCTCTGCCTTCATGCTTGTTCTCTGGGTCTTCATTTTTACCTTGTTAATAGCGTTGTCGGTTGGATTTAGAGCAGTAGATTGATTTGGCTATTTCAGAATATTCCACTTCTTTGCCTTAAAAAAGTCATGGGTTGTTTATACGGTACACCTCATATCGTTGTCCATCTGTCCATTTAAGCAGATACAATAACCCTAAGCACTTCAGTATTCATTCCAAGTCCCATGATCAATAAATACAAGAGCACTGGTAATATGGTGTGGGATATACATGCTTACACCCTATTTCACAGATAAAGGGTTATGTTTAAGATGTTAAACAGTTCTTTCCATTCTCCAAATGCTTTTTCTGATGAAAGCTGATGTTGTCCTGATCTGTCCTTTGTTCCAAAATACTACATGCTTTTTTTTTTTTTTTCTCGCCTTCTTGTTGTATTGCTCTTCTATTTTATTTTCCTTTGTAATGGGTTTATCTTGTCTTGTTCTCTCTTGATTGTCTTTTGGGCTTCTTGGTGTTCCTGAGGTCACCAGTGTGTTTTATTTTTCTTTTTTTTAAATAATAATTGATCAATTCATTCTGAGCCCCTAAAATGTGTCTAAATGTGTTTGTACTTGCCAGACAGTTCAAACTATATTTTACTGTCACTTATATTATAATCTATCATAATTTTTTTTATATTGTATATTTTATTTATAACTTATAAACAAAGTCACACATTCCTATTTCTCTAGTGTTGTAAAAACCATCAAGGACATTTGTGATTTCTGGCTCAATGTCGATAGGAAAACAAGTCACTGCATGAGAAACTATCTAAAACTTTAAATGAAATAAATGCATTTATAATACAACAGACAGAATACTTTTTCATCCAGATGAATAAAAGTTATCTAGGATTCTGAAAACATCTTCACAACAACAGCAAGTTTTGTTAAACAACATTCTGTGGTTTTAAATCTTCTACAGTAGAAGTAGTAGTACATAAGGAACACATACTGGGTTAACTAGTGTTAAAGATCTGTATATATCAAACCTAATTCTGACTTTCGAACATATTCTAAAGAACAGAGCTAAATGACTACACTTTAGAGCTGAGACCATTTCAGGTTCTCATGGCAGCAGAGGTGCTGCCGAAACACTAATTACCATGGATGCATTCATTGCATCACATTCCTAAATCTGGAAATGATTTCACCAAACTGGTTGAAACTACCGCAAAGATAAGGTCATGATTCACTACAGGGTTCCACAAGCACGTTTTAACAGCCACCGCAGCAGCAGCAGCTCTCATTAGAGGAAATACGTTAATAGGTTTTACACCACGAACATAGATGAGAGAGCATGCATCTATCTGTCCTCTTGCCCACCCAGTCGCATATCTGTGCAAGTTTGAGGTTCACATTTTCCATGTAGGCTACACTGACCATCCAATGACAGCTCTGTAAATAAATTGTTGATCAAACGTGCTTGGGCCAAAAGCGGCCTTAGTCATGATGTGCACTGCTGTGAAAATGTGCCAGGCCAGCACTGCAGTGACCAACAGCGGTGACCCCAGAAATGCCAAGACTTAATCAGGCCACCACACCAGTTGTTTGTAAACTCACGCTGGCTTAAACGTGCAGCCAGTGAAACGAGCCCACTGGGAGAGGCTGTCACATCACAGGGGAAATACAGTGGCAAGAAATTTTAAATTTTGTGGGGTCATTTTGACTGGCCACACAATTCTTGGTAGAGTAGCCAGAGTCCCAAATCGTCTCAGTTTTCCCAGTTTGCCTAACTGTAGACTTTGACATCACTTTGTAACCCTTTCCAGCTTTACGTAAATTAATTTAGGCACATTATATTTGTTAATACTCTTGACTTAGATGAAGATCAGATCACATTTTATGAGAAATGAATGCAGAAAACTACGAAATTCCAAAAGGTTTACATATTTCTTCTTGCCACTGTATGTGATAAGTATCACCTAAGTGACTGTCAGTGTCATTTCACAGCTGTTGAGATTGACGTCAAGAAGCTTCTTTACTATCTGTGTTTTTAGAGGAAGCTGTCTAGTACTGTACATATAAACACAAATGGGGCCTCTTCCCAAGATTGAGCTGCAGCTACATATGGCCAATCGATTCAGGCATCATTATACAGTAGTGTGGGACATATGGGTTCTTCTTCTTACCAGATTTGATTTATGAGTAAAGTTTAGTGTTTCTGTGTACACCCTTCTTGTAGAGACCTTGTGCATAATGCATTACTTTTGAAGATGTTTTGGTACCAGAGCAACTAATGGAAATTCCTGTACATGAGTTGCACTTTTGAGGCAAAAAGAACTTGTTACTCTAATTTAATTAGTGGCACTCCTAATCTGATTAAACTGAAATAGATCCAATTACAGTTTTGCCTCATTCCCACCAATGATTTTGCAGCATCAATTCTAATCCATCTCTATCTCTTTTTTATTTCTAACATTTACTGTATGTCTGTTCTTGTATTTAAGCAACTAATAAAGTGCATGTGTTTTGTTAATATATTTTTATCAATGACGTCCAAACTAATTAAGTGCAGGTTACAAACTATTGGTTTCCAAAGCTGTTCTGTGTTGATATTAGTCTGGATTTGAGAAATTTATAGTGATTGTAATTCATCCTGAGAGGAGTGCTGCCGCCTGAGCGCTAGCCTGTGAAGCAGTGTCACTTTTCTCCTCCAGTAAACAGGGCTGGTGAGGATTCCTGCCCCCCTTTTGAGGGGCCTGCCTGCCTGTTTATGAGCCAGTTCGGCGCTGTGTGTGTGTGTGTGTGTGTGTGTGTGTGTGTCTGTTAACGGTACTTTAGCAGAAGCCAGCTTGGTTGCAGGGTTTTCACAGCGGTGTTGTCAGCCTGAGTGGCTTAAAAAATAAGCCAACAATCAGATAGATCAGACTGCAGACTTCTGCTTTGTCAAACAAAGATACCAATAGATTTACTAGAATAAAATGTATTTAAAAAAATCCTTTTTTATAATAATAATAATAATGCTCACATAAACTGTAAATTTGTAATAGAACAGTAGTCCTTTCCTTTTAAAATATTAGTTTTAAATAATACAGCATTCTAATACAATGGTACCATACAACCATTTGATCTTCACAATATTAGTGTTGTTTTCTATTTAGACAAACGGATCCATTTATTGGAGGCCTCACCATAATGACAGCTGCTGGTCTGATGCTATCCTGAACAAGCCATTTCAGACTATTATGTGCTCAGTTGAACTACTTCTGTCCAGGGAAGCCCCTGTCAGTGACACAACTGGGGCGCAATGACCAGTCGGCTCTTATGTAAACCTTCGGCTTGCCTTGTACTTATTAGCATCACTTCATTAAAATATTATCTGTCCTCCCCGTTTGTGGAATGGCTCACTAAAACAGCACTGCGGCCCATTGTTTCGCCATGAGAAAAGGCATCCTTGAATAATTAGCGCCCTGCCAGTGGGGCAGCTTGTGATGTAACAGAACTGAGATGTTTGGCATTATAAGAATGTCCCATTTCCATCTGACACTGTGGCACTTTGGGGCCCTTTCATGTGTAGCCTAGCATGCACGTCCCAGGTTGCTGGGGACCTCCCAGGCCCCCCATCCTAGTGGGAGACATGGCACAGTTCTCTTTAATCTGATAATGCAGGAGTCCACATTAAGGCAAGCTACTACTCATTTTAGAGTATTTATTTTCATCATCCATTTTTAAAGTTAATTTAAAGTTGAACTGATTTTGTGTATTTTAGGGTGAAAATGAAGTAAATCAGGCTTTTTTAGGGTGGTTAAAGAGAACCTAGTGCATCAAAATGGGAAAGCTAAATAAACACACAATCTGTCCCTACAGGTCATGTTTTCCCTAAAATGGGACACACCGTCCTTCTCTTTGGTCTGTTACGCCCCCATTTTGTGAAGTGGTTCCCCTCATAGCAAAAGCTTGCGGCCCCAAACCCCAAATCAGCTTACTCTCAACAGGAATGGCATTTGGGTTGTTCAAATGTCACATGTGTAGCTCATTACTGTTACACATTGTCTAATTAGGACAATATGAAATTACACAATGTGTAATTAGTAAATGATGGCTTTAGTAAGCTGGTTTACTACACAGATGAGTATTTTTGGTCAGGTACGTACTTTCATTTCTTAATTTAAGGGAGGCTGGCAAACCTGCCAAACCTTTCATTATTTAGTAGGCTACTGTGTTCTTGTGTACCTTGCAAGTTACTTTGTGATTTGGTCACATGATATAATGTTTGCATTAACATATAGATTTTTAAACAGCTTGTTAGCTAACTAACATTTAAATGCAGAATTCCCACATACTGTGCCAGACATAGCCTGAGTAGTGGACCATCAAGCACTGATGAAGTGGACCTTTTGATTGTATCTGATGACAGAAGGTTTTAGCAAGCATGTTCTCCTCATCATGTTTGAAAATTGTTTTGCTTTTTAAGGAATGCTTTGATAAATACATTCATATAGGTTTGAAAGAATGTCCAGGGAGCAGTGAGCAAGTGCCTGTCTAGCTCCATTCACTTATGTCCCCTCTGACCTGTGTCTACTCCCATCCAAACCACATTCTCAAATTAATCTTTCATACTTTTAGCTCAGTCTAAAGCACAAGTGTCGCTTGCGGGTGTTGGTTTGTTATCTATCTAGCATGGGTGTGTGCCAATCTGGGCCATTCCTAATGTCCAAAATTAAGGTCAACAAAAAAAGCTCAAACACTACCAAAGGCCGCATGATTAATCATTTTACCTGTATATCATGATCTCTAAATGTTTTTTTTTTTATGAATTGTCACTTCTGACTGAAAATTTGTTTTGATTGTTATTCATATTTTACCCAAAATTGTGGAGCCCTACCCCCTACAAAGGTCTGGTCCTGCCTGGCCGAGCCACACATCTGCCTTTGCTTAGGGTCTATGTTGCCCTTAAATCCGTACACACCTGGGAAGAATTACAGCCAGTATGTTTGAAGAAATACCCTCCCCAGGGTAACGAAGCAGGCAATACAGGCGAAACACAGGCTTTGATATAAAAGCAGAACAGCAGGGTTCAATAGTTCAGTTAAAAGCTAGTTTATGTCAGTGAGCAATTAGACAAGGCAAGTGTATTATTTGCTGATAGGTACCTTTGCTGTTGGTCCAGTTGACATAGAGAACTTAATCACTTAGTAACCGGTATATGAATACATGACTCATCTCAGAATTTATGCTGAATGTAATATAATACACGTCAACACTTTTAAACAAAATACTGAAGAATAACAGCGATACTAACATGAGTAGTACTTGTGTGAATCACAAGCCCTCGACTTGCCTGCTCTGTGTTCATCCTGTTAAACTGTGTGAATTATGTTAATGGGCACTATATGAAGGCTTGCCCTATCGTGCCACAAGTAAGTGAGAGTGATCTACCTTAAACAGGTTAACAATTGTGACCCAACTGACTTTATGTAATTCATATTGCAGGTGTACTTTGACTGTGGTGCCAAGGTGGATGTGGTTGACAGCCAAGGCCTCATTCTGTCCCCTGGCTTCCCCTACAACTACTCCTCTGGAACACACTGTGTTTGGCTGTTCATTGTACCTGTTGATTACCAGCTTATTTTGGAGATACTTGACTTTGACGTATTTGAAAGTCGTGACTCTGCAATGCAGTACTCGGCTGTCTCTAATTTTGAAGAAGAAGGGGGAGATGAAGAGATAGCTTTCACATCTAGCAGCTTAGCGTCTGATGAAACTTCTTCGGCAGCTAAAGATAACATGCTTCAGAGTTTAAGCGATGTCACAAAGACACAGCAGTCCTCAGAGGTTGGTGAAGTCAAGCAAGTAGTGGTACAGGAACAGTCCACAAAGATGGAGATTGCTAAAGTCTCAAATTCTGCCAAAAGATCTGCAGATGCTCCTTCCATTCTTTCTTCGCCACCTCCTTCCTCTTCTCTCCTCCTGCCTGGGGCTGTGCCTTTAGAGAACAAGGCCCACAATTCTGCTTCCTCATCTCACCTCAGTGGAGACCTCAACCCCAGTTTGAAACCAAGCACAATTGTGGAGGACGCTACTCTTTCCTTGTCACACCCCACCGGAACTCCAGCTGTGAGCCCTGAAACCCCGCAGTCGGTGCTTGACGCCTGCCCCCACGATGTCCTGTACATCTCAGACCTTATCACCTTTTCCTCTAGGTTCTGTGGGTCCAACCGACCTCCCAGTAGCCAGTTGGTTTTTGGCTCCAGCCAGGAGATGGTAGAGGTCATCATGGAACTCATCACCACCACCCACTGGGGGCGCGGCTTTGCGCTTCTCTTCCACTACCACAACCTAACTGAGCCTGGGGGGGTCCGACATGCCTCCGCTCCATCAGCCAACAAGGTAGACTCTCTGCTGGCTGCTGTGAGTGGGGCTGGTTTCTTCGCTATGATCCTCACAAGTGCCCTGTGCATCATTTTCAGGTAAAAAAAGTATAGTAATTAGAAACACAAACATTACAAATGAATACAGGCAAAACAAATAATACACAAAACAATAAAACTCTTAGTCTTGTTATATATGCTCATCGTGTGGTTTTCTCAGATAAACATAAAACCGATTTAACTGATTCCTCAGCAAATACAGTATGTTCTTGAGAAAATTCACAAGTCCTATCTTTGATTTCATCCATGAATGAAAATGGGCAGGTCTGATGGTAAATGCACACACTCGCACATACATAGTCACCACTTTGTTATATTGACTCAGCTGGAAACCTCAGTCCCTGATGTGGTGACCCTTCGTGATTAGTTGGGTTTGGCTACAACTGTGCGGCCTCCTTGATGTGGCGCATTCTCACCATAGACAGCAGGGCATTCAAGGTACAGCACCTGGCATCAATTCCAGCACACAAAAACACAGAGGCTGCATGAAAGTGAATGGGCGGGGAAAAAGGGACAACAAGGAGAAGTAAAACTCAATGTGAGTTTGGTACAGATCGCATTGTCAGACGATCAAAAGGTGTAATTTACAAGCTGTTCCCTCTTGCATCCCAGGGGACAATGAATACAAACTGAGAGGTTGAGTTTGGAGGTTTGTAATACTATCTGTTCTGACAAGCTGACTGTTTGAACCCTATTAATCCAAATGTCCAGGATCCAAGAGTTTTTAGATTTGCGTGAGCGTCGGGATTCAGCTTGTTGTGAGAAATGCCCCCGTTTAATATGATTCATTTCAAATGCAACTTAGTGTCTCCAACTCATCTGTCAGGCGCAATAACTCCACAGGTTCTCACTATTAATGACAGAGAAATTGGAAACATGTGTTCAATAAATTGAAAGTGTAATTAGCAAAAACAACAACACAAGTCATTCAGAAGCCAGGAAATGCATTACCATGAAATGTCAAGTTCATGAGCAGCCTCAGTACCTGTTTTTTCCTCATTCAGTTGTTCCCTATTAATTTAAATGAGTTCACAGAAATCATTGGAAAACAACTAACCTGCCGCGCCCAGCGAGATCTTGCAAATTGAAAGCAGCAGTGAGATTAACTCCCAAGGTCCCCTCTGGTCAGAAAACAGCCAGAGGTGGATGAAAGTCACAGCAGGGATCGCCTTCAGTTGACTGGTGGCTGGTAATGAACTCATTCGGCTGTAAGACTAATTTTTAATAAGTAGGTATTTGCTCGGGTATTTCCGGCGTGCTTAATTTGTTCATATGGGGTTAAAAACACGACAGAAAAGCTTGGATCAGCATTTAAGAAAATTCTGTGATAAAACAGTGGATATCAAAAGCCGTCCAAAGTGCCTGTGCACAATCTGTATGGTTTAAGTGAAGCAAACATTTCTCACTATGGTAAAAATTTTCTGAAAACAGAAATTTTTCAGATGTGTATCTGTAGTGAGAAAATGTCAGCAGGAAAAAGAAATGAATAGCAACAGCATCTCAATATGAACCACCATGTGAACTGCTGGAGTTGTGGTATGTGTGTGAATGCGAGATTGTGGTGCATCTTGCTCCATCATCCAACACCACAATAGAGCAACTATTGAGGGAGAAACAGCCACTGGTATGTTGGAGCTATGATATATTGAGTGAGGTGGTTTCTATGTCCTAAACCTCTCGTTTCACTACAGTTGTATGTGATTGTGTCCATTTTTACATTTCTGGTCAGATTGAGAGCACCAGAAGTATTATTTATACTTGAGAAAAGACTGCCAAAAGTAGAAAAAAATATTAAAAGCTGTTTTTTGGATATGTCTGTAATTGCAAACTGAATTACTGTGGTGCTTCATGTTTTCCAGACCCAAACTGTGTCCAAAAAGAGCCAGCTCCTGCACATCGAGCAACTCCGAGGTACAGACACTACTGTGCAGACTGTCCTCCTATTTCTGTCTTCCTTTGTTGTTGCTCCACCTCACTTTCTCTCCTCCTCTACCGCTTTGTTCTACATGTTTTCTTATTCGACAGTTGGACATTATTCTTAAAACATAGCTTTATCTGGAATCACTGGACATGTATTTTAATGTTCTTTGCCACTGCTGCCAAGAGTATCCACAGCTGTAGCACCGCACCTTTACTCCCCATCAGGTCACACAGATTTGAAAGTATGGTAATCAACCTGACCATGAATCAGGGCAGATTCTAAGAATATTTTTATAGTGTAATATTATGAAATTATTGGAAGCTGCTGATAGTTCATATTACTTTTAAATGTACATTTAAATCTTAAAAGGTGATGAACTCTTTTTTCCCATAATTTATTAATTTATGGTTCAATTTAACAGTTATTTAAAGTGCTGCTCCACTAGTTTGACACTTTAAATTGAACTGTGTTGTAGGTGCCAGGGGGAATCCAGATCACTGGGGCTGAAGTCAGTGAGCTGCAGCTGATGGCTGAGAATCAGATCAACCTGGAAGCAACCATGGAGCAGGACAACAACAATGGCAATACATCTCAGACAGGTAGGGAGGGCACCAAAATGTAGTCACCCAAACAAACACAATGGCTTTCTTAATTTGTTCAATCCATCTTGTGGTCAGCTTTTGTAACCTCATAAGATTTAGTACAGAAAAAGCACTGCAAGAAGCCCAAAGCCCATTAATTGCACATTACTTCATGTCATTCATCGAGATTTATACTTACAGAATGTGTTTAGACTTTTCACTAGAATAATTTCAGGAATGATAATAATACTTTCAGGAATATAAATCTGCCATTGTTTGAGTGCAGCCATTTAAAAGTAAAGGCCTGAGGTTTGAGGAATGTGCATCAATTGCTGTTATGTTTTTCACGACATGACCTGTCAGTCAAACAGAGTGGGAATGGATTTTGTGCTGCTGAGTATCTATAGGTGATGCTCGTTCTTTATGACGAACATACAGTAGTTACAGGATCTCTGCTCATGCTACCTACTCAGTACTTCTTCTGTTTAGACCAAGAATATTGGAATGATTTACCTAACCTTGAGTGTTACAAGCTTCCCTGAACTGAATTTAGGTTGAATCACTAATGTGGCTGGGTCTGTAGATTTCAACGCAAAGGAAAAATGCATTAGTGTTGCACGCAGGCATTATCCTGGAACCATTCGAAGGCTTCTCTATCTCTTTCAGTAGGACTGAACCCAGACTGAGAGATTTGAGGTTTGTGGTATTTAACCCAGAAAGCAGCATGGGAGTAGTTTGAACAAGAGGGGAGTATAGTCCCTCTCGCTGTGTGCTCCAGTCATGGTGTTAACAGTTTACACTAAAACACACAGCTTATAAACAGTGACTGGGTGGAGATTAGCCTACTCTGCATGTTGTTCCATTGAAGCACTGAAGTTGCAGCACATTGTAGATTCTAATGCTTTTCTGAGTAGCGAACAGTTCTCACTTAAATAAACTGGCTGTAGGAAATCTAAATAGTGCCCTGGAATAAATACATCTTAAATAGTGAACACAAATGTGCAACATCCTATTTTTTCACATAATGACTCTGTTTTCAGAACTGGTTGCAAGATTTCTGCTTCGTCGATTTCTCTGTGAGACTGTTGTTAGCTACAGCTCAGATTCATAAGCACTAGGAAGTTTAATAAAACTATTAAAATGGCCTTGTCTTAATACGTTTTGTGTATTTTAAAATGTTCTCTGTGTGTTTCTGTAGTCTGTGCGAGTGTCGACATTTCCCAGAATACAGAGGTGGACCTTTCCTGCAGTGGTTTGACTGAACTCGACATTGGTGCAGACGAGGTTTTCATTGTATCTTCAGCCCCCAGCCCAAGCAGGCTCCCCTTCTCCCCTCACACAGTAAGGCTGACTTTCATACTCATGTATATGTTAGGGCATTACTAGTTGTAAAGCATAACATTTAGGTATCCTACAATCTGCTGGCAGAATTCCTCTTTAGGCAGTAGCAGCTGTGGCAAACTATTAGATGGTTTACTCTGAAATTTCGTATAAAACCTTCATGATCTCCTGAGGATAATGCCAAATGATTTCTGGTGATCTGTCTGAAAGTGGCCCTGATGCTACACAGTTGACAATCAAAATGTCTGTTTAATCTGAAGGCCAAACTCTCAGTGGGTGATCTTCTTGCTTTGGGGAAATTATCCCCGAACCAGTGAACATGAGAGGTGACAGGGCATTGATTGCTTTGAATTGACACCATTTTACTGGCATACACGTGCGTGGTGCAGTCTAAAGCTATGAAAATTATAAAAACATGAATGGGAAATGAGGATGATAATTAAAAGATGGGAGAAACCTTGAGGATGAAGCAACTGTTTGAGCAAGCATTTTTTCTCTGCTCCCTTTGTATTCTCTTGGAATAAGAGTTGGCATAAAACAGCTCTGGCAGCTTTTTGAAGGACTGGCAAGCTTTTCTGCAGCCTGGGCTAATGGAGTATCATCAACAGAGCCAGATTCCCAGCTCCAAGTGTGTGTTGGTGTGTGTCATGCACGCACGCTTTGGCACACAGTGTGTGGTCTGCCTGTGTGTGTCCTCAAGGCAGACATCCATGTAAATAATATTTAAGAAATGTTACATGGGGTTACAGTGGCAGAGGTCAGAAAATGTTAAAATCCATGTTCCACATGAACTTCCAGGTTGGTGTGGTGCAGTTCATAACAAATACCCCAAATAGGTAGATGTGCATTAAGCCATGGAGCCCCATTTGATAAAATTTTGTTGCAAAGGACCCCTTCTAAGAAGAGCTTGAGCTTATTTACAGTAAAGGAATGTGAAGACTTTAAAACCTGTCTTGCTGTAAGGCACAGTGAAAGGATCCAGACAGAGGTCTGGATCAAAACAATCATGTCCATTCGTCGCTGTCTGAAATTCAAGAGCCTTAATTCAACTGTTTCTAATTTATTCTGGAGAGTATGTCAAGCTTCTACTGGCACCCTGAAAGGTCTTGTTTGAATATGTTGGTCGGCTGATTTTTAATTTTAAATATTTTTTTCCACTTCGTTTCAAACGTAAAATTTGCCATTGTGTTCATGGGGCTTTAGTGACTAGAAAGAACATTATATTTAAACCCTAACTAATTCTTGTCTAGACAGAAAGCTAGCTGCTAGTGACTCCGTGGGAAGGATTATCAGGACTCGTTCTGTGTCTGATGGGTGGAACCCCTGAAACCTTTCCCCTCCCCTGATCAACAACAGCTGACTGGACTGATCAGGAAGGATAAAGCGGCCTTTGCACATCTACATCGTCAACTGCAGTTAGCCTTAAGTTCTTGAGAAAGAAGCCTCAATACACTAAAGTTTGAGATTTAAACAAACACACTGCGTTTGTTTAAATCTGCAACGTACAATTGATGCAATCTGCACTGCAACACAAAAAGTGACTGAAACATCTCCAAAGCCCCTGCTGTTCTTTTGACAGCTTTAATATACCTAATGAAGGACGACTGAGATTGGTCCATGAGCCATACGTGCTCAGCTGGCTGGTTGGCTGTGTGACGGAGTGCGCCAAACTAATCAGGCACAGTTCCTTCTTGTTAATCCATTAATGTGGTACATAACACAATCTGTTGGCGAAATTCAGGTGTGAGGAGAAAATAGTTAAGCTTCATTTAGTCAGGAAATCTTACTGAGTTCCAGATCCCCTTTGCAAGTAAGAACAGGTTACATTCACACACGGCAACACTAATTAAAAACAGTCACTTAGTAGAAATCCCAAAGATGCGTGCCTGATTCAATAACCATCCTGCCGCTCAATGCAGGTCATTGACCATCGTAGCTGCAGTTGAGTGCTTGAGCATAATGCCACCTCTGATATGTGAGCTATTTATGTTGTGTGGTCGTCTTCATTCCTAATTAGTTTGTTTATCCTCTTTCAGCCACTTTTAACCATTATGAGGAAGTTAGCTACATGTATTTGTTATTTGTTCAAAACCTCTTCCTGTGTGGAACCATAATCCCCAGTTTCTGGACACTGAACTGTGGGGGATCATATTCATGATTAGCAAAATTGGATTGTCTGGAATTTTCCGTTCAGTTGAGCAACAGTATAACTTGTTAAGACAGCTAAAGATCTCCGGTGTCGCTGCTCGGGTGTGATTTGAATGTTTGTGTATTTTTTGTGTCTTAGCAGCGGGAGAGGTTTTTGCGGCACAGTGACACTGGTCCCAGCCCTGCAGCTGACTGGCCCTCACCAGAATCTACCATCTCACCTACTGGTGTCAGGTCCACTAAGGATAGCACCAGCGGCTGTGCCAGACCGAGAGCATGGAGTGTACGCACCTTCCAGGATTTCCTTCCTCCACTGCCACAGTTGCATAAGAAGTGGTGCAGCTGGAACTCCACCAGTCCCTTCACCAAGCTGGTGGACAGCGTCAGTACTACAAACTATACTTTTATGAAATTTTTATTTACATTTTTTCAGCAAAACATAAAAATGGTCCTTGTAGCCTTTGTCATTGAGTAGAAGATTGCACATGAAGCCAAACATTATACCTCTATTTTAGCGTCCAAGTGTATAGAATAAGCTTTCTGTATTGTAATAGAGCAATTGATTTTCCAGAAATTTTAGAAAATACACCATCATTAATGCTACTAAAACCATGAATGAATGTTATTATTCCACCTGTGTTTTCATATGATACATGTGTCTGTCATTCCAGGCCCCATCCAGTTTGGTAGCTGATAGAGGGGATGACAGTAGAAAGATCTTCTCTGATGTTCACCTGGAAGCCAAGGCAGACAACAGCACCGTCTCTGACTCCTCCATCAGCAATGCCTCGTACCCTCTCACACAACCTGCCCAAAGACAGCGGCGTCTCAACTCCACCAGCAACCTCCGACGCTCACGATTCACCGGGCCTTGCTTTGGTCTGCTCTCTGGCACTGGAGATCCAGTGAAGGCCTCCGCTGTACTTCATGTCCAGGGCTCCACCTCAGAGGCCAGCTCTGGCTCTTCATCTTCCACTCAGTGTCAGATTGAGAGCAGCCAGACTGGAAAGAGACGTGAATTCCCTGGTGAAGGTGATCACATCAGCGTACCGGTGTTTGCCATCTCTGAGGAGGAGGACCGGCAGCCCCTGGTCCCGGCAGAGCACCTGGACCAGTCATCATCCTCTGCTGTTCTGAATGGACTGTCAACAGGGACATATGAGGGGAAGAGGCCTCTTGTAGGAGGCACAAGTCTCAGCCCCCAGAACCAGAGGGCCAGGCCAGAGTGGAGGCCATGGGGGAGTCAGGTGTCAGGAGGGGTTTGTCCACTTTCATCCAATTCACCCATCACCATGACCGAGTCAAACGCAGTCAGTTTCAGTCAGTCCACAGTGCTGTGCAGTGTTACCAACCAGATGTGACCAGGTGGTGAAAGGAGCAGGGACCCTGGAGGGCCACTTATGTACTTTGGAACTGTTAGGGTCACTTTGTAATATACAGTATATAAACCTACTTCTTTAATTTCTGAAATCAGCTTATACAAAAATATTACTACATGAAGTCTAGATTTTTTTCTATCTATTCTTTTCACTCTAGTTGTTTTCTATTTTTATAAAGTTATTTGGACAAAGATGAAATAATATGCTGCTTACTATGCCAAGGCACTGTGGTATCACTTATTTAAAAAAAAAAAAAGATGAGTGACTGCAAACATGGAAAAAAAAAAAGTATTTTCTAAGTGACTTCTCCATAACCCCAACTCCTAGAAGCACTTTTGAACTGATTTATTAACTGGTTTCACGCTTTTTATTGCGTTCTAATACTCCAACCACCGCACTTTCCGTTCAATGGCTCATTCATTACAGATTTGTGGTGCCTTGTCTCAGCACCCTGCTTCTTCCTTAATGTTTCATCATGTGGTTATTTGTGAATGCTTACATAGTTACTTATTACCCAAAAGTGTTCTGCAGACCATAGATCATGCATTAAAATCAATGTTGCAGCAGTGTATGCATACGGTATGTACTCCTGTGGTTGATACAGGTTTATAAAAGGGAAATCAAAATAAAGTAGGAACACATACAGTACTAATCTACATATAAGGTAGCACAAAAAGAGAACTAGTATTTAAAATGACTTAAAGTGAATGTAACATTTTAATAAAGGCTGTCATTCACATGTTGTGTTCTTGATCTGAGACAATATAAGCAGTACACATCATGGGACTAAATGAGAATTAGAAGTCAGGGTCTCGTGTTGAATTTTGAAAGTCAAGAACTATTTAAATGCACACTACTAGCTGGAGTAGTAATTTCTCATGTTACATTTTGTGCAGCACAAGCACTTAAGATGATGAAGAACTCAGATGCATTTAACTCACAACAAAAAGTTGATTTGAGGAAAAAGCATTGCTGTGTTATTTCCAATGTGTAACTAGGTGTATCCTACTTCTTCGTGTACACACATCACATTTCTGTATGGCGCATATTAGACAAGTTTCCAAACCGTCATAAAATCCCTCACAAGCGTCTTCAGCTCAAAGTAAAAGTTAACAGAAACCAGGGGAGTCCTGCCAAAAGAAAGTTTCAGTCTTTTAATTTGTGAACATAAACAGGCAAAATCAGATACATATGCATTTCAGACAGTTTTAGCATTGCTAATACAATAAAGACATTTTTTCCCAGACTCAATTCTTCTCAATTTTTGCATGTACCTAGAGCTAATCTATATATAGTGATTTAACTAGAAGTTGATTATATTCTAGGCTAATTGTTCAAATAGTGCATTGCATATGAACTTTACAGACATCAGCAAGGACGTCCAGCCCTCATTACTAAGAGATGAATGGCCAGCTTTGAACTGATGTGACTGACGCCCGTCCAGTCTCCCATATTCCTGGAAGCTGTGATGAGGTAGAACGAAACCTGCCTCTTCCACACTGCTGAGCAGCTTGGTCCAGACTTTTGCACACAAAGTGAGTAAATATTTGCCTTAGTATACAACATACCCTGCACACACACACATGGAGAATGCAAAGCACTCCACTAAAGCCTCTTTAATATAAATTCTTGATTGGAGCGGCTTGAGACTGTTGTTGGCTTAGGGTGCCCAGATTTCCTGTAGGGAATAATTAAAACTCAGCCACTCAGGCGGGGGGATCGACCAGGCTTGTGCTGAGAGAGCCTGAGCCACTAAGGAATGCCAGCGTGGACCCACAATGACTGAGGGGCTAAAAAACAGAATTAAACGCATAAACACCTAAACCACCTTGCTAACGCCACAAATGAACTAAGGAGCTCAGGCAGAGGCCAGTAAAAATTCCCCATTTTTCTACCAACACTTATAGTGAAGAGCTACATTCTGAGAACACAGAGTACAATTATTAATAATTGTGGCTAATGTTACTATATAGTAGAAATGCACAACATTTTCTAAAATTCAGCACTCACAGATCACAGATATAATAAAAAGGTATTTTTGCCCCCATTGCATTTTGTTTTCAGATCTTATTTTGAAATTAAACTCTTCATAGGATTACAAATTAGATATGAGCCTACTGACGTCCGACACGCTTCAAGGATGTTCAGTTTCTATTGTAACCATGTAGACTGAAAAAGATGAGACATTCCCAGTAAAATTTGATCTAAACTAAATCAACACTAGAAAAAAAGACAATATTAAACTAAATGTACTTAACTACTTTTATTATTTTCTATCTCTGTTCTTCACATCCATCTGCATGTTCTAGTACTCCCCCCCCCTCATATTTCTTCTGTATAAGGCTTCTTGAAACTGAGCGTTCTTGTTTCACTAGGCTAAATAGATGATTTGTCAATTGTTTTACAGTCGACATCAGTCCCAGCTGCTCATGCTTGCATGATGGGGACTTAGTGACACTTGGGTGATGATAGTCAAATGAGAGGTTATCAGATTCAACACGACTGTTCAGCTTCTACATGTTGACACAGAACTTTTTCTAACCAACAAACATGGTTCACCTGAAATTAAAACAACAACAACAACAACAACAACAACAACAGCAGCTCTGTGGACCCGAGGAACTGAACACACCTAAGCTAGACAATTTCACCACACCGATCCACTACTACTATGTCTCCACTTGTCTCCAAAACATTAAAAGAAATATATATCTGAATAAACCTCGTTTGACATTCAAGGTAAGCTGTAACGTACATAACTGGAACACATGGCATTTTAGCAACACAACATAGTGTTGTGTTTGTATTAGCACAAAACTCTTGGTTCTCAAAGTTTCCCAGTCAACTATATAATCATTAGTGGTTGCTTGGACTGCAGTCCAGTTTTTCCATTACAGAGTCTACGTGGACCAACTGAATTTCATCACAGCTTAGCCCCTCGCTACCGGGCTCGGAAGAAAACATCCCTTCTACACCACAAGAAAAAAGAAAAATCACCTTGAAGATGACTGTCCAGAGTGACGCATACAACTGAGAGCCCTCTAACTGTTTCACAACACATCAATGCCCTTCACATGTGAATCAACCCTAATACGAAGAAGTCAAGACATTTACGTTTACTAATGTTATCTAAAGTTGGCAGGTGAGTTTCTTTAAAGCAGCTTGTGTCTTGTACGCTGAGTATTACTATTACTGTAATCCTACAATCACTTTACTGTTACTGCAATGATATATGATGTGTTTTTAAATCATTATGTTATAGGAAGCCCTCAGTTCTAAACGTAGTATTTCATAAGACAGTTAAAATATACTTAAACAAGACAACTGGCTTCGTAAGCCTCAATTATTATTAAGCCTTAATTATTCTCAATTAAGACTTAAAGACATAAAAAAACAAAAGAACATGCACGCCAATAAGTGTAAAGAGTAAACAAAACTGAGTACACCCCTGGACAATATCACTGAAGTGTTAATGACAAATCCTGTCCAACAGAAGTTCTGTTTTGTTCAGCCAAAGTCAATAAGCATGAATCCAATTAATGTCAAACCACAAACAAGTGTCACCACATCCTTAATTAGCAAGATTTATTTGATTTTTTTAATGTTTTTAAGCATTAGATTTATTTTGTATGTTTTTTTGTGTGACATAACTTTCTCAGGCATGGAGGAATCTGCCCCTCCAGATGACATCATCAGAAGTATATTAAGTCATCAGGAGGAGGTTTCCAGTAATAATAACTAGAGAAACACTTTTGAAAATGAGTAAAGTTGCTCTTAAAATACAACAAAAGATCAAACCGTTGTCACTTTAACTTAAAATGGATAATTATTGTAAATAACAAAACAGCCTTAAATAATGTAACATTTTAGTCATATTGACCAGGGATGGATCAGGTTCTTCTGCAAACTGCATAAGTCCACAGTCCACACAGATTGCCTGACTGGCTCTTATTCTAGTCATTTTTGCCACTTAGACTGGAGAACAGACATATCAGGAAGCACCTTTTAAATATTTTACCATCCAAACAAATAAATTACTCTGTCAAACTGATGGCTGGATACTTGCATGAGTCACAGACAAAAGATAACCCAATTTAAATGGTGAGTGGTATTAAATTCCACTCAGTGCAACTTTACTAAACTCTGAACTTGAATTTTAATATGCATAGCATTATTTCACACAGCAGTGTCAAGTAAGACATTACTTACTGTAAATGGATACTGATTGTAATATCTGCATTTGGTTATTGCATAACATCTGGAAGGCAGTAAGCTCAAATGGACACAAACATTACTTTTACCAAGGCTGTGCCTCTTCGGTGCACAAGATGCTCAGCTATTTACATCTGACAGTTAGGTAAAGAAACAATCTGCTTTGCTCCTTCAGCTCTTGAAACGTGTCTGCTCACATATGTGGTTGAATTTCCTGAAATTGAAATGAAGAGAAAGAAAACATAAATACTTAAGTCGTAAATAAAAAATTTAAGAGAGATGCAAACAGAAAATAGGAGAGCTGAAGGGCCAAGCCTAAGAAGAACAAGACGTCCATCTAGTGGAAAAATAAGTGAACTGCAGAGAGTTAGCATTCAGTCTCTTGCATGTCCTATTTCTCCAAGGTACAATCAGAACTACTCACAACAGATTTATAACTTAACATGCGGGATCTTTGCTACTGTGGCATTAACTTTATCAGTGACACCCAGCTGGCTTAAAAATGTGCCATTGGGTAGAATTTTCATAATAAGAGTCTGTAAATGCTCTGACACTATATTATAATCACTAATAACATCTCATTCTAAATGAGTGTATGTGGTGTTTTGCATGAGACTTACATGGCATGATGTGCTTTCACCTGTGTTCGACAGTTTCGCCCCCAGTAACAGTCGGGACGAGATGTCACAGCAACTGAGGAAAGAAAATCCAGTGAGGCTATTATGCAAAAAATGTTTGAAACTGCAGACCCTTCGTCTCTGGGTACAAGCAGTAAATTTGATTAAAAATACTGAATTTTCTAACCTGGCAGTTCAGATGGTGGGATGTTCTGTCTGTACTTGTAGGCCAGCTCCCTAAATGCCACCATACCACAGCAGGAGCACACGATGGTGTTTGCAGAGATCCGGCCATCTGACCAACATGAAGTCAAGGAGGACACCATTATTAGTCTTGATCTTGAATGTGGACTTATTGTACTAGGATACACTCTGTGCCACAGTATATTTTACAAAATAACCAACTAGTACTGAATAAACTAAACAACAGTGCTATAGGTTTTGATCTGAGGGCTCACCTGTCAGACTGTAGGTTTCCTGCTCTATTCCCTGCAAAGCCTCCTGAAGGAGATCTCTCCATGACTTTCCTTTGGACGACAGGTAGTTCTGGTGGAAGGATGGACATGTGCAAATAAAATTAAAATACTTACAACCCAGGACAAAATTGCATACTTTACAGAGTACAGTTGACTTAAATGGGTACAAGCAGTCAGTCTTACCTGAAGAATCTCTGATTCATAGTTATTAAAATTCAGCACACCATCCAAGCAGGTGTCTGTGGGACTGAACTCTAAAAAATAAATAAATAAATAAATAAATAAATACACAAATATTTTAACTGACAGACACTTGGCTAAGTGCAAAACATACAGCTACTATACAAATAACAAAAAATACAAAATACATAAGCTATAACACAGAAGTGGTCATACATTTATTCTACTATGTTTCATGCTTACAACAGAGCTATGTTTGAACAGTGCTGAGAACAAACTGCTTATGATGCGAGGATGAAAATCATCATTAAAAAACAAACAAAAAAAAAAACTAAAGAGATAAGTCCCTCCAAAATGCCATAACTGGGTCTATAAAGCTGGTAGTGTAAATCTCCCTGGGAATGTTTTCCTTAAACAGATACAAACCCCTGAATGGAGCCAAGCAGCCCTGACAGCCAATCCTCTGGCAACCCCAGTACATGTGACAATAGGGCCGCTGGCACAGCATACCTGCCAACACAAAACATCATGCATGTGAGGTGTATTATAATGTTTGTGCTACAATCTTTGGCTAGATGGCTGGAAAAATAGTACTTTAACTATCAGGTTTAGATGTGTTGCATACCACCAAGTACATAAATTAAATGATCTTTATACATCTACATAACTTAAGTAGTGCCAACAAAGACGGGCCTATTGCTAATACTCTATAGATTTCTGTTTTCTATATTAACTCAATTTCTGTTACTGACGTGTGTATGTACTGACAGTGTAATCAATAAAACCAATAACAACAGTCATTATGTATTGGCAGTGGCACTAACAAGGTCAGGGAACACTCACACTGTTGAGCTGCAACCTGCTGGTTGTTTAGCTCGGCCCGTCTGTCTGGCATTGGCTGGAAGCAGCAGGTGCAAATGAGGTGGAAGCCTTGAGGGGGGCAACGGTACTCCTGAGGAGCTGCAGACAGAATAGGAGCAGAAATAATGCTAAGATTTAAATGGAAGGCAGGAGAGGTGCGTAACCAGTGGTGTACCACTGAGTGAAAAGCTCAACTTTTAGCTTGTAATCTTTTATCTAATGTACAACACCTGAGGGGACATCAGAGGATGTTGAGGGCTGCTCCCCTGTGTGCTTTGCAGACCCCTCTTCAGTTGCTGGTTTGGATGGAGGAGGTATAGTTGGTGGACCTGGCAGACCAGGCCGCCAGAAATTTGAACCTGAAGCAAACAACAACTGACTGACCTCTCCCCTGAAGCCAGGACACTGTCTGCACATCACTAGAGGCTGACTGAAAACAAACAACAAAAAAACAACACATAAGAAAAATCATCAAATGGATTCACCTCTCAACAACAAACGACAAACTCCTATATTCTGCCATGTTATTAGGGCACAGTTTAAGAACTGATTTATGAGCTGATAGAAACAGATTCTGCCGCATGACCTGTTGCACCACCCTTGGAATGGGTGGGAACTACCACAACACGAAGCATCTTCATTCACTTCATGTTTTCTGTCAGTAATGTGTACAACATGCTCAGTTCAGAAACAGTTTACATCAAATTCTTCATGTATTGAGAATTAACAAGAAGAAGCAGCAAAGCAGCTGAATGCCAGGTCCTGATTTCTGTGAAACAGAAACATCATAAAGTGCTGTGGATGTAACTTCAAGGTTACTTTCCAACTGCTACTGCTAGAAAGAATGACCATCTACCATGATTAATGTCTACCTACAATTTCCATTTTAGCTGCTGCTATCAAGCCAAATTAAGACAGTGAACAATATTTTAGTGACCAGGTGCTTGAATTAGCCTTTAAATGGTTTGTTCCAGAGTAGAGTTAAGTAACCAGAAACAATAAAGAGTCAATTTGTCTGTTCAAACAGCCAGAGTATGGACATGTGTTTTAATCACTGCAGATTACAATGACATGCACACCATGAGGGCTTTTAGACTTGCAGGAACCTGAAATGAAATTTACCCACATGGATGTAGTATTGAAGTTTGAATGAAGTTTCATTTGAAATGGGGAGTCAGAAATTTCAAGAGGAACTGGAAAACTCAGAAGCAAATCTGAACCGAGCAACTGAACTAAAGTCCAGTTAGGTTTGTGCAGTCGAAAAAAAAAACCACGTGTGTGTAAACAGCATCTTTTCCTCTAACATCACTATGGACAAGAACAATATATGTAACCATGGTAAACGCACACAAAGATGGTAGTAGCTGAAAAAGACTCAGGAGCAATAATTAAAAACACAGAGGAAAAACATTTCACCTTTAAACACTCGATTAAAGTGGTTTAAACCAAACTAAAATGGATCAGATGCCATAATAAATACTGCTTTAAACAAATACAAATAAAAATAAGCAAACCTTTTACCTAAAGTCTGAGGAGTCACTGTCATTGTCCGAGAGCTCAAAGAGGTAATCGGAGCTGCCCTCCTCATCAGAGAACGAACGCTCTACTTTTGGCTGCAACATGTCCTGAGTTATCTTGTTACGACTGTCCATGCTCTTCAGATCCTCCTCACTACGACCCTTTTCTATGGGACAGAAAGGGACACACACAAACATATACAGTACAAACTCAGCATCTAGTTAGAGTTTTGGGAATATATGTGGAAGCAAATGTAATGTTAACTAAAAGCATCACTTTTAATGATTCCCTTGGGGAATCATTAAAAGGGATGCTTTTATGGGCTCTATGGGCACTGAAATAGCATCTTCAAAGATGTGCACAGTGCTCTTTATTTGTTCAAACCTGGGTGCTCAGTGAGGTAGGCCTCCACCAGGTTGTTGAGGATGTGGTTCTTACAAATCCTCTCCACAGGACAGCGACAGGTGGGGCAAAGAGGGGATCGCTCCATCCAGCCTGAGTAGCAGGCAGCACAGAAGACATGCATGCAAGGTTGCAAGCTGAATGGGGACACACACAACTTACAATTACACTCAAATACTATTTGGCTCCAAACTTTGAATGTGTGTGAAAGTGACGACGCTCTTGAGACTACCTGACACAGTCATGCAGCAAGTCCTGGCAAATAACACACGTCAGAGATTCCTCCATCTTGTCTGTCTTAGCACCATCCACCAGTGGTTTAGACAAATGACTTCCTTTAGTTGAACTAGCAACTTCTGTACTGGAGGTATGTGGCAAGTTTAAATGATAATCTTTATCTGTAAAGACAATAAATGTACATTGCATGGTAAAGTTTGGCATTGGTTGACTTTGGAAAGATGTTTATGGACCAAAAATCACAAAATCAAGCTTTAGTAGGGGAAATCAAGTAAAACCTAGTTAATATCCATGTTTGAAAACTAACCGTTACTGGTTTTCCTCTTCTTGTTTTGTGGCTCCATGTGGTCCAGGTCTGAAGTAGTAGCTTTGTTAGCTTGGCCTCATAAGGAAGAACAACAGACAAAGGTTAACTGCCTGTTTTGACAGATGCTGATGATCGAAAAATTTAGCTGGAAAGATTCTGACTAGGGATGGTCATATATACTTGATATCACCAGTAAATCTCCACAATAGATAATATTGATGACATTTTCTGGAATTTTTTTAATTTTACTGCAGGGATAAGCTGAAACATGCACGGCCAAAAGCAAAAGAGTTTCTTCCACAAAAGCAGCTACTTCAGTACTGTGGAAGTGGTTTAAGATTATTCTTGAGAGACAAAGAGCAAGAGGTGCTACAACTAAAGTCAAAGGCCAATGACTACACCATCTGGTAACTCTTCTGACTGTGAGGCAAGATGAGCCAAGATCTAACTCAACCAAATTCAATTTTATCACATTTTCACAAGTTTAATGTTTGGAAAAAGTGCACAAAATGTCTCAATTCCACTACACTGTACACTCAGCAGAGTCTCTGAACTTAAAGACCTAAATTGAAGATACAGAACATTTTTAAGTTTTATTTTTTTGCTTCAGTGTGCTGTAAACCAAACACAATTTCCTTGGCATATAACCAAATGGATTATTTGTGAGAATGCATCTGACACAGACAATCTCCTGTTGCATGCTGTACATGTGAAAGAGGAACTCCGGACCAGAATCTCAAGGCATTGTGCAGAGTTCTTGTGTGAAAATGGTTCATGTAAACAGTGAACCTACCAGAGGAAGGACAGGTTGTCGTTGCCATGAGGGCAGAAGTGTTGGGGATCTCAATACAGAAGTGGGAGGTGGAGGTGGAAGGCTGAGGTTCCTCCTGAGTTAGATCTTGAGGGACCTTTGTGAGCATTACAGGTTCCACAGAGAGTGACATCTCTGAAGCTTGAACAGGGGCCAGACTATGGGCTGATCTCTCCCTGTCTGAGGTTTAGATACAGGGTGGGGGTTACTAATGAGGCACAATATAGCAGTGGAATGAAAGGAGTTGCATTCAACAAAGAGTTGTGGGGAATTACCAGACTACTTACCATAACTGTGCTGTGAAATAGCTTGCTCCGATTTGAGTGAATGGTAGACATAGGCGATGTCTGCAACGTGATAAGAAAAGATGCTGTCTGTCCTTTTATGAAGACATCGATTTATTCTCATTGCTAACAAAACGACTTACTTTGTTCTGGCTCACTTTTCCTGTAAACAAAGTAGATGACATCGCCGTTCTGCAGCATGTGAGTTTGCTTCTTGACCAGTTTGGACATGTTAATCACCGTGCCATTGGTGCTACAGACAAACAAATAAGCAAGAGTAGAAGTGTGAAAGAAGCATAGTCTCTATATCAAACACATTTTCTCAATGAACAATCCCAAATCAGTAGTGCCCCATAGAACCTATATTTAGTTTGATGCACTTGACGTATGCAGATATTTTATGGTGCAGTTAAGAGTTAATTTTAGTATAAAGTACCTCATGTCTTCAAGCCACACCAGCCCTGAACTTTCATCTTGAAAAATCTTGCAGTGCTCGCCTGAGACAAGTTTGCTGGCCGGAAAGGAAAGATAACAGCCTGGAAACAAAATGACAAAACATTACCATGAAAACACAGACACTCTCCTTTGACTCACTCAGACAGAACCTACTCGTTTTTCTGCTTTTAGTGTCCTTGCTGTGGAGGGTGACGGGTAATACATGCATTTATTGAAGAGTACCGCGTTGTTAAATCAAATGCTCAGCCATTTAATGTTCTTTTAAAAATGATTTTTAATGCATTAAATCACTCTCAGACTTCTAAGATTCACCTGAAACTGTGTTGCCATGACAGTTTCAAAACCTTTCATAGTCTAGACATAAGCTAACCAATTAAGCCTAGTTGCTTTGCATTGCAAAACAGTAGACCCCAAAAGCTCTTGACAACAAAGCAGACACAGGGGGAAATATAGGCCTAACCCTTTATTAAACAAAACCTACACAACAAAAAAAAATCTACTTAATATTCTGCACACATGTTCTCAATGGACGCCTTTTGTTATCATCACAAGGGGCTGTCTAAGTTTGGTGCACTAAAGAAGGCTTTGTGTTTTCAAGGGGGAGGTTTTAAAGGCTCCAGACACTGACAGGACACCACAGGCACTATATTTTTTTTTTTTTTTATATATATAAAAAGGAATCACTGCATTTTATTTAAAGCAGGACATAAAAACCTTTAAATAATATTCAAACATGATTTAAGGAGTCACACACAAACCTACCTTTTTTCCTACCAACTGTGCACTCTCTGTTGAAGAGCAGCACCGTTTCACTGGAGTCCACTTTGACCAACTTCCCCCACGGCCGTCCTCTTCTGTGACTGTCCATCTTCTAGTATTTCTACAATAATAACAACAAATAAAGAGAGAAACACCAGTTTAGAAAGGTGTAATAATAAAATGCTCATGACAGCAAAAAGAAAGTGAAATTAACACATGTGACGTTTGTGACAAGACAAACTGAGACACTGACAGAAGATTAGCCACATTAGATTAAAAACTCGGCTCTTTATTATTAGTTAGCTCATTACGAGCAACACTTAAATAAACATTAGGCTTGGTTATTAGTGATTGTTAACTTTAAATTAGTTCCTAATCAGGTTTGGTACAGCCCAGGCTGCTACTGACACCCAGCTAGCTAACATAAGCTTGTTTTTGAGCTCACTAGCCGTCCACTGTTGTTGTTTTTTTTTTTTTTTTTTTTTTGCTGGCTTTGTTGTGTTATTAACTTGAAAAACGTTTAGTTATCACGGCCCCCAACTATCAGTCTGACATTTGTCATTATAACACGCAGGCTGTGGGATATTACAATAGCTAACGAGAGCACACACAACTTCGTTCAATAACAACACAACTCTAAGCTAACGCGATTGCTAACATTAGCTGCCGAGCACAGTGCGCATCCAACAAGACTAAATCAACAGTATTCAGCAGCATCCACAAATACCCGCAACGTTAAGCTAATGTCAGGTCTTTGGTGGTTATTTTACCGTCAAAAGCTTAGTCTGTTGTCCCTGTGTCTCTGTTTACAACAGCTTCTCCTCCTCATGGTCGAGCTAGGCACAAGATGCACTTCCTGCCAAACTCTGCTCTGACAATATATCAGCTGATGGAGGAGGGGCGCTTTGGCTTTGTGATTGGAAATGTGTGTCAGGCTGAGTGTGTGTGTGTCAGGCTGAGTGTGTGTGTGTCAGGCTGTGTGTGTGTCGGGCTGTGTGTGTGTGTGTCAGGCTGTGTGTGTGTCAGGCTGTGTGTGTGTCAGGCTGTGTGTGTGTGTGTCAGGCTGTGTGTGTGTCAGGCTGAGTGTGTGTGTGTCAGGCTGTGTGTGTGTCAGGCTGAGTGTGTGTGTGTGTCAGGCTGAGATCTGCACGATCTGCTGCTGGTGTGAACCGAGGTCACTGCAGAGAAAGGACGGGACCTCTGTACAGCTGAACTGACAATAGGTTTGTGTAATGTAATGTAATATGGGTTTCATAACAGCAGTGCAAATGTACGTGCATCACAGGAACATTAGTAGTACAGGTACATACATGAAATACCTGCCCAAAGAACTGCAAATTACTTATTCTAGTTTTTTTTTACATAAGCCCAAGTACTAAGTATTACACAAAATGTATCCTACAAAATGTGGAGTGCTGTTGATGCTGTTGATTCCCTGAATGTGCATGTCTACTTCAACATGAACCTCATAAATACAGTTTCTGCAGTAGAGGGTTGAAAGTTAAAATGGTAAATTCTTAATAATAGATTATAATCTTAGCGTTCTTAGTTAGTTTATGAGGCAAACATTTGTATTAGAAATCTGTCTCTGCAGAATACCTAAAGCTGTCAAATGCACATTTTTGTGAAGTAAAAAGTACCATTTTTTTTTACCTCTTAATGGTAGTGGAGTAACAATAAAAGTAACATAAAGTGAACAATACTTCATTACAAGTACATGAAAATTGTACTTAAGGACAGTATATGTAGCCTACTTAGTTTTCACCTCTAACCTTCATTTACCAGAATTATTTTATGCTAATTAGTAATTAATTAAAACTTCAAGCCAAGACAATAACCAGTTATACTATTGTCACTGTTGCCTGTTCATAGAGCCTCATTTTATTTTTATACCTCACATACATTTAGCTAATACTACAATTTAGTGTTCTATTTTTTTATGATTACAGTGACATTTTACGTTTTCTGTGTGGATTACTTTATGATTTCTTCAAAGTATGATTTACAAACATTATTTACAATATATCTATATACGTCCTTTGACCCACTCTTCATTTCTTTTGCAGGACTCAAAATTATATTACACTGTCCCAAAAAAAGTCACCACTTGAATTTAACTAAGCAAATAGTTAAGAGCCTCCCACTGGATAATTACTTCATGGATGATTATGGTTCAGCTTGTAACAAGTTATTTAACTCTAACTGATGCAGTGAGTAGCTTTTCATTTCTCAAACAACCATGTCTGAAGACACATCCTGTGGTCGTGGAAAAGATGTTAATCTGTTTCAGAAGGGTCAAATTATTGAAATGCATCAAGCAAAGAAAACATCTAAGGAGATTGATGTAACCTACTAAAACTGGGTTAAGAACTGTCCAACTGAAGAAGGTCATGTGGTCTGATGATTCCAGATTTACCCTGTTACAGAGTGATGGGAGCATCAGGGTAAGAAGAGAGGCAGGTGAAGTGATGCACCTATCATGTCTAGTGTCCTCTGTACAAGCCTGTGGGGGCAGTGCTATGATCTGGGTTTGCTGCAGTTGGTCAGGTCTAGGTTCAGCAGTTATGTGTTATGTTTCCAAAGAATGAGGTCAGCTGACTACCTGGATATACTGAATGACCAGGTTATTCCATCAATGGACACATCATACATCACACATCATTTTCACATGAATTGGCCACCACAAGATATTGGTGAAATATTAATGCAAATCTGGACAGTAATAAATGTTGTGACATTGCAGAAGCTTATTAAAACACTGCCACGGTGAATGCATGCTGTAATTAAAGCTAAAGGCGGTGCAAAGAAATATTGGAATGTGTGACTTTTGTTTTTGCATGGGCAGTGTATATATGAATATATATATATATATATATATATATATAAGCTTGTAAGTTGGTAATGTTTTCCAAAAGGACACTAGGCATTCCATAAGTAACAAAATACATCATAAATTCCAGTAGTTCTCTCATGGAGATTACAATCTCCTCCATGTTTCAGGAAAAGTTTGACTCTTTGAGTCCTGAGGCCTCAAAGTGCTGTCAATACTGTAAAAAGAAGTAGAGTTACATGATATTTCCAAAGGTAAACATGACAGAAGATTTGATTTGTAAAGTTTATTCTTTTTTGTCCTGAGTTTATTTATTTACTTTTTTTAAACATTGAGCATCTACAACTGGGCTCCACTTAGAGAAGACCATGAGACAAGGCTGCTGTGTAGTGGACCTCAGATTATTTTGTCAGCAGCACATTAACATTCTTTAAACACACCAGCGTGAATTAGTTATGAAAAAAATCTAGAAATCACACAAATTTAAAAACCCATTAGCATGTGCAAAGAGGTAGAATAATGTACTTATCAAAGTAAGGCTGAGTGCTGTGTTCCTGCTTTTTCTCTCTGTGGTGAATAGTTTTTTGCCCTTCAACCATCATTCAATTTTAGCTTTTAGAAATATTTTGCCGGGATATTCACCCAAAGAAAAATAAAAGTTTAGTGAGTTTAGTTAAGCTGACATCCATTTAATACAATTGTAGTGTAAACCCTTCATGCTACTGTTAATAAAATATTGTTCTCCCTTCCTGCCTCTAAAATTAAAAGATGACGTCATTGCATTTTTAATTATGTTCCAGACAGCAGGTTGAAGTTGCTCTAAGCATTTATCACCCACTGACCACTCAAGACCCACAAGGCTCCAGTTTGGATGTTGTTTGTACTTGTTTGTAGCTCGTTATCTGTTCATATCCAAAAGAAATGTCTCTCTATTAGATTATCGGTATACACACACCACTTAAATCAGGAACAAGCAGGGGAGTAATGATGCACACACACCACTTGAGTCATGCACACAGTCAGGATGTAACAAGACATTAAAATCATAGTTCAATATCTGCTGCAGTTTGTGGCACTGGGGGGAGAGGGAACAACGTTCAGTACATAATAGTGGAATCGGTTCATTGTTGGTTTTGGTCTTTTCAATTCAAGGATGCTTCTAGTGATTTTAAAAACATAATGAACTAACTTAATGAATATAAACAGCTCACACATCCCCAGAGGGTCGGGGGAATGTGATAACAAAAATGTTATAGTAGCATGCTTTGAAAAACGTAAAGTAATAATCTGTAAATTTAGAAAAACATAACTGTACGTATCATCATGTGGCAGTTTGTTACAAATGTCATTAGATTTTCTGAACAAAAGTCGTTTATAGACTATAGAGCTATTGTAATGTCTTTCGTGTGATTTGAATTGTTCAATAATACAGACCCTCGCTGTATTTCATACTGCCTTCATTCTCTGTGTCCACATTCTGGTCACTGTGCTTATTGAAAAAGAATCACACAGTGGCTTTGTGGGACCACTGACCATTTTGATGTAGGATTATATAGTCCAATTACAAGTGGGCGATCATTCTTGCTTAAGAAAGACCAACATGTCTCTCTAATAGAAACAGCAAACGAGTCCTTAATGCAGGACTAATCTCAGCTAACCCCCATCTATTCCATGGCAGTGCATTATTAATGGGCAGTGTGGAGGCTGGAGAGTACAGGGGCCTCTCCTCACTAATGCATTCATTGCTCATTGTTAGAAGTCTGGTGAGGAAAAAGCACAGACATGCTGCTTTCTCACAAAAACAAGCAGGCGCGCGCGCACACACACAGGCGCACATGGCTACATGCAAAGGTGGGACATCACTCTAGACTGTAATCTTAAGGGAAATTATTATATAGTATTGGTTGGTATTGTCAGCGGCAAACAGCAAATCCCCTGCAGATCCTCTCATAAGGTCACAACAGCAGATTGAATGCAGCTTATTGAATCTCACACCCGTGCTGTCAATCAGCATTTGCTAATTGGATCAAAGATTACTTGTGGCAGCTGTATAAAACATCAAACGAGTAATTAAATGAAATAATGAGAAAATAAACCTTAATGTTGCCAAGTGGGAATGGAGGCGAGCTGAGGAACGTGATTCTGCTGTGCTCTCTGAAATTATCTCTCCTCGGCTCAGGCTAATTGCAGGAGGATGTCCTCTTAACTGAGTGTGAAAAGCTGTGTCTAATTACTGCAACATTAATCAGGCATTAGCATGTTATCACAAGGTTAACTTATCAGGAGGGGCCCATGAGCAGCTGGAGGTGCCATTTACCCATGCTGCACTGGGCCAAAGGAGCCACAAGGGGTAGTGCTTGTGCTTCCTATGAATCATTACTCAGTCCCCTTGAAGCTGAGAGCTGAAATCAAAGGCAACCATGTTGGATTGGACTGAGCGAGCGTTGTGGTTTTGAGATTCCCCAGTGCAGAATGGGAACATCCAGAATCAATATCAGCTATTTCCTGCCCAATGTGGAGCTAAAATGAGTACATTTATCCTCGGGGGATTACAATTTTTAGGTTGTAATTTGTTAACATCTCACTGTGCACAGACACGGCAAAGGGGAGATCTTATCCACATCCACGGCATTAGGAAATACACGGACTGAAAGAATCTGCAAAATCAATGTCAAGCAATTGTGTGCTTGGTGGAGCAGTTGAGTCCGATGTAATGAAGATTGACTGGATGGTGATTGCATCCAAATTACCCCAGTAGTCAAATGTAAATACGGATTAAAAAAATTAAATAAAATAAAAATCAGTCATTGCAGACTGTTGGGAAATGTAAAATATTTGCTACTGCCATAACAAGCAGTACGCAGCAGTTTATGGAATTACTGTTTAAATGCAAATGTGATTTTAAATGTAGATGTGAGCTACAGTGTTTAAAACAATGTGCTTTTGGCCTATTTCTGAAAAATTCAGCTGATTTTTTTTTAACGTGTAACAGTGCCAAGGTGTATGTGCAATTTTGAGGCATCACATGCCAAATGACCTGCATGTGCGTAGATTAAAGGTCATTTCTGGCAGCAGGCTGGTCCTGTGCCCTGACTTCATTACCAGCAGCTCCAGTGTAGTCTCATCAGGATTCCAGCAGAGCAGAGAAGCCGTACCTCCAGCAGCCCTGCCAAAGGCGCTCATTTGTCAGAGAGGCATGGAGATCACAGGCCGACAAATCTCCCACGTCTCCCCCGACTGTCAAGCTCTTTGCCTGCATATCAAAGACAAAAGAACAGAGCTGGAGAGCAAGAGAGCAGAGCAGCCATTCTATTTAGAGATGGTTCGCCGTTAAACCCCCCGAGCATGCCCTTTGAAAACGCCTATTAGCCTGGGTGAGAGAGATTACAAGCAAATAAAATTACATTCGTTGTGATATTTGATTTCATAATACCCCCAGAATCATAATTACAACGCACTCACACTTTTCAGTTAAAAACCATTCGGCGACAACAAAGACTCAGAGATGGGAATGAGCAGGTTGTGCGTCTAGTGAGTGAATGCACATTATCGGACCTGATTTACTAGAAGTAACAATAATGAGAGAAGAATGGAGGCACTAATAAGAATGTAATCAGTTGAGAGAGTGGGATTTAATGATATGGAACACAAGGCTTTATTTTCATCTGTCAGTCTTTTGGTACAACAACAGGAGAGCTTGTTGAGAAGAACATTTTCTGGTGTTACATTACTCATAGACTGAAAAGTGGAAGCAGATTTTATTTACTGAAAATGCCCATTTTTTTACTAACCGACATAAGGGTTAAGCTCACCATCATATCTCAGCTGCAACCTGTGTGCCTGTCATGGTTGCACCAAAAGCACAATGGTGTATTACAGGGGGAATGTGGGCATATGCTGTCTGGCTTAAACCAACAAGCAGAAGGGAAGAGATAAGACACATTCTTGGGTGGCACAGAAACGAGGCATGAGAAGGGCCAGCTTGATAGCAGTACTTGTTGTTCTGATGTGTTAAATAGCTGGCCTTCAACACCCCAATCAATCGCTGAGTGAACCACTGTGTAGCCAAGGGTTGTGTGAGATAGCCAGATGGCTCAAGTCAGTAGAACTTTGCCTGGTCTCTTGTGTCACAGAGGGATGATCATGAATCTGGCCACAAGGGCTGGGCAGACTACATGAAATATTGCAGCCTGGATGTTTCCCTGGGCAGATAAGCTCAAATGGATGTTTCAAAATGTATCACTGATTAAAGTTTTGTGATAATCAGCAACCGAATTGTAATAAGTCATCCCCAAAACATTCAACAACGTAGTTGGCCTTGGTTGGCTATCATACACATTTTCTGCTTTGGATTGCATGACTGGCTTGTCTGATAAGTGATGAGTATTACTGCAGGTCTCATTGTGTGTAATGATGCCTACCGACCATTGTGTGGTACTCATGCCATTTGACACAGGAAAAGCAGGAAGCAGCCAAGAACGCATACAAGAACATCTGCGGGACAAGACAAGCATTTTGAATGCGCTCCAAGACCTCCAGAGGCCTGTGTTGACTAATCTGCAAACAATCCGCTCTGCAAGCCCCATTGCAAGTGGAAGAACAAGCCCCTTAAGCTGTGACATTAACGAACACAGCGAGATAAGATAGGGTTTGTTATCTTGGTGCATGGAACTCCTGCCCAGATAGGAGATAAAAGCCTTTCAAAGCATGTTTGCTGCCAGACAAATTTACAAAGAAGCATGGGAGGCAAGCAAAGCCGGGTCTGGAATGCTGAGAAGCCCCGTCGACACTAGTCTCATGAAGAATATGATCCCCCTGCCCTCTTCCACCTTATTATAGACGCCTTTGCTATCTTTGTAAGTGAGGGTTGATGACATAAACTCATTGATGACATGAACTAACGACATGACATGAAACAAGTGGTCATTCTGTGCACTGCACTGTGAATCCTCCTTTGCTCAAAGAAGAAAATACCCATCAAAATAGTGACAACGCTATATAATGTTTAAAACTCAAGCATATTCCAACTGAAAAAAACTATTGAATTGAATAAGATAGTAGTTATAGACGTAGCATATTAAAACATCATTTTTACTGTTCTGTGTAATAATCGTGCATCAAAATAGCAATGGTGTGTGTGACTGTAATGCCATGCTGACTGACAGAAATATTATGTTCGTAGTATGAAATATGGCATTGTCTGTATAGAATCACATAATATGTCCACATGTTCTGTCTGTTCATGTTTCCATTTCCTATAAAGGTTGGGATTTTCACCAAGTATAAAATTATGGTATTATTATTATGATCACAATAGTGTGCAAATATGATGGTATTATGAAATCAAAAATGTTATTTTCATGTTGAGATACATTTGATAAAATTATTTTGTGGACCTATCTACAGCACTGGGCACATGGGAAAGCAGTCTGTTTCGTATTTGTCTGTTGTTATTCCTGGTGATGTTATATAGAACAAGCAATGCACAACTGATAAATGATGAACTGAAGATGTCGCTTGAGAATCCAGCATAAGGGGAACAAACTGTTTAACTGTGTATCTTTTACAGGGATATTGAACAGGTGAGTATGGAGACCTTTTGGACTTCTCACCATTAACCTTTTATGTCATTTTTGTACAAAAACATTCATTTAGTACCTTACAGTTAACCATCCAAAAAATGTAATGTCCAGCATCCACCTTCTGTTTTCAGATCTCTACTGTAGATAAGCAGGGCAGAGTTCCCCAAACACCACTGGAGACTGAGAACGCTTGAATTCAGGGGGTGCATGCTTCTCATTTGCAGCAATTGTTTAGTCTGTCCAATATCTACATGTTAAGTTTCACTTTAATTATCACAACATGGCCATAATCCTATTTTCATTTACATTCACTGCTCCAGGTTACATGTTGGGTCTTTATCTTTGACTCTCTTTAGCTGCTTAATGTCTGACTGTATTAACCAGCTAATAATGTGTGGGCCATTTGGTTCTGAGCAGGTATCACAGTCACTTTATTAGCACCTTTTGTCAAATGAGTTACTGCAAATGACACTTTCCACATTAAACATAGTGATTTGAAGTATTATCTGCTGAGAGTATCCACACTGTATAATTAACAGATCAATATGAGTGGTGTTGATCCTCATTTAATTCTCCACAAAAGAACAAATAAAAACATTTCCTGAAAATATTTCTTTAAGATCTATTTAATAATTTGCCCTCTGCTGGTTTCAACTGACATTGAGACATTGAGTGCTGGGCATCATTTTTACACTTGGGTGCCAGTGGCTTTAAAATAGAGCATGAATGAATGTTAATGTCTTTCACCACAGTAATTTTAACTTGCATTTAATGTTAAAATTCTGTTAAAATTAACTCTGAAGTAAGTCGCTTTTATGTGTTTTGAGCTCCTAAATTCCTCTAACTTACAAAGACAGGACCATTATTGAAACAACAGTTCTGTGTATGCAACAAGTAAGGTTACTTCCATAACCCACAACTGTGTACAACAAGTCTACTAAGGGTTCATAGATGCAGGAACGTGTTTTTGGTGAAACCTTAAGAACTCACGAGTTAAAAAGGTTAATATTGTTGAAGGGAATTCTCTTTTTGGTTCTCATTTCTGTTTCAGCTGTGTGAGAAAGTAACCATGCATAGTTCAAGTCCATCTTCATCATCTTTGCCTGCCACGCATTCTACATGAAGAACTACAGCAGGAAGTTAGTTTTGACATTGGTGAGAAATAGCTGGAGACAGGATCCTCAACAAAAAAGCCAGATGTTGGTCACGTGCCACAAGAAGCGGTGGCCGTCAGTGTTGTTGGGGAGGGGGTTTACAGTTGGCCACAACATTTGATGCCCTGGAGAAGATTGGTGTGATCAATACGGACATGACACCAGAAAACATCATGATGGTGGCTCATGTGAGCTCCAGTGAAACTGATCGACTTTCGCTTGGCTATTTTCAGCTCTGGTGCCAAGCATGGCAGACTTCACCAAGTAATATATAGGTAGGAAACACCGATCAGGGCTACATATTTCTCACTGGCAGCTATTGTTACATTGATGAACTACATGCTTTAATAATTAAAAAACTCCTCCTTTTCATCTAAATTCATATCAGTGATGACATTTGGCATTTTGCTCTTCCCAGCATCAACTGCCTATAATGCAGTGAGTAATTCACTGTAGAACATCTCTCTACTCTGGTCCTAATAGATCATGTACTGCTGCATCCATGCAACCTCTCTGAATGGCCAGCCTCATTTTGCTTTCAGACGTCTTTTTATTACCAGATTAGCTAAAAGCCTAACCTGTAATGGTGTATTTATTGTTTTCTGTGCTATTATCTGGTACAGTGACCAATAATACAAAACTATTGATTGGATTGACGATGCCTATGTTTGCTAGAAATAACATGGAAAACATGTACTACCACTGCCAACGAAGGTGTAATGCTGTTAAAATTCACAGAATAGCTTCATGCTTGTGTGTTTTGTCCCCAGCTACGATTCATCATCGACCTCCTGAGTCCACTGCCTGACCATGTCCACGATGCTCGACTACCTTCCAAAAGGTTTTTCAAGGAAACTGATTCTGATCACTGGAAGTTCATGATGTAGTTTCTATTCTTTGACTTTCTCAACTGTCATTCAACTTTAACCTACCTAAAGCCTTTTCCACACGTATTAATCTACACATCAGTTACATTTCTTGACATATATTGGTATCTTGAATACGTTTCTATTTTTCTTTAGACGCAAGAGGTTTCCTGGTGATTTACAAATCACCCCACTGACCACAGGCACTAAGTCCGTTCTCCTGATGAAATGAAGAAGGATAATAAAGTGGTAGCTGCTGAGAAGTTCATTATTTTCAAATGATTTAAAAGAGAAAAAAAGACTTAACCACTGTTGCCTAAACTAGATACGGCTGGAGAGGTTTAACAAGGCAAAGGCTAATGAGAGGAGGGAGAGCATTGAGCTGATGAAGTAGACGCTCAACCTGGATGTGAATCAGAGAATTACCCCCACTGGTATTCTCAACCACCCATTCATTACCAAGAGCTACCTCAACAGATCAAACCTCACCTTCTGGTAAGTCTGTGGGTTTATGCTTGTGTTTGTATGTGTGGTGCGTTAAAAACATAACAGCCTGAGTTTTAAAAAATGGATACAATATGCCTCTTGTGCATATTATCAATTATACTGTATGTCCTAATTCAGCTGTACCGAACCAATTCCATCAGGTGTTGTCTTGGTGCGGCCTGGACACTGCAAGAACTGAGTACTCCTGGAGGATACATCTGATCTTAACGTGAGAAAAGGTACGATTATATCATCTAGTCCCAACACTTATGCAGCTGACAGAAAACTGAATTTCAGCCATTATGTTAGATGTTTTTTAATTTGTCATGACATGAACAGGATTGTTAAACTAACTCTCTGTATTTATATATTTAGTCCCTATCCTGCTGAAACTCCTTCCAGCACTATGGACTCCTGCTCAGATCAAATGGACCTTGCCTCCACCACCTCTGGTTTGAAAAATGTATCTTGCTGCAACTTCTCCTGCTTATTATGAGGAAAGCTGAGGCTCTTAATGTCATTTAATTTGTAGATGACAACAAGGACAAGAAGAGGTAAAAAAGCAAGAAGAGAAACTGTTTTACACCCTACTTTTCTTGGACGAGGAAGAACATCTCCACAGTTGATATGTGGCTGGAGGAGTGAAGATCTCTAAGGTTTTATAACAAAACACCTGAGAACTTGGTCTTAGCATGAAAAAGTAACAAGAAACACCAATAAGTTTAATTGAGATGTCTTGTCAAACTAATAGATTGTAATGTAGTTATGATGCTGACTTTTATTTATTTGGCATGTCTTTTTCGTATCAGTGTCTAAGTACATCAGATTTTGGACCCTTTAACAAGCTCATTTTTATAATCACAATTAGCTCGAAACAAAAGTCAGCTGGAGAGAATTTTTGCACTGTTATGTAAAATAAAAATTATTCAAGACAACAAATGAAACATTTTAACTCAAAGAAGCTAAATTAGCGCAGTCTAGGTGAGGACTCAAGTGCAGGAATCCACAGAAGTTCAAAGTTCATTTACAGTGAATTGGCTTTGGTAAATTGCTCTTAGGACAAAGCAAATGTGTGGTGAACATGGTGAGGACGGGGAGCCCATCCTTGGCTTTAAAACCATTTTTAACATCTTTCTATACAAGCCAGAGACATTTAGTGAAATATAGCCAACTTTTAATCTAGCTTCCATTTGAATCAGCTCTAACCTATGAGCTGCCTTCTTTTTGCAGTTATAACCAAACCAAACCTTGTTCAACTCATTAAAAAGCATTACACAATTAGTTGGTGATTTATTGAACCAGAGCTGAACAAATCAGATTCTGTGCTATTGCTAGTTTTAGTGAAAGCCTACAGGTGGTCTCATTCTAACTTAAGCCGGAGCCCTAAGGGTTACTGACAATTTAATATAAACTTTGTGTTTCCTGTGGAGGAATAGCACGGTTTTATGTGGAAAGATAGGGCGTTTTATTTTTAATGTGTTATTAATTCATAGGCTGTAAAAACAACCTTTTTGTCAACTTCATAATTTCATGTTGGAAAGGAAATCCTCACACATGGACGCCAAGAACTAGGTGTTGCGTCTCTGCCAGCGTCAAACTGAATAAATGCTTATGAATATGCCCACACCACCAGAGGGGATGGACTAAATCGTAATTCTCATTCTGCGGCTTGGAAAAACTTCCGCCTTTCTGGGTGCCAAGGGGCTCTGAGGCGATCCCAGTGATGAGCCAGGGAACGCTCTGCTAACTGAGCTCTTGAGAAATACGGTCACGGCAAGATCCATATTCAAATAAACTTCACTCTTGGCCCGTGCACACAAGCCATGTTGTCACCAGCTGGCAGTGCCTCTCACCGCCCCTTCAAATACTGAGCCACTTTTGATTAATGTCTCTACGGCTAATCATGTGCGTCAGCTGTGCCAAATTGGAAGAGCCACGTATGGCCTCCGTTTGCCTTGAAATCTCTTATTTTTTTAAACTCATTTGAAAGGCTCCCTTTACACCACCCACCTCTCCCCTAAGTCTTCTCTTGTCTAGTGTCCATACATAGAACACAGAGGGTGGTGTGGCGGCATGGTGCCATCCTGGTCCCTGAATGAGAGGACTATCTCTGCCAGATGCACCCAGCTGCATAAATGTTATTCATTTTTTATGGCTTGTGTACATAATATGGCCAGTGTGGGAAATTGTGAGGTTCCACTAAAGGATGGAAAAATCCTCAAAATTGAATCAAAGTGGAAAACTTATTTTGGCTGGTGGCTGTTCTGGACCTCCTCCTTTTCCATCTCCCTTAATTCCCTTCTACTCCTCCCCGTCTCACTTTGTGCTCTCCGAGGTTCCTCTGTGAGTGATTTACAGTATATTCTTCTTGCATTGGCTGGCCTTCTTGCACAGCTATAGTGGTGGTGGTGTGAGACAGCCGGAATATTTGTCATAGGTCCAGAGGTGCAAAGACATTAGACAGCAGTTTGTCACCAGCGTCTGGAATTCACACCATTCGGCTGTTTCCAAGTCAGCTCCTTAACCACTGACTGGCCTGGTTTCTGTCAGCTGCCGCTCTGTTGACATTGAGAGCTAAAAAAAGATAGCAACATGGAAGCATGTATGCTGTTAGCCTTTTTAGGTGGTCAAAACAACATGCAGTCTACAAAGAGTGCTGTGACAGGGATCCATTGCCAAAGCCCTTGACTTGGTGTTCTCTCCCTCAGTTCACAGTTCAGATATAGTTTAGTGCTTTAGAATGGCCCTCATCAGGATTTGCTAACCCCCGCAGAGAGATGGGCTTGAACTCCGAGTAGAGCCACGGTCTCCCAAATCAGCAGGCCCAGTGGATGCCCCAGCAATCCAAATGTGATCATGGCCGGGGCCCTCCCGTCTCATTACCAATCTCCATTTCAAAACAGCCTTCAAATGGAAACTAATGCATTAGCTCTCGCTGGGGGAAAAGTCCAGGGAGCCACTATGTAGCGGCTCAAAAACGCTTTCATACATGTTTTATCAGCGGGGGAAGAGTGAACAAGAGAGGAAAGGAGCTTGGACTGAACCATTCATTTGTTGCCCATCTTATTAGCTTGGCACTGTGTTATTAGCTGCCATTGTGCTCTATAGAAGCCCCTTAGGCCTGTTCCACTGTTTGCTGAATATGGGGTGAGTTCTGTGCCAAACGTTTTTTGGAGGTTTTTGAGACCATGAAAATTCAATCCCAAACCCTCAGCAGTGAGGTTTCCCACAGATAAATGAAGAGGATTAGTGGAACAATAAAACAATGTCTTACCTCAGATACCACCGTATCCTATTAATTGGGATTACAGTGGAGAAATGTGTAAAAAATAAACAATCTTGTGTCACATAAAGCCCTGTCATACTAACAATATTGCATCAAATAGGATATGTGTTTCAAATTATAAACACGTAAATATAGCAAATAAATAAATAAAAGATAGAAGAAAAAAAGCCTGGACATGTGAAGAATTGCTCTGGAAAAGCGCTGATAATTGCAGACACTGTAATAACCCACCTTGGGTTGGATATGCTAGGCAATGTGTCAATTGATTCCCACCTGATGATGGACTGTGTGCTGAAATAAATTGACCTTGCCAGACGATGAGTGAAATTGATGGAGCTTTTCATCTCCGGAGGGCCGTTCTATACTAAGCCATAAAATAGATAGAGCACAGGACAGAGTGATTGAGTTGAAGGGAAATGTAAGGTGTGTGTTTTTCCCCTACAAAAGCCTGCTGGTAAATAATAGTTATAGGAAAAATCACTATGCAGTAACAAGTACAGGGGTTAAGTACCTGTTGTTGACTAGATGATTAGAACTAAAAGCACAAAGCGCTAAAGTGAAGCTGGCTACTGACAGATGCTACCCATCGGTGTAATATGTGGCTCAATTACTGAGAGTCCAAATTGAAAGTGATAGTGATTTAAGTCTTCCCAATACACCAACCCCATCCTGGCAAACAGTCTTTTCAAGGAGCCCTTTTAAAAAACACGGCTGGAGTGTGTGAGACACAGAAGCGCCATTGATTTTCAATAACATCCCCTAATGACCTGGCCACGGTTTGATCCACGCTGTCATTATGGGCTAATATCATGGGACAGGATTGGTGGGTCTCACGGCACATAGCAGCGAGATGAGTAGTAGGGGCATTATCAGGATGAATTGGCTGTCTCTGGACAGGCGGCAAGCACAGCCGAGGTCTTGTCAATAACAGGATAGGGCGCCTCAGGGCCCCCTCTGCGGCCCACTCCAGAGCGCCTTCCGGCCTCATTAGAAAAGCAGATGAATGGCGTGCATGAGGAGGGAAGGGTATGAGAAGAGAGAGCCGCCTATCCTCCACCATCTGATAGCCTGCCTCCCAGGCCATGCTCTTCCTAATGAGTCCAGACCACGGGTCAATATGCCGCTGGGCTGCCAGTCAATACCGGTTACCTGCAACACAAACACTCAAAACCTACTTTCATACAAAATCAATGTCCTATTAGTCCCTCCCTGTATTGCCTTGGCCCAATCTCATCGATCCCCTCTGAAGAGCACTGCAGTCCATGTATGACAGATTACTGTCAAATGATCTGATGGCTTGGGCTACTCTGCCAGGCAAGACTGTTGCCTTTATGATTTCAAAGTAATAGCTTGATATCAGATGAGCAAATACTCTAAAAGCTGAAAACTTAGGCACAAGAATTATTGGCAAACCTATCAACATCCCACTCAGTAGGTTTGGCTTACAGTCAAATTTTATACTTGTACTTAGAACTCACAGTGTAAACCAGGATTAAAAACCAGCAGCAAATGTATGACATTAGGTCCAAACTTTATTCCGTACATTTTAAACCATGAATGTTCATTTTCATTTTTTTTGCACGCCTAAAACTCTACTTGTTTTGTATACAAGAGTCTAAGAAAAACAACTGCACAACACCACAAGGTTGACAGAGAAAGTCCTTTTACCGCCCACTGAAAAGTGTCCTTCTTATCTGTCTGGGGCTGGTCCAGTTTGTGACTTGGAAGTCTTTTAATAATTCCACCATTATTTCATTGGTAAATATAAGCATGTGTTAATCCAAGTTTCTCTCAGTATCGTCTGCTCCCTCTAGGTGATCTCTTCATTGGGGTGCTGTGTGCTGCTTTGCATAGATTGCAGATGATCCTTCTGGGCCCCCCTTACAACACCCTTGTGTTCAATTTCATTCATCCATTGGCCAGGCTTCTCGTTCGTCTTGGTACAGGGAAGTGATTCCCCATATTTTCAATTCATTTTGTTTTTCTAGAAATAGTTAAAAAGCCTAATACATTTACACAGTCATTTTGCAGTGAATGAATATCAACAAGGTATTTACATCAGTTTTCTTTACAGAGACAGAACCAAGACCTCATAATATATATTTATCTGCATATCTCAAAGGCAAAGCAATTGAACAAATTGATAATGTAACATTGTACATTTTCATCATTGAGGATATCCCGGTACCATGAGGTTAAATTACTGAAGGTTGAAACAAAAATCCAGTCTTTACAGTGGGTCATAATGGATATGTCTCACAATCAACTGGGATAAATATTTTAAAAGGCATGACTAATGCACAAAATACATAAAATTCATAGAAATGATATCTATACATGGAACAAGGATAGGAAATGTACAAACACATTTCAGGACCTCTCTTTTCGCACAAAGCTGAAAAAAGTATTGATTAATATATTAATAATTATCAAATATTTAAGTCGGATATAAACATACACATAGTTGTGTTCTCTTCACCGACATTATTCAACTTCCAGTCCACTAAAAATAAAGTCATGGCATGTGCTTAATCAGCCTCGCACACCTTTACTTTGTACAATCATACCCATTTCCCTTAGGGGGTTTGCTCTTCTCTCGTGAAGAGCAGTGCATTTTGTTCACAAGAAGATTACAGATTAGGGGAGCGGGGCTTGTGAGTGCATCTAGAAAGACTTTGTGCACTTTTATAAGAAGCTACCGAGCTTCTACCTCTTTGGGGTTGCGAGATGGGGAGTAGTCCCTTGGGCCCTGTGTGGTAGTGAGGGGCGTAGTCCTCCTAGGTGAGGCTGACCTGGCACTGCCAGCTGGCACAAGGGGTGGGGGTGCACTGAGTGCAGCGGTAGGGGGTGTTCTGTTCAGAGGGCCATTGTGTCCGGTGGAGGGGCTGAGTCTAGGGTAGGGCATGCCACCTAAGTGGGGCATAAAGGGAGGCATATGGGGTAGATGGCCCTCCATAGGGGACTGGTGTAGCTGATGGAGACGTGCTCTGTCCAGCTCCTCCCTCAGGTGGAGGCGCTCTCGCTCCTCTGCTTGCTGTCTCATCCTCTCATGCTCCCTGCGCACCTCCAACAGGTGCTCATGGTGAGAGTAGTCATGAGCCTCCCTCTCGCGATAGGCTCGCTCGTGGTCGTACACACTGGGGAAGCGATGTCCTTGCTCGGCCCTCAGCTGGAAATCCATTCGCCGCTGAAGGTCCAGGCTACGGTAGGCCTCTCTCAGAGGGTCCCAAGGGAAAGCCGGGTGGGGCAGCCGCTCCCTCCCCGCCAGAGGGCTCACTCCCATAAAAGGAGCCATGCGAGCCCGGTCTAACACATTGAGGCTGCCCATCTGGGGCATGGCACTCATGGAAAGAGGCAGAGAGTGCGCCATGGGGACACCATGCAGGCCAGGTGCTGGGATGTCGCTGCCACGTGGAGATGGAAGAGGGGGCTGCTGGGACAAAGGTGGGTGATGGTGGTGTGGGTTTCCAGGTTGGCCGATAGGTAGAGGAAGAGCTTGGGTTGGTGGTTGGGGGGCTGGCTCGGAACTCACCACCATGACCTCCTGCTCCTCCTTCCTCTCCTCCTTAATCTTCATGTCATTTTTCACCTTGTGGAGGAGCTCTGCTGGGGGCTCTTTCCTTTCGCTGTCCTTGAGTGTAGGTGGGGGACCACCTGCCATCTTCATGCTCTGCTCATTGATCACTACCTTGGAGTATGGAGAAGGAGAACGCTGAGCGAGTTTGATGGAGTCTTCTGAGGGTCTCCTTTCTAGCATCTCCTTGCCAGGCGAGCGGCTCTCCTTCACCTTCACGTCAGACAGCATAGTGGACTCTCTGTGGCGCTCCAACATCTCCTTCTCTGTTTCACGAACCCGGTCTATGCTGCCGCTGTGATGCCGACCCGAATCACTGGAGTTCTGGCTGTTTGAGCGGATCAGGCTGCTGATCTGGTGGCTGACTGGTGCAGAGGCCGGGGATGAACGGTTGGAGTGTCGGTTGCGATCTGCAGAATCCCTGTAAACAGATAATAAAACAGTTTCCATAGCACTAGTTAAAATAAGTATCATGTGGGTTGTATTTAAGCATGGCTGACCTAGATTAAATTTACAAAATCTGAGTTACAATTCTCAAGCCTCTCTCTTACATGTGATAGCTGTTTGATTTGCACCAGTTTCCTTGTTGTTGGTCATGTATTTGTGCACTGCAGACAGTTTAGTTAAGTGTATAAAATATTCATGACTACTCTTCCTTACATTCGTTGTTTCTTACACGATCAGACATGTTGCCATATAATGTTTCCCCAGGTCAAACATCCAAAAATGATAATAAATATTATTGCAGAAATATTACGGTTCACAAGCTACACTGAAAGCCAAGGTGCTCCAAGCAGAAAGCAAAATTGCATTTGCATTAAACTCACCTGTCTTTATCCTTCTCCTCTTTCCCAATAGATGAATCTCTTTTCTCTCTTTCCCTCTCCCTTTCCCTCTCTCGTTCCCGTTCCCTCTCTCGTTCTCTCTCGTGGCTGTTGGCTGAGCTGCTTCTCTCGGCGTCTGCGGTTTTGGGCCACTGCGGTGGTGTGGGGAAAGATGGTGGGGTGCGTCGAAGCCTGTTCCAGGTATCGTGGTGGGGGCTGCCAAATGTGGGCAGTCCTCCTGGCCCTTCCTTGCTGCCAAACACACTGTTGGACCCTAGGGATGGGGGAGACAGGCGTGGGACCCACTGTAAGTTAATTGGGCACAAAATCTTTTTGAGGACCCATAAGATGAGAAAGACTCAACAACAAAAGCTGCTTTTGTCTTTGTCTCTGGAGGTTCTCTCACTAAAGCTGTTTGAAAGAGTTAGAGGTTAATGCCTCCCCCCACCAGTAAAACGCTCTACTCATTTGTTTTTGGGTTAAAGGACTTTTCCCTCCTCCCTTTTCTGCCCTAGATGAACAGAGGGACCCACTTGCTCTCTAGAGTTGACGGTTGTGAAAAGCCAAGGGAGACCTTAGCATTCCACGGCATGTCTAGTCCTATCACAACAGGGCAACTGATTTTTGCACACAAAAACAATAGGGATGAAGAAGAAGAAAGAAAGGCGCAAAGAGAATGATGCAGGGGGAAAAGAGAAAGCCCTCCATGGTGGTGCAGAAAGAGCGTGTCACATAATTAACAGATGAATTGTCACCAAACAGTGGTCCTGAGAGTGCCTGTTGGCAGGAGCATTGCCAGATTAAAGCCAGGCTGTTGGGGACATGGTTGGTGGGTGAAGTGGAGGCAGGGAGGAGGTTTGCTGTGCTATGTTGTGCTGCTTTGACACAGAAACTACAGCTATGTGTCTTGATTTTTTTCCTCCCCTCCTGGCTTTCCCTGTGGTCTAACGCTGTCCTGCTCTGTTCTGTCACTGGCCACTGGGGCCAGATTGAAGGGGAGAGCGGTGGAGGAGGAGAGGGGGCCAGCGCTTACCAAGCGAGGGGTTGCCTAATCCTCCAAAGGCACTGCTTGAAAGGTTGCCGAGGCCGCCAAAGGAACTGGAGCGACTGAAAGGATCTGCAAAATGCCAAACAGGAATTAGCAAAAGGGGGGGCTTGGTAGCGGTGCTCACCCCAACACCAACCCGCTCCTCTCGGCTTTTCTCTTACAAGCAAGCTGTGGTTTTTTTCAGCGCTGCCACCCTAGCTCTCTGCCTGGTTATTCTGCAGTAGCCAGGTTGCCTGGATGCTGAATGTGCTGCCACTAACTGGATAGGAGTGTCTGTGACCCTGCTAGGGCTAGTGGAACAACACTGCTTGATGGGGAAATTAGTTTTGAGTTGTTGGGCCTAAGCTAAATATGGACTGTGGTAGGGAAGGAGAGTTAGAAGCTGTAACAATTCAGCTAAACAGACCACAATGACTTAACTGTAGAATCAGTGTCTGATAGGCTCCATTGATGCTGACTAGAGCCTCCAAATTCATAGTAATAACACAAATATTTACCCTGACAAGTCAGTGAACAACATTCATCAACTTATAATTTGCAGTCCCAATTTAATTCAGCAAAATCCATCAGGAAATGCAAAACCTATCAACAGATTAGGGTTTAAGGATTTTCAGCTCTGGGGCTTGTTAATATATCAGAAAAGACAACAACGGAGACATCTGCTCTGCCTCGCATATGAATTCTCTGGACAGGAAAATTTTATTCACTAAATCTTCCTTCTCAGTACGCTGCATATTCCTAAGCACAAAATCGATTGACTCAAGGGATTATTCCATGAAATCAGCTAAACAGTGTCTCAGATGTACTGGTGGGAGAAAAAAGAACGAATAATAACAATTAAATGCACAAATAAATCGAGCAACTATCCTGTTCATATGAATTATAAGGTTGACTTTCCAAAATTCATATAATATAACATCCTATATGCTGATACACTGTGTTTTTTACTTTGTCTAAAGGGATAACAAATAAGGCTGGGGACCGAAGACTAGGTTAGCTATGTCTTTTTAATAACACCAGACACAGTTCTTTGAGGCGACGCTAAAACCATATTGGCTGATTATATAATGGCTATACTCCCCAATACCATAGACTACAAATTTGCTCAAGTGCTGCAAGCAGCTCCATTACACTGACCAAAAGGATTTCACAATAACCTTCGAATGAACCCAAGATCAAAACTAGAAATATCTACGCTTCAGATTACACCCCTGATGTCTTTCAGACTTGAATCTAAAAGAGAGAGGAAGCGAGAGAGACAGAAACAGAGAGAAGAAGGGGATAAATGTATGAAAAAAAACTGAACATGTGGTTACTTACACTTACCTGCCAAATGGCTAGGAGGCAGGAAGCCACTGGGGTGTGGGGCGGGGCCATAAGGAGAGGGAGCTGGGTGTCCGGAGCCTATAAGAACAAAAAGCATATAACTGGGTTATTATTGTCCAAAAAACTTACATCATCCAAATTCTGACCTCTGTGACTGGCCACGACTGAAAATATAAATGGAAGTAAATACCAACATGTAGATATCTTTCTGCTACAGCATAACAAACCTGTTGAATATCCATGTGAATTACATGAGTTTGGAGATGTCTGAGTAATGCCATTGAGCAAATTAGCAATTGATATTTTGCTTTTATTGCAGCTGTTGCATGTTTGTGTATGAGTCTATAGCTCCTTATTGAGGTCATTTCCTCACTGCGCAGCAAGCTGGCCTCTTCCACAAAACACTGTTACCATCACCCATATTCCATGAATTGTTAATGAAAGAACCAATTACAGGAGTGCCTCTGACACACCACTGCATAATTACCAGTCAAAGGCCGTTTGCCTCTCTGTTGCCCTCCAACGCAGGGCAAATCAGTCAATTACCAACCGAGAG